>NW_021167867.1:600000-907657 GCF_004154835.1 Alternaria arborescens
CGCGATTCCTTGTCCAGTTGGGTTGGAGAAAACACTATCGGACAAAGCAAACACCGCTCGCTATCTCTCCGTATCGCTGGCCAGGATGATATTCTCAGATATCGAACGCGTCTCCAGCTTCCAGATTAGAGACTGTCCATCATAGCTGCGCATTCGTCGTTCCCCCAACGTGCGCAAGGTTTCCAGTGAGAGACGCTCTCGAGCACCGGCTCTTTCTCTCCAGCGATCCGGGCACGAGAGGCAGCATCTCATCCCATTGGCTGCCGCTCATCGCGCGTCACCGTCCCGCACGCCAGCACCTCGACGCCCCGTCGCATATACTTTCAGCATTCCAGCACGCAAAGGGCCATGGAGCCTCATTCGCGTCCTGGCTTGATCCGCAATGGCACGTTGCGTCTTCCACAGGCTCCCCTCGCTGCCTCACCCGGCAACCCAGTGACACAGACCGCTTCAGACCTTAATCTCTGGTACGGTCAGAGTATAAAGCAATCTGCTTACCGTCTTCTCCAACTTCTCAATCCATTCGTAGTTAGCGGAGGGCGGTTGACTCTGACTTTTGTGGGCATGCTCCAATTGACAGCACTGTGTGGATTTGGATCTGTGCTTTGGTATAGGAGCAAAGGGAAGGGGAAGGGGAACACCCTCACTACGCAAGATGCACCTGATACCGCGGCTGGTGAGTTGTTTGAGGCCTTAGTGATACCCGTGGACACACGTCCAATCACGTGGCTGAGCTAGCAATCATCTAGCCTTGTCTTGCTAATCCTCCGCAGATGAGGCTGCTACAACGGACTCGGGCCTGCTGAAGAAATATTCCACTATTCGCTCGTATACCGTCTCCTCTACCGGCTTCACATATCCTAGACTCCGGACCTTTTACCGTCCACATCATCAGGAGGACAAACTCCCCAAGTATCCGTGTCCAGTTCCGCTGTTGGTTTTCGTCCATGGTCTTGGGGGTTCTATCGCTCAATTCAGTCCTATTCTAATCAGCCTTTCCAATCTCGCTCCATGCTTGGCCGTAGACCTCCCTGGGTGCGGCGTGTCGAGCTTCGAGCCAAAAGCATGGGACGCCTACACCACTGAAGCTCTGGTGCAGCTTCTTGCCGTCGTTATAGAGACTCACCGTGCAGTCGATAGCAGACAACCTGTCGTTCTCGTCGGCCACAGTATGGGATGCTCACTAGCCGCACTCCTAGCTTCTTCGTCTTCGCCGTATGCACATCTCCTTTCGCAAAATGTCAGCGGACTGATTGCTATATGTCCCAAGGCTGAGCCCCCTACCGAGAAAGAGGCCAAAAAGCTGCGTTCAGTCACGTTGACACCCGTTGTCCTCTTCGACCTGATCAGACGCTGGGATAGGAGAGGCGGTGTCAATAGCAAGAGTGTTCTACGCATGGCAGGAGTGGACGCTGACGATGAAACTAAGAAACTGCAGCTGCGCTTCAACAAGCAGAGTCGAAGTTCCGTGTGGTTGAGGATGGCGCGAGGCATGTGCCCCGATTACTCAAGCGGCTCACCGAAAGGAGGCCTTCCTGGTAAGGCAGTATGGAAGGGACTTGACATTCCGTTGTTCCTTGCCGCTGGTGAGACAGATACGGTCACTCCTGCGTCAAATGTCAAGCAGATTGTCGAATTTCTGGGAAGGGATGTCAGCGCAATCCAACCGCCGAGCGAAAAGGCGAGCTTGCCCATTGCAGCAGCTCCGTTCGTACCTTCCGCAGTCCTTCCGAACGAGCCGAAGCGTACAGAGCACCAGGACTCTGGTATTGATGCAACAGACCTACCGAAACTCGAAGATGATACCAGGACCATCGAATCAACTTCCGTGTCCACCAATAATGGAAGTCTCACGTCTACAGAGGAGAATACAACAGAAGGGAGCATAACTACGGCTGACGGGCCAATGCTCTCCAATACCACAAGCCCATCATCACACACTCCGTCGCCTCATCCGCGTCGGCTAGTTGTTAAAACTGCTATTATGCCTAAGCCGGCCGCTCATTCCTTACTGTTTGCGCCGTCTACATCCCGCATAATAGCTGGGCTGATTGGCACCTTCTTTGCCGACTATATCGATCCTCGTCTATCGCTTGCTTGGCAACTCAACTATCTGTCAACTGAGGGGAAATGGGACGTCAAAAATCTGGAAAAATGGAAGGCCGTGCGCCCAGTATCGGAGCCTATTGCTGGTGTCTTTCGCGCAATGAAGACACTTCGTGAGGTCGACGAAGAGCACACACCAAAGGTGCTCACCAAGAACTGGGCAGGCAAGCTCTGCGCAATCATCGACATCTCGCACGACAACCCTGTATACGATCCAAAAGGTCTGGAAGAAGGCGGCATCCCATATCATAAATTTCCGACAGTGTCAAAACAACCTCCACAGTCAGCTGAGGTCAAAGAGTTTTTCGACCTCGTTGACAAGATCCGAGCTGAAGGCAGACCGGGTCTGATTGGGGTACACTGTCACTATGGCTTTAACCGTACCGGCTTCTTTCTTGTGTCGTACATGATCGAGCGACTAGGATACCGGGTAGAAGATGCGATCGACACCTTCCAGCAGGCTCGCCCACCAGGTATCCGACACTCGCATTTCATAGATGCACTTTACGTTCGGTACTGTCAGGGTCTTAGGCGCGCTCCGACATTGTGACTAGCACAATGACAACATTCTTCTTGTTCATTCTTACCGTTTTGGGCGGCCTTTTTGTATAGTATGCTTTTATTGGTTGTTTCGTGTCCACTCGGTCTTGCAAGCGCTCGCGTTAAGGCGTACAATCACTGTCGGACATGGGCACATTATGAGGGATATAGGAACTTGTGGTATCAGGGTCGCATCCTTGGACTAGCACTAGTATATTTTCTGATCAATAAAATAACAGTCGAACGCTACCATTTGTTCAAGATACTGTTTCGTCGTCTCGTATTGGCTCTCATGTAGAGTAATCGTATAACCTTCTAACAATGCAAGTTTTGAGGGAGCAATAAGTAGCGTGTGCAACACATGTTTACGATACCAAGTCGAACCATCTTTGTGAAGTGTTGTATGTACGTAAAAGGGATAGAGAGACGGTTTCACCTCAGCCATGATTTGCCGAGACACAAGAGTGAATCTCTGGAAAATAAATCATTTATTACAAAGGACGGCGGTTCATACACCGCATCATCACTATTGCTCAGCTTAAGAGGTAACTGCCTCCCAGCTCGTCATTACTCAGCTCGCTGTTCTATCCAAGCCAAGTGTCGTTCGTCAAGAAAGTACAACTACAATGATGCCTATTTCGGCCGATATGAGATCCTTCCACATCGTCTCCGTCAGGCTGATGTACCTGTCAGTCTTTACTGCGGCAACAACAGTATCCTTTTTGGCGCTCTGCATATAGAGGACAAAAACACAAAGAACCGCTACATGCCGAGGGATGCGTTCGTAAAAGTAACGGGGTAAGACATGGGTTGAAGCGAATGTCGTGAACGCGTTGAGCATTTCGTTTCTGTGCGACCAGCTATGATAGAAGTCCGGACGCTTGACCCCGGCGGTCGGGGCATTGACCTGGCGTTGAATAGCTCCCAAGCTACTCAGATGCTTGCCGCACTGCCGTGAGTTTCGTTCTCCAAACTTGCGCTACATGATGGTGAGGCAAGCGACCTGATTATGTTCATGGCTTCTGCTCTTGAGACTCAGGCTCCGGTGTTGATTCGACGCCTTCCATGCCCCCCGTATCCTTGCTTCTCGAGAATGGACCGCCTTCAGTAGTCGTGGGCGTCCCAAGCTTATCTGTTGGATACTTCTCCAGGTCTTTGTGGCTTGTCGAAAACGTCGATATGACAGGCGTGTAGTTCTGCGGATGATCGGCCTGAGTAGGCGTCTTCGCTTCAGGCCCGGCCGAAATCGGGCTGAGTAGGCTCTCGGGTCCATTGTTTGCCTCAGGAGGCAGCAGTTCAGGCTGTGACTGTATGGCACCAACGAGACCATTCCAACCTCCTTCAATATCGCGCAGGAGGCGGACATATTCTTCGGGCACAAGTCCGCTTTCGCCGGTCTTCGGATCTTGAGCTACCAGCCAGCCCTGGCCGTGTCTGTATGATACCAGTATCACTTGCCCTTCTACCAGCGGTAGCTCGTTATCGTTCTCGCGTGCGAAGTCGAACAGGGCAACGGCCTTGCCGTGCATCTCCTCATCGGGCGACGCGATTGTGAATTGGTAGTCGCGCGAGAAGCGATTATCATCGTGTATGTAGTCCTCGGGTTCTGACATTTCATCGTCGGAGTCGTAAGGCGGGCCTTCGACGTCTCCGTCGGCATCCGCGTAGGCGCGTTGAGGGAGGGTGGTTGCGAAATGTGAGTCTCGCCGTGATGCTCCTTCTGGCACACCGAGCCGCGACGACTCGGGCGGGTATGTGATGTACTCGCCGCCAGGTCCGTTTGCAGCCTCATCGCTGACAAATTGGCTGCTCTCGCCGTTCATCGTCACTATCGAGCCGCGCCGTTGCTCCTCCGGATATCCTCTTCGCCCGCGAGTGTGATCGAAGTTGACTATGTTAGATTTGTGCTTCTTGTGTCGTGCGCCGTGGTGGCTGGTGACCACCGGGCTTGAGATGTCGTCATCTTCGCTGTAAGGCGGACCTCCGTCGTATGCTGTCTGCGGGAGTTGTTCGCCGTCTTTTTCATCCCAAGGCCCCGCGGACCAGCCACCTCGGTCGCTGCGCCATGCCACGGGTGGCGGATCTGATAGTCTACGGCTATGTTCACTCGCTGGAGTTGAGATGTCGGAAGGCTGCTCCGGAAGCGGGCCGTAGAAAAGAGGGTGTAGCGGGTCATATGCGAAATCGCGCACGAGCGAGTAAGGCAGACTCGAGTGGAAGATGGGGAAGGCGGTCGATTGCGGCCTTGACCGTGCTGATTGGTGTGTGTTGGATGCGTTGGAGAAGGTGGATAGGCGCTTGTTCATGTAGGAACTTGCGCGCTCCAGCTTCGCTTTGGAAGGCGGGGAAGTAACGAGTGGGGGCAGAGATGTGCGATTCACGCCCACTTGTGCGGACGCACCAGCATCGCTCCTTGGGGATAACACGTCGGCAGCCATGTCTCGCTCGCTGTGTTTTTCTTGGACAGCCACTCCTTCTGTTATGTCCTTCAGCCGGTGCGGGTCGGCGGCCGTCTCTGATGCTGAATTGGTGTCTGTCATGCGCGGTAGAGGGACTTTGTGCAGGTTGTCTGGGTCTTCGGTGGTAAGCTATATGGGGATTTCCAGCGCGGTAGAGGGCAGTGTGGGTGGCAGAGCCGGTTCGCGACAGAAGTCAGCTTTCAGTAGTCAGGCAAGAGTCCGCAGCAGCAGCAGCAAAACGGGCTCCAAGTGGCCAGCGCACAAGGCGCACAAGCAGCTTTCGAATCAGAGCGAGCCGGTACGTCTGGAGCGGCTCTGGAATGGCAACGGCAGATGGCGCAGTGACTCGATGTTTGTATCGGATGTTTCACAGTCAACGATGACCAATGGGCCGGCGGGCGCGCTTGAGGCCTTCTGGAAGGACGGCGTCGGCTGTGCAGATGCGCCTGGCGATTGGGAGGGGGAGCGGCGGGCGTGAAGATATTTCCACTGTAGAGCGGCTGGAGAAGCGCTCGCTGGGGGTTCAGGCCTGGCGCTAACACTCGCCCAGTGAACGGGTGATGAGCTGCGCACCCGAGGGACAAGTCTGTGGCTTTGAATGGGCACCGTGCAGGAGGGGAACGGCAACAGTGCGGCTAAGGGGCGACGCGACTATGGTGAAAGACTCGGCGGGTTCTGGATGTTGTCGTGGACCAGCGCGCGCGTGGTGGTGAAGGCCAACTCTATTTTTGGCACCAGGCAGCGGGGGAGGTGCTAGATGCCAATGCTGTGTTTCAGGACAAATTTGACAGCGTCGCCAGAGTGAAAAGGCATAAGAAGAGGTCCGCAATGGGCAACACTTCTCAAGTACAGGAACAGGTCAACGGGCCTCAACACGGAGCCTTGCTAGCATCAACGAGGGGTGTGTGTTCTGACGGCTCTTCCTTTCCATGATTGCAAACCCCATCAATGCATGCTTAGGCTACTTTCACCCTAGTAGGCGTTTCAGGTCACCGACTAGCTGCATAGGGACCGCTTGTCGAATGCGCTTCGAGTCCGACGAGGAACTTCCTTGACGCGGTCTTCACCGCGTGCTGTCACGAGGACAGACACATCATAGCTGGCTCGGATATCATTCCTTTGGCCATGTCATGATTGTTTTCCGACCACCGTACCCAGGCCAGAATGCCGTGGACAGATGCGTTTGAGCTGGGTTGCCTAGACATGCCTGTTTGGGCACAGAGGCTGCTTGCGCAATTGCATAGCGTCACCCACGATCTCATCTAACAGCATACGATCTATACGAGGCAATGCTATACTGTCCAAGCGCTTCAGGAACAGGAAAACGCCTGATGTCAACACGGCAAAGTATCAAGTCGACCAGCCCCTCCATTTCGTCTGGTGTTCGGCGCCCCGCGTAATCTTTCACCCGAATGCTTAGTCAGCCGCTAACTAGACATTGACCTGAGCTCTGAGCTCGACAAAGACTGCAACCTTCACAGGCCTCGTGCCTTGCATAACCACCAACACCACCACCGCCACTTTCTCCAACTCTTGCTCATCCCCTTCATGTATGGGACTATGAGCTTGGGTTCCTACTCTGTTCACTGTAAGTTTCTTCCCACCCCCGATGCGTGCCCACATATGCGATGATGAACACATATTGGAGCTGTCCTAGGCAATAGCCTTTGAGGACTCTAATAATAATATACACTGAAAATTCTGATCTCGCGTGAATGTTGCAATAATTGTTACCTACGAATGTGTGGAGCCGTAGCTAACTGTTGTGAAGAATTTGCAGAACTGCCTACAGACGCGTCGAGCAGCAACCCGCCCGCCCACGCCTCATTTCGACCATGTCTGCCGACCCACGACTGCGCGCGAGGCAGGAGCAGCAGCCTACGCCCACTGCTGCTCCTGCTACTACTGCTGCCCCTCCACCTCCTCCGCCGCCGCCGACCGAACCTAGCCCCACGGGTATGGACGGCGCCAATGACGCGCACGCAGAGCAGAACATGGTGCCTGATGATAGCTTCAAGCTCAAGTTCTGCACTGTGTGTGCGAGTAACCAGAACCGGTATGTCCAGCGCTGATCTGCGAACCCAACTTCTTGCTAACTTGCTTAGTTCCATGGAAGCTCATCTGCAGCTTGCTTCAGCGCACCTCCCTACAATCAGCTTTGGCACTGGCTCTCTTGTCCGACTCCCCGGTCCAACCATCACGCAGCCTAACGTCTATCACTTCAACAGCACCACCTACCGTGCTATTCATGATGAGCTCGCTCAGCAGAATACTGCCCTCTACACTCACAACGGGCTGCTCAACATGCTTGGTCGCAACTTGAACATCAAGGGCTATCCTGAGCGCTTCCAAGACTGGGTGCCCGGTAAACCACGTCTGGATCATGCTGAAGACAAAGGTTCGCAGGGGACGGAATCAGGTGTCGTTGATGTCGTTGTAACGTGCGAGGAGCGTTGCTTCGACGCTGTGCTAGAAGATCTCCACAACAAGGGCGGAAAGCTCAACCGACCTGTTCATGTCTTCAACGTTGATATTAGGGATAATCACGAGGAGGCCCTCGTTGGTGGTAAAGCTATTCTCGACCTCGCGCTCAGCTTGAATGAAGCTGCGGCAAAAGAGAGAGAGCAGCATGGCGACAGTGGATGGCAATCAGGTGGCGGAGCTGCTCGTTCTGGCTTCGACGAGCGCGTTCCCGATATACTTGCAGCCTGGCAGGAGCGATGGCCCAACATGCCTGCGCTCTGGAGTTTGGCTTGGTTCTAGTTCCTACATGACGGCGTTACTGTTTTCCACATCCTGGCATGATTGCCCTAGATACCCATATTGCATAGCGAGGCGTTTTGGACATGACATCTATATGAAGAGTTCTCACGAATACATGATTCCACAAAGCTCATCTTTGGTCCTTTGATTCGTGCAGTGATATGAATCACCATGTGACAACCGACATGACGTCGTGTCACAAACGTAGCGTACGCGCACAAGCGTCCACCGGCTGTAGCCTCAAGGCACGGTCTGCAGCTAGCCACGTGTGTGTACCACGAGCTCATCGCGAAAGTCAATGTGCTTTTGAGGTATCCTAGCAGCAAACAACACTCTAATCTCTTCTAACATTTCAATCAACATCTTCTATGCGACGAGGGCCATATCCAAGACGCCTCTACCCTACCTAGCTACTCACCAACACCATGAACGTAGTGCTATTCTTTGTCCTTATTTCGGGCGTCATCGCAACATTTGAACCAAGAGGTGGAGCTGGTAGTAGACGCTGTGGATGGGAACTTATGCAAAATCTCCGTATGTTCATCGGTCGTCTCTCCGTCCCCTCCTGGACCAATCTGATATTACTATAGAAATTCCTATTCCCAAACTCGGTGACTGGTACGCAGAGCAAACAGGTGATCGCTCTTTATGCGTGCTTCAGGATGACGGCTCGGAATACTGCACTTGTATCTATGAGTGTGGAAACGGTGTTTGGAGGTCTCTTGACGAGAGTAACCACGACAGTTGGAGATATGGAAACGAGAGCAGCTCGTGGGAGTGGGAATCGGGATGCAAGAAATACTGTCACGCTGGGGTATGTGATGGACAGGATTGATGGAGTCGGAGCAAATGCAGAACTGAGCGGCAGGCGTTGTGGAGATGCGACACACGACTGTGTTTGAAAATGGTGAGTAGGATGTTCCAGGAAATGAATGTGGAAATAATGAGTTCCTTTTGTTGGTTTCCATCTGTTGTGTTGGGAAACACTTACTGATCCCGAATGTGTATCATCATTTGATGATAAGGGGAAACTAGCAAACTGCACTTGCTCGTGCCTTGGCCCAAACGGATGCTAAACGGTTGTTCTCCGAGCATTCCGAATTTCCCTCTCCTGTCAACGATCATCACAAAAGAGACAATCATATGAACAAACAAAAAGTTACTGTGCCCATCCTGGCTGGGACCAGTCTTTCGCAAAAAAGACGACGTTGGCCAGATTCGAACTGACGCTCCCGAAGGAACAAGATTTCTAGTCTTGCGCGATAACCACTCCGCCACAACGCCTCGAGTTGTTTTCATGCTTTGCTGCTTGATGACATAATCCCCAATACGTCATTATATATACCAAAAGTTGGATTATCATCGCAGAAATCTGGCTTTGTGCCGAGCTTCGATGTGTAGTAGGTGGAGCCTAGGGTCAAACGGTACCCAAAAGCGACCCCTGTCTCGGCCCCAGCGTAGGACACCCGCAGCACGCATCGGAGTAGGAATTTTATGTTCCAGCCGACATCTTCTAGGTGTTCGCCGGGAACTCAATTGAGTTGTTCAAGCTTGACAGTAACCTGACCAATCGCACATATTCTCTTCAAAGTAAAGCGCAATGTCGACGCTAATGTCAGGCGTCCTATCTTATCACCGCCCTTCTGCACATCAAGAAAATCGTCGTCTTGGCCGCCCAGTCTGTCGGATCACCAACGTTCCGCCGCAAGCTCCGGCTTCCACGAAACGACATGCATCAGTACCGTCGGAATGTTTGTCGTGGCTTGCATCAGAAACAACCATCAACGTCTATTGTGTCCAAGCTAAGCAGTCTTCACCTAAGCATCGTCGCCGTCAGTTCTTTGGGTAAGCCTGCACGTCGCAGGGACAAATACTCTGCAGATTTCTACCAGCCTTCTGCCGTAGGCCGTGCCTCTTAAGCCTCGATACTGTCGTCTTCCGTACCCTTGATGCAAAACCACTTGTGTTCAAAATGGTGTACCGTGGGCGGCCATCAACAGGCTGCAAGAAGTGCCGCGAAAGAAAAATCAAAGTGAGTAACGGGCTGCCTCCATTTATACGTCCAAAGTTGCGTTGTGAACCCCTCCAGGGTATGCCGCGCGAGGTTGCGGTCGCCTGCCGCTTGTCGCAACTAGCTTCTTCCTAACTGGGAATCCAGTGCGAGATGGTAGCTTCAGATCTCAATTCCGATTTGTGCTACGAGTCCGATCTAGCTTCGGTGATGCAGGTTGCTGACTAGACGTCTACAGTGCGACGAGCGTCCAGGTGGTTGCGTAAAATGCTTTGAACGAAAATTCGAATGCCCTGGATACGATCGAACTGTCGACGCTTTCTTTCACGATGAAACCGCGCAAACTCAGGCGAAGGCGAAAAAGTCAAAGGCAAAGGCCATTGCGGCGCGTGATGCACGAGATACCAGAGATCTCCGAGAGGCATATCTACAGATTATGGCCAAACAATGTCCAGGAACGGCCATCACAGCGCCGCTCATTGACCAGGGTATATCTTTCTTCATGTCCTACTACTGCACGGGTGTGGATCAGCCATCGATACAGTCAATGGAGTACCAGCAACACCTATCCACACACGGCTTCCATCCGCTCGTCGCAACATCAATGACAGCCTTGGGTATCGCTGGCGTAGCCAACCTTTACATGGACTCTCGTCTCAAAAGCGAAGCGACACGTTGGTACCTCGAAGCTATCAAAATGGCCAATGCAGCAATTTCTTCGCCTGAAGACGTAACGGCCGATAGTACCCTCACCTCAGTCAACCTCCTGAGCATGTTCGAAGCAACGTTCAATGACAACTCCCTAGCTGGATGGAGTAATCATGTGGATGGCGCTGCCTCCCTAATCAAAATGCGGGGCATGGGCCAATTTTCGACTCCAGCGGGACAGAGAATGTATCTCCATACCATTGGTTTGCTGACGATGAACTGCATGGGAAAAGGTGTTCCACTTCCTCAGTATGTTCACGATCTGAACACCGAAGTTATAAAGCACCTAGATACCGAGGATCCTAGAAACCGGTTCTTCTTTCTTCACATCAAGACCATTGACCTAAGAGCGCGGATTCTGAACCAAGAAGCGTTCTCATTGATGGACATCATAGATTCGGCACTAGAGCTTGACGAGGTTGCGATCAACATTTTCAAAGATCAAGGTCCAGACTGGGACTATGATGTAGTGCCTTGCGAGGAACAAGAGTGCTGCTATGAGAACTTCTACCATATTTACCCAACCGCAACAGCAGCACAAACCTGGAACTGGGTGCGTTACAATAGGATCTATTTCCACGACATTATCCGAAATTGCATATTAGCAGACTTCACCTCGACTCCGCCCACGCTTGTCAGCACCAAGTATCATCAGCAATTAGAAACAAGCGCTCGCACTCTATACCAGCTACAATCTGACATCATAGCAAGCATGCCTCAATTCTTGCACGACGTCCCTGATGAAGCGCCGAGCAGAGTAGCCAGCCCGACAAATAGTGAACCGACTCCGCCAGGTGCGTCGGGGCGAGGCAAACCATGGCCTACAGTCGCTAGTACAACCTCAAGATCTCCTTATCGTATAGCACTTAAATCCCTTGATGGGAACTTTCGAGGCAACACGCACAATCTCGTCAAAGCGCTGATCGGAAACGGATCAGTAAAAGATCGACTTCCCATCGTGCGGGTTGCAGGAGGCTACAGCACTGTATGGGCACTCTATGTGGTATGGTTTCTGATCATAACTAGCATCATGTTCTTACTACTAATGATTCTATGTAGGCTGCCGCCATGCCGTTAGCCTCGCCAAGAAGCCAAGACTTCGTAGACAATTGTATGACACGAATCGAGCACGAATTTGGCATCAACCAGGCTCGAGTGCTATCAAACGCCCTGAAACTCAAACGTCATCTCGCTAGCAAAGGCGCCATTGCTTTCGGTATATGCCCGCAATACTTACCACCGGACGACGGAGTTTATGTTCCGCAACAGGATCTATACAATAAGGTGGGTCAGAAGGTTCCCGAGGTCCTGATGGAGGCATCCTTCCAGGCTACTTTTCCAACTGTGGCAGAGATTCTTTCAGGGCCTAAATACTAGAATCAAACCTGACTCGTGCAGGTTGTTGAGATGACCGACGAAACGCCTGAGGCGCTGTTGTTCGATGATCTGGATTCAGTATACTGAGACACAGTCAACGTTACGAGATCTTCAATAGGGTGATATTTCAACAAAGTATCCGAGAAATATCACAATCGCTTCGAACAAGGTAACAAAGTGTTGACCCTCGTCATCCGCATCCGCATTCTGCTAAACGAAAGGACGACAGATTCGAGTGGCCCCAGGCTTACGTTACTCTCGAAAACTGCCGATACACCAGCTTCAGAACCACCGACTATCGTATCATCACATATGAGTTTTGTAAATCAGACTTATGTTGCTAGTATTGGGGATTAGTCTTGTGGCGATGTTTTTCCTGGATTGGGTAACAAGAAATGCAAAGGTCAGAAGGGTTGACCCATAGTGCCTCGAAGAGGGCACTCGCTACTACCAATCGAGTCAAGCGGACTTTTTTTGCTCTCCGACGGAGTGAGTGTTTACTCAATACCGCTTATGCGCATATATCCACCCATTAGAGGATCGCTTCCGCCGTCGCACATTGTCATAAACCCCTCCTCGAATCTCTATGCACCACACCTCGAACAAGTCAACCGTACGACCGCCGCCCGAGACAACCCGCATTGAGAATAACTTCGAACGCGATAGCCTTCTTCCATAATGACGACTGTATTCATTCCGCAGACAGGCTCGCCTCTGCTCAGCCTTCCAGGAGAGATTCGGAACAAGATCATTCGAAATGTCTTCAAATATGAGAACCCAGTTCTACTAGTGCCTTATATCGGTTTAATAATGTATCTGTCGTCGCCAGCGATGGTTTGTGCGACGCAGGACATCCAGGTATTTACTACCTGCCGCCAGCTCCATGGCGAATGCAAGAGTATCTTTCTCACGAACAACGCATTTTTACTCTCTACACAGCCCAACACTTTCAAGGACGCTTCAACCATGGGGCTTTTGAGCCGATGGATGTTTGATCTCGGTCCGTATCGCGATTACATACGCAAAGTGATCATCGATCTGAGCCCACTTTGTCCTGGACCGTGTCATCTTTTCAGGCAATGGATCGACTTGAAACCAGTCATTATGGAGATCTGGCGTTACCAAGACATACTTACAGCCAACGGTAGCCGACAGCGCGCGAACATTGATATATCCTTTGCGTTCTCAGGACGGCCGCTTCGTGGACACCTACATCATCCACCACAAAACACGATTAGCGACTCTAATCTGAACGCGATGATCACGCTGCTGACTCCCTAGCGGATCCCAGAGATGGGTGCTTACCTCCAATCACCACATGTGCTTCGAGAGGTTCGGACCGACGTCAAGAGCCCGCAAGCTCTGTTCATCTTGGGTACACCCAGTCATTGCGATAGCACTGAAATGCCAGCTATTAGTTACGAGTTGAGTGTCAACGGTCAACTTGAACGGAAGCATTACTGCGTTAACAAAGGATCTGGTATTGCCCGCCTCATTTTTGTGGCATCGATCCGCGGAAAGCTTCTTTCTTTGCTCATGGGTTCAAACGTTACTCAGTTCATATATAACATTGAGAATCGAACAATCTTACCTCGTTTACCCGAACCCTTCTCGATAAATCGCCGTTTTCGAGAACTGGCGCTCCGAAAGTTCTCAAGGGTCCATGCTGTTGGAAGAATCGTATCGTACAATGCGCAGGCTACTTTCGATGACCTAAGGCTGATGTATGATTGGTGCATGGCTAGTCGACTGTTCATCCGTAGCGAACACGCAGCTCGACATGAGAAGTACCCTCCAACTATCCTGATGCGTTTTGAGCTATCGGAGCGAGACAATCTTTCCAACCTTCGGATTCCGATAACAAACATCGTCGTGGCAACGACCAAGCTTCCATTCAACACAGAGATACGGGTTGAGTTAGTTCATATCAACTTGCCCGTTAGCGTTAAAGTTGCGGTCAAAACAGTAACCCTTCACAGGCTTCAACAACAGTTCCTTGTCTTTCTTACTGATATCTTGGACTTCTATCCAGGCCAGAGTACTCAAGTCTGTCCACGCGTCACAATGGATGGTAACTTTGCAATCAAGGAAGCAGAGTGTGAGCGAGAGGACGGAAGCGATTTTCTTGTCAAGAATAAGAGTACCGCTCTTGACTCTGACGAGATGGAAGAGGAAGTTGATCTGTGCATGAACAAACTGCTAGAAAGAGATGATCCTGTTACGGCCGCATACCTCCCCCATCGCGAAGTCAACGATGATGGAAATCATACTACGTACATCTTGGACTCACCGCATGATCACTCGTTGCTAGGGGTGGCTGTGTGGCTGGCTTGCTGCTTGTAGGAAACTGGTACAGTTGGCCACTGGTGAAACAGATGAGGATGTTAGTTCATGTTGGGTATCTCTTGAGATTAATGTGAGGTTTGAGCAAACGTTGGCCCATTGTTTGAACGTTTCACACAACGTGGAAAGTAACAAACTCTGCTTCATATTGTTACCAAAGAATAAAGCGGTTGCGTTCAATTCAACCAATCTGAATCCATAGCTTACCTTCTGAACGAGACTCCATGCATGACTTTGAATGCCATGAAAGATGTTACACCGCCCCTTTACACGACTCGCCAGCTAAGTCGTTACCGCTACTATGCCACCCTTTACGCGGAGCGCGAATACCCAGATGCTCCACATTATAATCACGTTTCTCGGCCGTCCCATCTTCTCGGTCTAGCACAGAAATTGCGTGTTCTGATATACACCGCTGCATTAACACTTCCTTTGTCCATCGGGGTCTGGCCGGAAACCGACAACAGAATCGCCCCACACCAGTTCACAACCATGAAGCGTAATATGCGGTATCTGAAGATGAGAATACAGCGACCGGGTGTAAATCTGAGCCTGCTGGGGTTTGTAAACAGGTCAGACACGGAGCAACAAGATGATTCTACTAGAGAAACGAGTCGCGGTTCAGTGGTACCGATGGATGGATGGTCGCTCACGCTGTCTTGTTCACCACCGGGGTATTTGGTTGCAACACATCCGCTCTATCACACTACAACTGCCTTTCCAGTTTACGCCTCATAGTCATCTAAACCACGGTAGGGGCAAAGTTAACCCAGCGACGAGTGGCTGCGCCGTCGTTAGACTTGCTAATTGTATCCCTTTCGCCGTGCCTAAATATTGGACATACACAGGTAGTGTGGTAGACGTCTGTAGAGCGCTTGGCAAATGCGTGAATGTTAGTATAGTCAACCTCGTATTTCCAGGTTGGTATGAGCCAGACTCTGTTGAAGAGAAAGTGACACACACAAAGCGGATCGAGAAGCTAAGGGATGCAAATATTCAAGGTATGAAGATCCAGGTGGTGAGGGTGAGTAGAACGCAGCTTTCGCGAGATAATCTGTCGACATTAGAGGCAAGGCAGTGGTCACTTATGCACGAATGCAATGGGACAGGATGGGAGATAAAGCAGACCAGGTGCGATGAATTTGGAAGACTTCATATAAAGGCTGACTGATTATTCGGCCTTGAGCATGGTACACTGTCCCAATGAGTTCGTGATCACCACTCTTTTGTGATGTTCTACTTCCCGATGCGCAAGAGTTCACACAACAGCATTCCTGGAGCATATCATGCTTCTATATAGATTGACGTCAGATTGGTTGCTATAAGAATAGACAGTCCAGCTCGCAAAGACCGCGCATAGCGGTGAGATGAAGTTCTCGTTTGTTGTGCACCTCGACCCTTCATTTCGGTCATGCACCTGAGCCCTAGACTCGTCGATGGGATCAAGGAGGGGGCAGGGGCTAACGTTGGTGACTTCAACGCTGTTCCCGCACTAATTCAGGAGAGCATGCACATGTCTCCTGATCAGCGAACTGTGCCGCTGTGTGGCTTAATGTTGATAACACGACATACATGATTCGTTCAAAAGTGAATCCCAGGTTTTTATTGGCCTGTCTTAGCTTGTGGTATCCATGTGCGAGTAGTGCAGATTAACGCTGGCTTCTTTTCGGATCGCAGCGTTTCATTTTTGTAAAATTTTCTGGTCGATAAGGCGCTTAGGCAACAAGGCAGCGATTCGTGTTTGTAGTTTTTCTTCACTGACAAGTGACGTGGACAACCTCAGCAACATATCCATGTGTCTGTTCACCTCATTCGCGATGCGGTGAGGAGTCTGAAATTGGTGCCTATTCTAGGCCATTATTGTTGCACGCAGGAAGTCTGTGCAGTGTCGGAGACTTTCGGCTTCGGAAGCAGGAAGGAAGTGGAGTGCACAAGCGCCACCTCCTGCCACATCCCCGCGCCACATCCCCGCGCCACACTATCGCCTACGGTCCGCCAATGCGGTCCTTCTCCAACGAGTGCATTGACCAGGCGCCACAGGCTATCTTCACCTGACTGATTCTCGGTCTTATACAACACAAACTCATGTATTAAAATGTTCCAAACATGATTGTGGCTGCTGCACACATCCCGCAGGATTCAATAAGGATCGAATTCACGTAAAATGAGAGTCATGCCATCGGAAGACAACAACCCGGCCAGCGAAACACGGCACGACACGCCGCGGAATCGCGCTGTACCCATGATTCGCGACGTCGATCAGTAATACATCCACCACGGATTGTTACCAAACCACAACATATACGGTGAATACAACTTGCATCTATTCAGATGCCAGACAACTAAATTCTCTGAGATTTGAACAATGCCGTATTGTTAGAGTCGGTCGGATCTATCAGCCCGATGAGTGAGTCTTGTTAGCGGGCTTCGTTGACATGCGCCATCCGTTCCATCGCGGTCGGTGTGCAAGAGCTAGAAACGACAGCTGGGCGTCATGCGCGACACGCCTGTTTGGCGCAACATGACATGCCAAGACACGACGAGCTTGTTTTAAGCTTATCTAAGTAGAGCTGCCATTGGCTGCTACGCGCGAAAGGGCAACATTGAAACAACCTGACAATCTAGCAAGATTCTAGCGCAAGGCTCGCCCCGGAGAATGAGTCGCAAACATCTCTTGGCGTGACACCAACACTGTTCCCGGAGAATTGCTTGACTGGCCAGACGTTCCATACGACCAGCGGAAATTTCAGTTCTCCTTGGCGTTCTAGATATATGGTATCGATGTGGATATTTGCGCGGTTTCAGCTCAAAGCTTGGCATCTTTCCGAGCATTGGCGCCGGCACGACAGCCTGTATCTAGCACTAGTCGATCGGACATGGAACGTGTTACTGGCATATTCGCGAGATACCCATGATAACGGGCTTTCGCGTGGAGTTCGGAAGCAAGCAGTCTATCGCATCACTCAATTTGCCTCCCTGGGTTGCAGAGCAAGTCTTTGCTCACCCTAGCACTATGGACAGTGATCCCAATATGCTGGATGGTGTTCACTTCACCACGATTACTTGAGAGAATACACAGTACAAGAGAACCCCGACATGGGCAATGTCGAAACATTCCATCATGAGTCTGTTTACGACTTCCATGCCCCACCGAAGCACGGGCTCTAGCGCCCATGAAACCCTGCGAGCGTATCCTTCTGGACCTGAATCCCACTTACGAACGCATGGTGCGCTGGGCCTAGCCTCCTGAGTACTACCGGGGAGGAAGACTACCCTGTCTTCCACATGGCACATCTTCGGAGTAATGTGTGAAGTCACCAGTGTGGCGCGCAGAAGCTGAGTTGAGAAGAGTATAAGTATCACATAGGCCATCGGCAAAAAGGAATCATCCACCATCACATTCATTCAGTCTTTCGTTTGCTTGAAGCATCCCACTTTCGCTACCTCTTTTAGAGACTTACATTCTTTATACATACTTTGCCAAGTATCCTCTTTCGACTTTCTACAGTTTCGATCAACCAACTCAACCATCAAAATGAAGTTCTCTATTGCCATCATTGCTGCCATCACTGGCTTCGCCGCTGCCGGCCCTGCTGCCTCCGCCCCTAGCGAGTTCTTCTCTCTCGCCAAGCGTGCCTCCCTCCCGATCCCCGCCTCCAAGGGCTCTGTTACCTACAAGAAGCCCCAGGAGATTTCCGGAACTTTCGATGGTGGCATGAAGACCTACGGCCGTGGTGCTTCTTGCACAGGTCAGGTTGAGGGTGGTGACAAGGACGCTGTCTTCCTCATCAAGAACGGAGGTACCCTCAAGAACGCCATCATCGGCAAGGACCAGATCGAGGGTGTCCACTGCGAGGGTAAACATTACCCCTGTATGCACTACATATAGCAAACGTACTAACCGTACACAGGATCCTGCACCATCGAGAACGTCTGGTGGGTCGACGTTTGCGAGGATGCTCTTTCCCTCAAGGGTGACGGCAACGCCATGATCAAGGGCGGAGGTGCCCAGTCTGCTGATGACAAGGTCATCCAGCACAACGGAAAGGGAACGGTCACCATTGACGGCTTCAGTAAGCAGCTCTTTCGACACTACACTCTGACAATTGCTAACAATTCTATAGCCGTCATGAACTTCGGAAAGCTTTACCGTGCCTGCGGTAACTGCAAGAACTCTGTCTCCCGCTCCGTTGTCATCAAGAACGTCAAGGCCTACAACGGTAAGGTCCTTGCCGGTATCAACCCCAACTTCGGTGGTACCGCTACCATCTCCGGCACCTGCGCTTCTTCCGTCAAGACCATCTGCGAGGAGTTCAAGGGCACCAAGCCCGGTTCTGAGCCCAAGTCCGTCTCCAAGGGCCCCTCCAGCTACTGCAAGTACACTGCTTCCGCTATCAAGTCTTGCTAGACGCATACTTTGACTCGCTCGATATCTTTTTAGGCGAACGAGAAAATGGCGGTTGCGGATGGAGATGAAGGAGTGAGTCGTTGAACACTTTGGAATTTTAGAGGTGGATTCTTTGTACATATAACTTTGCGCACATGCAGTGCATGTAATACACTTGATCTTCAAGCACAAGTTTGTTCTCTCTGTTTCCATCGTGATCTACACTACGTTCTGTCTCGTACATCTGATCATAAAAACTGACCAGATGAGCTGTTGAACTCGAGGCGAAAAGGTGATAATGCGTTCAAGTCTTTCTACTGCTGGAAATCTTCACCGTGTGGAGAATACAAAGACATCACCTCTGGAGAACTGTGCGTTATTGTTAAGATCTACGAGACAGCTGAAGAAAAACTTGGTGAACGTCTGTAACATTAACAAGATGTTATGGACTACGTAAGATTCTCAAACTTCGCTCAGTAAAGATCGGAATGCAAGCATTGTAAGAAGACATACAAAGATCGGAGCTAATATCTACAACATAGTGTGATAGCGGCGAGATGAAGGGCGTTCTAGAGTTGAGTGGCGATATCGGCAATACAGCAGACAGAGCTACAATATCGTTTTGAACATCTTGCGGAGTGAAAAGAGAAAGAAGATTGAAAAAGTGGGTATAGCGCAGGGAATTTAAATGACAGAACATCAAATAATGATGTCACGCCTTGCGCCGCTTCTTAACAGCTACCTTTGGAGGGGTAACATTAACACTCGCTTCACCCTCTGCCTGGAGGATATGTTCACGAGTCCGCTTCTTGCCCTTGGAGGGTTCTCCCGGTTGAAGAGATTTCATGGGTTCTGGAAGATGTTCCATGTCAGAACGTTCTTCAAGGCCAGAGTACGACGTTTTGGCCTGGTGCTCCTCGCTATCGGTAGTTACTTTGCCTTTTGCAATCAGACCGGCCTTGTGCGCGTTGGCAGTTTTGTTGGTCGCCGTGCGGGAGGTAAGGGTACGAGGATTTCCGATGATAGTATAGAATCGTGTACCTTTTAGGATGTCCTGGCATGTCGTCTTGGAGCACTGTGGGCAGTTAGCAACAGCCAGCGTAGTCAACCGTAGTCAGCAGGAAAAGGGAAATCGGTAATACGCACGTGAAGAAGCTCCCGAAGAGCTTCGAAACGATCTTCGAAAGTGTAAAACATCGTTACTTGACAGTTCTCACGCTCACCCTTGTCGTAAATGGTCTTGGTCCACCCGTTCGTGTGGATTTCGACCATGGCAAGCTACACTATGTTAGCGAAACAATGACCATAATAGAAAGATGACTTACTACGAGATCGCGAGCCGCTGCCTTGAACTGGTCCTCAGTATAATAGGTGGATCCCGCTAGCCAACGGTTCCGATGCTGGCCTGTTGTAGTCTTTTCTCTACAATTTTCCCTATTTTGTATCGCCTTTGTGAGTGTATCGATGCACGTATTAATCTCGGCTGGAGATGAAGGGATAGTGTTGTCATCAGCGGGCGCAGTCCAGTACACGCCGCCAATATGGAGTCCGGTATCCGTCTGCGAAATGGTGACCGATTTGCCCATCTGCTTGGCCGCGCCGGTTTGGTTTCGCTGCTCTTTTAGCACAGCCTTGGCTTGCTTTTCTTTGTTAAAGAGCGAATCGCTGGCAGCGTCCACAACTCTTGATGCTTCCGCGTCTTCTCTGCCGTCGAAAACTTGACTGTTTTCTGACTGGTTTGGCGGCGGTATAAGATACCCATTGTCATAAGGCAGATCGGGCTCGACCGAAGAGTACATATAGTCGTCCTCAAAGCTCTTTGGAGTTTCTGGGAGAGGTCAGTATGTGCGCCATACGTAAGACAGATACTACTATAACTTACCGGGGGCGAAATTAGTGTCAAAACGCGGTGGAAGAAGATCCCCGAAGTGCTGGGGCTCTCCAGACGATGGCCATCTGGGTGCCAGTTCCTGAGGATAAGAACTGTTACGAGACTGATGAGAATCTGGTAGGTCATAGCGCCATTTTCTGTTTTCGTCCTCGTACATGTAAGGCTCTTGGTCCGGGAAGAATTCGCCATTCTGATCCGGATCGAAGGAATCGAAGCCAGCAGACTCAGTGAACACCTGAGCATTTGGCGCGATAGAAGAAACCGAGGGGAGATAGGGCGCTGCGCGCTGGCGATCAGGAAAAGAACTGTTGTTGCTCATCATGTGCGAAGGTGGTTGCTGTACACAGAATGAAAGTCAAAGTTGCGTGAAGAAGTGATGTGGAGAAGAATTTTTTCTTGTGGTGGTGGAATGAAATACAGTTGTGCGGTCATGGGGAAAGGAAAGCGTTCTGGAGTTGCCTATTTCGCATGAAATACTGCAATGAAAGGCTCTTGACCAGAACAAGGTAGGGCGCAAAGTGAATCGTGTGTTTACAGAGAGCGTTTCCTAGGCGGCAGAAGCAGAATGTCGAGGAGGAATCGACATAGAAGAGCCCCCGGCACTGGATTTCCGATAATTAACCAGTGAATTGACCTACCTTAGCTAATGATAAAGTGCTTTGTTGATGGAGTTGTTGTCATTATATATGACCGTTCAAGAGTAACTGAGTGGAGATCAATCGACACGAACGGACGCTGTGGGTGACGCGTGCGGAGGATACTGTTGACCAGACTGTAGATTTCGAAACTCGGCTCGCGCCATTGTATGGTCAGCCGTGCAATTCGAAAATCGCGTCGGTCCGGTCCAGTGGACGAGAAGTGAGGGCAGAAGGGCAAATCAAGGGAAAAGGCAAATCATCGAAGGGGAGGACAAGCCGACCCGCGATTGGGCTCAAAACATGACTGTCTTTCTGTAATTTCTGTGTGTTCGGGAGTGTTGCTCGACTCTTATGCTGAAGTGCTTGATGAGAATGACAAAGACTTCCAATGTTGCCGCGGACAAACTGGTCGGGCAATCACGTAGACTCTTTAAAACGGTTGCTATGACAGACACGTGGCTCAGGAATTTGGATCAACTGATTCTCGCCTAGTAAGCGAGTGACGGTAACGATGGCTATTTGGAGTACTGGGAGAGGTTCTTACTGCTTGTTGCTTCTTTCGTCGGGATAGCTCAAAGCAAAGAGTTGAATCAGAACGCATCTGAAAGATGTCACTAAGGTTATGAGAAAAGAGAGGCAGGAAACACTCTAGATCGGTCATATTTTTGATCCATTGCGCGATTTAGACAGACTTTGCGCCTTCGGCAGCCTCATTGAGAAAGACTGGGAGCGGAGCCTCTGGGCAGTGCAGCGAACATCATCCTACGTATTCTCATGCTCAGAAGACCTGATTGGAACGTGAAGTGGTAGTGACCGAAGAAAGAAGGAGACGTTCAGGGATGTAGATAAGTCCATGTAGGTTTGTCATTGGATTTGAGGTACATCAATACACGCTAGCGACGACGATTCTGCCCCTCAGCACCGGCTGTCTTTTCCCGCTACAAGCATAACGGCATCCGTCCCCATACCAACCCACCACTGGCCGGCTTCATATGTCGTGCTGGTCATCGTTCTAGATCGAGTCGCAAATGGCCTTCGGATGTAACCAACAGTCATACCAGCGCCGAACGCTAGGTGTTTTGGTCGTACGAAGACCCAATAGCTAGCAAGCCATACCATTCACAGTTATCGCGATCCACAGAAAACTTACCTCGACGACTGTCCTTCGGACGCGTCAGAGACGATGCCGCTATCTTCAACCTAAAGACATCCAGGAAACATCCTCTTTATGCTGCGCCTCCCAACAACAACAGCGGAAGAAAACACTTTGTGACCTACCGCGATCATGTTGATAGCGATGTGAACTTCCTAGTTACGCGCGATGCCATAGCATGGTTCTGCGACGACGCATAATTCACAAGCCACTCACGACATGCGCAACCTATCCAATACCCCGTCGATACGAGACCCCCCAAGTGAGACAGGTCATGAAGGCAGGGATGGCTGCATACTAAGTGCGCCACGGGCTCATTCTGCCAGAGTCTTCCTCTTCTCCCTGCCCTCTATCAGATGCGTATTCCCTCGGCAACGTGAAGAGGCCATGTGCTCTAAACTCCCTACTAGAAGAGTGGTGTCTGATAGAGAAGAACAGGCAACGTCTCTGAGTTGTTGCATAGCACAAGGTGCCCCTGTCGCTTTGCCGTTCCTGTCGACGAAGGATTCGTTCATGTCTTTCGCAACATGCACCTGCGGCACGACACCACGAGCCCTGAAGAACACAGAAAAACTTATTCTGGTAAGATGTAACTCGATGGGAAGCCGAACACTGTCCTGTTGGGTGCGCACGTTGCCACTGTCAACAGCAATCGACTACACCAACGAGGAAGCGACAGGCGCGCTTGCCGATAGTGTGAGCCGACTCAGCAAGATGTCTGTAGTGATCGTGTCAGTTTGTGTCACTCTCTACGGAAGGATTAGCCAGTCAAAATGAGGTTCAGAGTGTATTATTTTGAGCTACGGACAACATCTAGAGCATTTGGTATCATGTCTTCCGAAGCCTACATTGCTTTGCTTTACAACAAAGCACAGTTTCGGCATGTTGCAAGTGTTGCAAGAGCTTAAGGAACAGGACTGAGGCTGGCTGAAGCAAACGCTTCTCAAATCCAAGGTGAATGCGAGATTCTCAGATGACGCTTGGACAGTTCTTTAGCCACCCACCTGCGGTGATCAATACACGCAGCGCGACGTACGTTACTTACCCAAGCAACGGACCACAACAGTAAGATTTGCGATTTCACTGAGCAAGAGTTGGATTTTACGACATTTGACAGGCTTGGCATCATCCAGTGATCACATATCGACCCCGGTTTTGTGACAGCACGACTTCACTTCACTTTACAGGCTGCCTGGAATAGTGCCTTAGGTCGTGCGCCACTTCACTCAAGCTTTCCCTGGTCGCCTTTCGACTGCTGTCCTTGTGGTACATAAATACGTGTCCTACGGCGTTTCACTTTTCACACCGTACACATCAATGCATCAACACATCTTCGAGAGTAAGTCTACCGAACTTGGAATTTGAGCACCAGAACGAAACTAACCTCTACGTTACTTGCAGGTAACTATATTCCCAAGTCAATCCACTTCCTGCCTACGCCCAAGTCCAACAACATGACAGATCGCGATCTCGACATGGATACCATTCAGGGTGCACCTGACAAAGCCACCACGATGACTTCTATCACGGCCCTGCCTTCCCCCGTACCTAATCTCCCTCGACTATGTGACCAGAAGCTGGAAAAGGTACCTCAGTTCTTGAAGGCTGCGTATCGCCCCAAGCCTAATACTTCGATATGCCTGAACAAGGATGTCCCAATGATCGAAGGCCTGTGCTTCAACAACATGAGTGAGGCTCAGAAATCGATGGCTGTTGCTCAGTGGTACGCACCTCAGGAGGATGGAACCATCCCAGAGACCGAGGAAGAACACCGCAGGATTGTTAGGATGTTGGTGGACGCTTTCAAGGATATGAGCATCGCCAAGGATACCGCAACCAACGCCTACCGCAAGCGCTTCACTCCGGGTGAGACTTCCTACTACCAGAACTGGGCTATCGAAGCCTGTGCCTGGGATATAATTGTGAGTAAGAAGCATATGCCAGCATGACGACGATTAAACTGCTAACAAGTGAGTTAGGACAAGGCCAAGTATATCCACACGGAGGGCTTCAAAATTCCGATCTACGACAAGTCCATCGTTGACTATATCGGCCAGACCCAGAAGTGGCTGTTCGGAGAGCGTATTGACTGGATATGCCAGGTGCTGAAGGTGTGTTTGTCCCTTCTGGCGATGACTGAACTCATACTGACTTGGCGCTCAGAGCTCGAAGCACGTCGCTGTTACTCTGATGGTGATTATTCAAGACTGACACGATTGTTGATACTTGTAGCTGACACAACGACAGAAGCATGAGAAGAACTGGGTTACGATTGGCGCACCTCACAAGCTCTATAGTAGCACCCTTGTCAACACTATCTCGAACGCTCACCGTGGCAAGTGGATCAAAGATGGTCGTGGAGCAGACAGGAATCATCAAGATCGTCCATTCAAGGGCAAGCGCACTAAAGATCAAGTGACCTTTTCCGAAGGTGAAGTTGTTGGCATGGACTTGCCCAACAATGTGGACTCTGGCACTGTTGCTGGAAGTGAAGAGACAGGAGCACAGAACCAAGAGCTTATCCGCAAGCGTCAAAGGATCGAGCATATTACAATCGAAAGCAAGGATTTCGACATGGATGATGCAATTACTGCGGAATCTGACGCTGGTGTTCAATCTGTCGAGAAACCTGAGAAGAGTCACATGTCAAATGAGTCCATCATCAACTCCATGGTTGACTCCTCGGATGGAGATTTTCCCACGAAGTCTTTTGCTGTTGATCCCAGACAAGATGCTTGCGTCAACTTTTATCTTGACACGAACACCAAAGGCAGGTCTGAGTCGGACAACGAGTCGGAGCTCTCTGAGCCTCCCGATGGTCTGCTCCCTGACGCCCTGTACGCTTCTCCTATTAACAAGAAGACGGGCGACCCCAGAGTAGATTCTTCAACTCTAGAGCCCCGGGTGGACGACGCTGCTCATCTAGACGGCGCGCATATGTTAGTCTCTCTGAGCGCCAGCCGTTGAGCATCGTGCTAGGTTGTCAGCCTTGACGACTAATAGCTCCACACATACGCCGCACTGTGTAGAGTAATCTTGCTCTACCCTCTTGCAGTATAAGAGTCGGCATTGGAGATAACAGGCTATATTTCATGGGTCGAGATACCATAGGAAGTCACGACGTAATGACTGTAATATTTGATTAGTTTACGAAACCGCGACTGAACAGGAAGATAACTGAACACTGCCTTGACATGTGACATTGCGTGAGCTGATTAGTGTCTACGGGCAAATGATTCCCGGTGTAGGAGCCTACGCAAGAGGGTGCGTCTATCCCGCTGAGATGGCGCAATGCTTGGTGGCCTTGTCGTGTCTCTACGTTAGTTCGGTTATGGGTAAGTGCCGCACTAAGCTTGATCGATCCGCCAGCTTGTAACCTCGGAACTTGCGCATCTCCGTTTCGCAACTGAGGAGTTGGGCCAGTGAATATCAGCACTAACACGGCTTCCAATATGGCCTCTAACATGTCAGTAATCATGTCGCGTCGTCCTCTGCCGTCTTCTAGATCGGAATTGAGTTATTATCGCACGTCGTCCGTCGCATGACAGTCGTCTGTCCACACCCTCTACTGCCTACGATGCCCGACCCAAGAATTGAGCACCTAGAAGACTTTACCGCACACGAATGGTGCAATGCTCTGATCTTCGATCCCTCGATAACGCACGTCCACAAACGTCACGTCTTCGGCAAGGGACACGAATGGAATTCCCTCTTCACCCGCAGTCTCTTCACCAACGATGCCATTCGTGCCTTCCTCAACTTGTACAAACCTGGCAAAGGGCAGAGAAGAGCAGTAGACCGGAACAGCATAGTCACAGGCGAGCCACCGAAATTCAGGAATGTTGCGCCGAGCGACTACGACAAAGAGTTACGCAGAAGAACGGCAAAGGAGGATGTACAACACAACCTTACAGACCCAGAGGCGCCTGAGAATACCGTGTTAGTTTCTATGGGTGGTGAGCTTGATGGTGGTATTGGGCGTCTTCACGGCGGCGTCACTGCATCTTTGCTAGATCAGGCTATGGGCGCGCTGTTGATGCACTACTACGAAAGTAGCAATGCGACTACGGAGTTGAGGGTCAAGTACTTGAAGGCTGTCGAAACGCCTTGCATACTGAAGGTCAGGGCGAGGATAAGCAGAGAGGTGGGAAGGTGGATAGAAACAGCAGGATGGGTCGAAGATGGAGAAGGTACCGTGTATGCTGAAGGCTGGGGTAGTTTTGTGTTGGCCAAGCTTGAACCATCGGCGAAGATGTAGGCGTACTGATAAATGGCAATGTAGAGACAAAAGGACAAGGAAGCATGTAATGGGAAAGCGTCCAGCCATCGCCCGCTTCCAGCCAAAGGCAGCGCGAGTCGTATCGCGAAGATCTCACGGTCCTAGCATATACATTTTCAGTCTCTCGGCCGCCAACCACCCCGCGCGCGACTCATGCGTTGACCTTACCATAGTCTAGATGGCGAACGCGATGTGCATCACACCCTCACCCAGATCAGTACCATCGCTATCGCTCTCAATGCATATACCTATCGACGGTCCCAACGACCGCTATCGCAGCATGAACCGTTCTTGCCGACCCCTGCCAGCACACGTACCGCGACTTCTCGGCTTCTCCAGTGTTCTCAACATCCGACGAATCACATACTGCAGCGTCGTGGCATTGTGTTTCAGACATTCAGGCAAATTGATTCTAGACCGGGTCCCCTAGCCGCCGATCAGGAGAGTTTTGCAGCCGTTGGCAGGTTCGCCCAACGAAGTTTTCTTATCGACAACGCACACAAGGCGATGACATGGGACATCTCTATTTATGGTGGGGAGGTCAACGTAATTTGACACCTGTTTAATCTTGGAATGTGCACGGCGTCGGTGCAGAGCATGCTGGGTTGAAACAGCGTTATGCGTTGTAGGCTGTGTAAGTTATGTACGATAGCTATCTACAGCTTTCGTCTTTTACGCGTAAGCTTCATCTTTCGTCCTCTCTTCCATTCATTTTTTCGTCGTTCTCTACCGTCGCATTTTGCGCAGTCTCTCGTTCATTACTATTTTTCTTGGTTCAGCGAACCATACACGTTCATTACAAGTTCATTACATTCTTTTTGCTTTGATTAGCCTACATTCAAATCAACGACAACGTAAATCCAAAATCTTCGTGCCTACCGTAATCGTTAAACATGATACCGACCTACTTCGCCAACGCGATATCCCTCATCGTTCAAACTGCTGCGAAACAGGCCCCACCTCCATCTCCTCCACCACCAGCCGCCCTCTTGACCACCTCAAGCAGCCTCGCTGTTTCGCTCAAGTCTTCTTTCCCGGATCAAAATCTAGCATTACTACCTCAACCGTACTGGTGGTGGCAGTCCGGAACTGCGGTCGAAGCGCTTCTCAACTATGGTCCAACAACAGGAGATTGGCAGTATGAGGAGATGCTAAAGAACACGATCGTGACTCAAGCGACAGCAACAAACGACTTCATGACCATCGATGCCACCGGCAACGATGATCAGGCATGGTGGGCGCTCGCTGCCCTGACAGCCGCCGAGAACAAAGTACCGCAACTAGGAGGCATAGCTTGGGTCAACCTAGCAAGAAACGTCTTCAACGAGCAAAGACAGCGCTATGAAGACGGTGCAAACACGTGCGGGGGCGGACTACGCTGGAAGATTGACTACGAAGACGGAAACAACGGATGGCACTACAAGAACGCCATTACAAACGGATTATTCTTTCAACTCGCCGCCCGTCTCGCCCATCTCACAAATGACACAGAGAGTTTGGCCTGGGCGGAAAAGACGTATGCTTGGAGCACGAAAGTCGGACTCGTGGACAAAGATTTCAATGTCTACGATGGGACAGACGAAGAGAATGGATGTTCGGATCTGAACCACAACCAGTGGAGTTATAATGTTGGAGTTTATCTCTATGGCTCTGCTGTTATGGCAGTCCATACCAAAGACGACAAATGGGTCAACCGAACCCGCGGTTTTATTGCTTCTGCGAAGCGGACTTTTACTTCACCAGATACTGGCGCTTTGTTTGAATCAAGATGCGAAGGTAAGGATATAGATGATGGAGGTTGTGACACGGATCAGGTTTCTTTCAAGGGTTTGTTGGCACGCTGGTTAGGTGCTGCGGCAGAAATCTTACCAGAGGTCAAGGAAGATGTTGAGAAGATTATCAATGCGGCTGCAACTGCGGTTCAGGATGGAGAGAAGACAGATTTGGGGCCTATCGAAAGCTTCAATGCTTTGGAGGTAGTTGACGCGAGTCTGAGAATGCAGGGATTAGGTGGTGTGGAGGGTGTCATAGGGTTAGGAAAGGCAAGAAGAACAAAGAGAAGCGTTGCTGGCAGGATATCATGGTGATCAGATACGCCGATAAATGTCAGTCGAAGTTGGTCAGTGGTATCCCAGCCGTTTGCTTACTTTTTCGACGTGACCTCAAGAGGCTGCTCTCCACGATCGTGCTGAGTCTCGTACATCGTCGCTATCCCAGAAATCCCCCTTACACTTGTAGGAATGGATCCCTGCCGTCTAGCGTCATCGTCTGCAGCCGGATCGTGGGCGATCTCATCTCGATGCGCGGTCCGCTACGCGGATCGATGTTCCGGTTACCCTGAGGGGCTACGGGTGGCTGCAGCCCCTCAACACCAATAGAGCTGTTAAAGCTCTCATAATGACGTCGCGGGTGCGGAAGCCTGCCAGGAACGTCAACAAACATCATTTAAGATAAGCTCGTGTGCGGACCAATGTTCACTAATATCTCATCTCACCGTACCATTGTTGCTTTGCTGTTCTCAATTGATCACTAGTTACGTTGCGAAACATCATGCCTTCAGTAAACTCAGCTGTAAGTGTCGCTTTCGCGATTGTACAAGGTATGCAATTGACTGACTTCTGGCAGGTGTTCCATGCGTACGCGTACGGTACCGCATTCTGGTACGGTCTGCGTGGCATGTGCCGTGTGTACGACCCTATTATGGTCATCGGCTGTACGTCGCCCGGATGCTCTTCACTTGTCTTCGTACCATTCAGATCAGAGTTTTGAAACTAATATGATCTAGGGTTCCGACCTCCTTCGCAGCTGAACCTTGCGCCGAACGACCTCGAAGCATACAACGTGCGCAACGATGGGTGGTGTCTCGTCACCCTTGCGTTGATCCTAGTGTCTTTTACCAACGCTGTGCCTTTCAGCTCAGCACCTGCAACGAAGCTCACGTCAATTCCGTATGCGAAGGCGGTGGTGGCTGCGACAGTCTTCCATCACATCACAACTGGCATCGGCGCGTACCAACACTACAAACTGCCCAGTCACTACAACACCAGTATGAGCATTGGCGTGTGGGGTAATGTGTGGCTGACGCTGACGGGACTTTTTACCTTGGCAATGCTGCAGTCAAATGCAGGAAACACACCGGTCGAGGAGGTCGCTAAGAAGGCTAGATAGCTGCGTAGTTAGCGGTTACTTGTTTGGGTTGTTCAAGGAAGTTCTGATCACGGCAATCGAAAGCCTGCCGTCAGAGTGTAATGATGAGTATCTGCCAGGGAAGGACAGAGGATTGAAGTCTACGCAGCGTGCGCCAGAAGTGCTATGACATCCAACGTATGAGGAGTCATTGGATGACAATACATGAACCAAATGAGAAAAAGAATTGGTTGACCATTCGTTCGTTCGCATCAGCTGCCACTTGATCTATTGTGAAGTTAACCCGGTGTTTCCAAAGAATGTCCCAGGGGTCATGTACCATATCTTAATCTTCCGCCTCACTACCCGTCATGTGTACCTCGGAAACCCACCAAATCCCAATGGGTATCCGCGGAAGTTCCAGCCCTGCTGGGTCATGATGCACGGCGTGCAATATGCGTTCCTGCGAAAGTCGTAGTAATTCTGCTCTAGGCATCTTCGGGATTGACGGTAAGGGATGCCGGGCTGATTGAAGTATCGTGGGTCGTTGATTTGGTTCAGACTCATGCGGAAATGATGACACGGTGGGGCCTGTATGTACTCTCGGTAGTTGCAGCGTTCCCAGTGACGATGAATGTCTCGACACATAGCTTTGGTGAGGGACCCTGGGCTGTGAGGCAAAAGAAGTTGCTATGAGCTCAGCTCGATTCGTTATGGGTGAGTCGTTTAGATACATATGAAACAATTCTATATGGTGCCAGAGGATCTTGACAGTCTCACATTGTCACTGCTCTTATACATGTCCCTCAGTGTTGTGATTGTCGAACACATGCTGAGATCATCCAACCGTTGTGCACGGGGAAGGCGGGGAGTGGATTTGAAAGTGAGCCTTGTACTGTATATACAGCATGTAGCTGTGGTATGAGATGTTCTTACATCCACCGGTGAGTAGTTAGTATACGTACCGAATGATGTGTGGTTTCAGCGGATGCGAGATACTGTTCGCGGTATACAAAGATCCTTTTCGTGAGGATACGAGCACTAGCTCAAACGGGCCGCGCAACGTAAGAACACATGGCAGGGAATTTGGACAACTCGCTAAGCAAAGATGAAGTGAGAGAGTGTTGGGAGCAAATCGGATGCAAGCCGTAGCACGCCACGGGGATGAAGCAACATATGACACTTTGCTCAGCCTTAGGTAGCATACCCAGCTCCTAGAGTTTAAGTATGCGAACGTCTGGTGACACGTAAAATCGCCACAAGGCTGTCGTGCAGCGCTCTCGCTTGTCTAGAGCTTTGGGTGTAGTACAAACGACCGTCATGTTTGCTGTGCTGTGACCAACGAATGTCCACAAAAAAAGAGCGACAGTAACATCCGGACCGTAACTCAAAAAGAGAAGTCGGCCGATTTGCCTGTCACAATGAACGCTGTATGCGTCATCCACACTTGCACCTGCCCACAAGAGTCGATACAGGTACCTCCCCGATTACGCGAAGATCAATTTTGGAGGTGGATTGAGAGGCCCTCCGCCGGGTAAAGGACTACAATCCCATAGGATGGAGCTGAAGACCATGTAAGTTCGCCATTACCTGAACTAAAGTGGTAGATGTTCTGTTCCAATTGTGCAGAAGTCAAAATGGCAAGAGGTACACATTGAGCAAGTCCGGCTTAGCTTCGTTACCTCGACTGGTAAAAGACCTTTCGATCAAAGCAGCCATAACTAAGATTAAAATAAGAACGAGCCAGAATTCTGCGATGAATGTTTTGATTGATGAACGCCTACTAACCCACACACCCGGGTATAAGTTTTTCCAAATGCTAACAAACCAGAACGCCTAATATATGCATGCAAGGGGTATCGCCCAATTCCAATCCCGAAACGCTCAAATGCAAATCATCAACTAACTTCCCAGCCTTCATGACCATGCAATCGTCATCATCATCATGTTTGTCTGTTCGTTTGCGCAAGTGGCCTGCCACCAGAAAGCGCAGTACGCATGCAATAGAAAGAAAGCGCTGAATACAGAAAGGAAACAAATGTCATGCCTATGATTGCACCTTTCACAGTCCCCTGAACTTGGCACCGTTTTTGTGATAGATGCTGTGCATTGCACGAGGAGTAATTGCAGAAGCAGCAGGTTGAGTTGAAGCTGACTGTGTAACAGTTACCATGACGGTGTTGGTAACAGTGACGACAGAATCGGGGTTCGTCAATGATGTAGGAGCTGCTCCAGAACGCCCACTGAGAGTCGGGATATCAGTAGGAACTGGCAAAGTGTAGTTGAGGAATGGAGCTCCGCTGCTGATAGAAGGAACAATACTGCTGACAGCTGGAGCGCCACCGGTTGGCAAGGGCGCCGCGTCTGTAGCAGAGGGCGTAACAGCAGGTAATCCTCCGGAAAAGATGGGTCCGACTTCGCCTTGCACGACATTTGTCATGAGAGCCGTGCGAGACGCGAAGTCCGCTACAGCAAGGGTCATGGCATCTTGCTGAGGACCAAGATCGAATTTTGTCTCTGCAGCCTCAGCCATCGCGACATCTTTGGATGCGACATCGACATCGATGCATGTGCTGTAGTATTCATCCTTTCCGTTCGGATAGCTTGGATCGATCTTGCCAGAAGCTGTGTTCCATTGCCAGACCCAGTAGATAGTGTATGGCTTGCCCATCTCGGCGCTATCAGGAATCTGAACGTTCGTTTCGCAGGAGAGAGGATAGTTGCCTGGTGCCCCTTCGACAGCTTGTCCCATTGCGAAATTTGGATCGGATTTCTTGCGCTCGGTGGCGATAGGTGAGTCATTCTGCTCGTAGCAACGGCCGTCGTCGAAATTATTCATGGTGAGTAGCTTGCCGCGCTTGTCCCCGCCCTGGCCATCTTGAGTCCAGCTCAAAACCGTCACTAAATGCTCGTCCTCCTTTGGTGAAGTGGTGCCGTACACAAAAATGGTACCGCCCTTCTTGGGTTTTCCTAACTGGTTGTTGGGTAGAGAAACATGTCCATTCTCCGTATACCGCATGGCTACGAAACCACCAGGTGTGGCTTGAAGACGAGGATATTTATCCTGAGACTGCTCTTGTTTACGTTGCTTTTCGTGACATAGTAGCGTACTGTTTGTAATGAAGACGTTGCCTGGTGTTTTGTCGCCGGGAATCTCATAGTTCATCGAGGTGCCGCTATAGCCCGGATCGGTTTTCGCGACCATACCTCGCGGGTAGCCATATTCCCCAACGTATTCGCCTTTTTCGTTGACGTTGCGCAGCTGCTCAATCCAGCTGTGGCCCATGGCGACCGGGGCTGTGGCCATCGCCGCGATTATTAATGTGAGTATGCTCGGCATGTTGGGTGTAGATATTCGTTCGCAAATGCGGGATCGAGAGGTGTTGTAGTTTTGACCTGCAAAACGAGGTTGTCCTTCAAGTAGAGTTGGGAAATAGTCGCAAGGTCGGGAATCTTGTGGCGTGGTAGTGTAGTTGAAGATGTCGTGGCTCGTGGATGAAGTATTGTCAAGGTGAAGAACACTATTGACCCATATAATTGTGGAATGGCTGGCTCAGCTAACACGCTGTGAATGAGAGTACAGTGTGGAGCGACACGCGATTGATTCGTGTTCACCGGAAGAATAGCAACAAAGCTATTGTTCAGCAAAAGTGTATGAACGTTTTGGTAATAGTACCCAACACAACGTACACCTAGAAGAAAATAAAGGAATGAGAACGGAAGAGAAGAAGTCAAGACGCACACAAGCCAGGTGTGATGACAAAATGCAAAGCTCACGCGGCCATGGTCCTTTATTGAGGCAGGTGATGGTAGTGAGACAGACGCTGTTGAACGTTGTAAAATCTCCGGCCTAGAAGAGAAGAAGTGACAGGAGCCAATAGAGAAGGAGGCACACGAGGTATCGAAACACAGCGCCACTCCACGCGGCGCTGCAGTCAAGCTTGTGAGCCTGAGTTCTATGGGTGTAGGATGTGTGTTTCAACGCTGGCCGACACTGTAGCCGCCAGCCATGGCTTTCCCGTCCGGCAGCATGGCCGCGGCGTAGCGCGCACATGCTGCAGCCTCCCGTACTCTCCGGCGCGAAGATCTGCCTCTGGTACTCGGTAGTTGGTAGTTTAAGTTGCATTGCAAGGCTGCGCTAGGCTGTTCTCAGACATGCAGAGGGGCCGTTGAGTGTCAGAGGACCGTGTGCCGTTGATCTACAACACAACGACGGAAGCTAGGCATCATCTAGATCATTATGCGATCTCGCTGTAGGGTTGTGGAGACATGCTGGGAAACAACAACAGCCTGCCACTGTGATGTTTAGAGGCGCTTTCGCATCATGCACCTACCGAAGACGCGTGATGCGCGACGACCCACGTGGAGCGAGCGAAAACAACGAGAAAAGCATCGCAAGTGTGCCACAGAGTGATGCCTGAGCCACCCGACGACAGGTCAATGTGCGCTGTTGCAGCGCTTCGAGAAGGAAGGTGAACCTGCAAGCGACGGGGTGGGGTGAAAGAAGTTTGGTAGGAGGCTCCGCTTCGTTTCAGGTCAGAGCACAACCGAGCGACGATTGGTTGTTGCCCGCTACGCTAGGCTTCATACTAAGGATTGGAGATATCATCTGATTGGAGCGCATTGTTCTATCTCACGATGCCTCCCAGCTAGTCTCTTCGTACGACCAGATTGACGCCCATCCAGTCTCTATATTTGATAAGCGAGATCCCAGACACCTGGCCGACATCATGCACTTTTTTTTTCATGGCTCTCTCGGCGTGTGGGAACATGGACGACAACAAGATGAGTTATTTTCGTGAGGCTCGTTCTCACCCACACGAACACGTTTCCTATCGGTTATTCATGTTTCATCCACAAGGGAAAACTGCGGGGCGCGGAACAGCCCTGAGGCACAGCAAACGGCACAAACGGGAGCCTGGCCAGCATCCCCACCTGTCAAAACGGCTCGCAGATTACAGGAACCAAACCCGAGGCTAACCACGTCGGACGACCATAGCGGTACATCTCCTGTTGTGACTGCTCAAACCCAAAGCGCTTGGCTATGTAGGAGACAGTCAGGCACCTTCCTGGAAACCATTTTCCCAAAGTCCTTGCACCTTGAAGGCCCCTAGTCAAACACGCCTTGACAAGGAACGCTCGCTCTGGACACTCTGCTGATACGTTTACCATATTGACACACCCATGGCTGGATCATTGAGAGATGTCAAGGACGCGAGTGTTTAGTATATTTTCCCGAGGCACTACAAGAAGTTGCGCTTCAACATTGACAATTTACTACCCACACTGCAGATACACAGTTATCAAACTCCGACGGCACTTGATGGGTCAATCCTTCAGTCCAGCCGACGAAAGTGATTTCTTACTAGGCGCTAAATTACGAGCACAACTTCCGTCGCCTGACATAGTAGGCCACGTTGTCGACATGTGCCGATTTGCCCTCGTCCTCTGCATCTGTGCTCACACTTTTCACAAGGAATTCTTTTGGTTTCCAGCAAGATTGACACAACCATCGAACAGCTTCTGTCTCTGCGTTGATATGCACTCAATCACCGTCGAAGGGTAAACAATAAAGTGACAACCTTATGGAAGCATTGGAGGTTAGTATACGCTTCTTTGAGATGCTTGGAGATCAAGAAACGTGTTGGTGAAGATGTGAACAGAAGAACGACACGTACAGTGCGTGTGATCAACAACATTGTTGACGTGAAAGATCAAGAAGACCGCGAAGTCAGCGGTGATAACATCAAGCATGTTACTACACTACCGTTACGGACTATCACACATTCAAGCACTGAATGTAGCCTTTGAATTTTCTCCTTGCTTTTGAAGGCTCGTTTACAGCATAGCAATGCGCTTATCTTCTCTGTTGACTCGCTCCCATTACTCATTCACAGAGCAGTCTCCAGGCAAGCGAATATTGCCTCCTTCCTGAAATGCCACTGCCCAGCCCCAAACCAGCAAACTGTACATGCGCTGCAATCACCAACTCTTGGGCTTGCGGCTGCCACAGCTTGACTTATAAAGCTACTTGTTTAGGACCGATCGACCATCATCCACCAGTCATTGTTGGAGCAGAACTCCATTGGAAGGAAATATGTGGGGAGTGCTTGGAAAGGTCGAGTGTCGCGGAGAGTGCGTGGTGTCAGAGGCGAGGTGTATGTCCTTACCACGTGCCAGAGGGTGAGAAGTTATGATTTAGAGAGGCATTATTGAATTTTACGTAAGTCTAGGAGAAGATTTTTGAGAACCTTGGGTCATACCGACTTGGTATGCGGACGTCACTTGTTGGCCCCAAACCGATATCCGTTTCGTTATTGATTGCGACAAGTGCTGCCCAGCACGTGTGGAGACTAGCACGCCTTGGTCATACATTGTACCTTTTTCAATGGCTATCGTTCTCCTTGGTCAGACCACTATTTAAATCCCAACATATCTTGGTGTTGTTACAACCACAGCCAGGGGCATCGCGCCAATTGCCAAGTGCGTCTTTCATACAAATTCGTGCCACGAGACACTTAGTCACCAAGGGAAGCCTTTCCAAAGATGCAGGCTTGATACAAACTCCATGGTACTCTTTAATCTCACGGGTATGGTCTACCTCACTTCACTGGTAAAGCGCTTCGTAGAACTCAGCGGGATGGCGACATCTTCGACCCAGCAATCAACTATTGGTGATATTGTTGTACCACCTGAGCAAGATATTCCTTCTTCAAACTACTGACCGACTTCCTGTTCCGGCACTCAGTGCCATTGTTCAACGGGATACTGTTCTGATCATTCGTGAGGTGCGTTAAAGGGGCCTGAAGGTGACAGGAGTATGATCTTGAATTGCACCATGACTTCGAATGTCAGCGACAGTAGACGGGTTAGGAAACAAATTGTAAGTAGCTAGTAGACTGATGAGTGACCATGATCTATAACGCCATCGCGAGTAGCTGAGTAATTTGGACGCTGCAGGCGTTGCCACAGCGAATGCAACATCATTCTGGGTTGGAAGAGACGATGATCAAGAAAGTGAGTGAAGGTGGCGCTTCTCGAGGATTCCTTGGCATTCGCCTAGCTTTGTCAGCTAACCACGTGCACTAGCCTCCGCGACAATCTGCCTAGCAGAGAGCTTCGCGCATCGCGACTTTTCCAGCCCGCGCGCGACAACCTCACCACGCCATCGCCGTTTGCCCTCGACACAATCGAAGCGCTCTTACATCGACACCTTCAACACCTCCATCACCTCCAACACTCTCTTGAATAACCGCAATCATGGCCAACTACCTCGCATCCATCTTCGGTACCGAGCAGGACAAGGTCAATTGCTCCTTCTACTACAAGATTGGCGCCTGCCGTCACGGCGACCGCTGCTCCAGGAAACACGTCAAGCCGTCGTACTCGCAGACTATCCTGCTGCCCAACCTCTACCAGAACCCTGCGTACGACCCCAAGAACAAGATGAACCCGCAGCAGATGCAGATGCACTTTGATGCATTCTACGAGGACATCTGGTGCGAGCTGTGCCAGTATGGACTTGTTGAGGAGTTGGTTGTTTGCGATAACAACAATGACCGTACGAACCCCCCTTCTCTTATTTCGCTGCTTCAGAGTTGAACAGTTTGCTAACGTAACCTTTCTGACAGATCTCATCGGCAATGTCTATGTCCGATTCAAGTACGAAGAAGACGCGCAAAAAGCCTGCGACGCCCTCAACTCGCGCTGGTATGCTGGTCGTCCCATCTACTGCGAACTCTCTCCCGTGACCGATTTCCGCGAAGCCTGTTGTCGTCTGAACAGTGGCGAAGGCTGCGTCCGCGGCGGCTTCTGCAACTTTATTCATCGCAAGGAACCAACGGCTGAGCTGGACAGGGAGCTGGACATGTGCACGCGCAAGTGGTTGAAGGAGCGTGGCAGGGACGCGAGGAGTATGTCAAGGAGTCCTACACCGCCTGCGACGAAGAACAGGTTCTAGGGTGGATATGGAGTGGGAAGCGTGAGACACGGGCTGAATACGAAGGGCGTTTTGGTGTTATACATGCTCGCACAGTTTGGGACATGTTGGTTGATACCTCGATATCCGTAGCGGGCATGGCGTTGCAAATTGGCATTTGTAAATTAGCTTTGGTAAAATAGTGAAGTGTGGATAATAGGCTAGACTAGGCTACGCAAAAGCGATCATGTCAGTTCATTCTAGTTTATTCGTGTGCTCAGACTATCCCGTGAGTTGCGTAACAATGATGTGATTTTGTCAAGGAAAGAAGCAGACATTGCATTGTGGTCATGTAAGACCTGGTATCATCTAGAATATAAACAGAAGAAAAGGAAAACAATCCATGCATCGCTGATGCAGGTCGGTACCCAAACACCAGCCCGCGTCCTATAGAAAAGACATCAAACGCCGCCTATACACAACATGCCCAAACAACCATATATACATCCATCTCATACGTCCTGATCTTCCTCATGTGATTCGCTCAGATGATATTGTGCGCTTTCAAGACCAGCACAGTGACTACAACGCCTGCAACCAGCAGCAGAAAGATCATCCAGAAACACCAGCAGATCCATGTTCGTTGCTTGGCTTTGCGTTGCTGCTTGGCGAGCCATGAATCTCTATGTGACGCGTCAGCCGTGATGGTCGTCACGAAGTTGAAGCGTGATTGCGGACGGCCGGATAGGCTGAGGGAAAGTGTAGAGAGGTTGGGGGTGCGGAAGAAGGAGCGTGACGGTGATGCAGGAAGGGGGGACAGTGGTCTTTGTGGTGGGACAAGGTCATCCCCATCTCTGTCCGAGGGATTCTCTTGGACAGAGACGGTCGGTCGCAATAGTGGTTTGGTCGAATTCGTCTTTTGGAGTTTGGTCCGGGAGCGTTGTTTTTTCTCCCGCGGTATCTGGCTTGCAGATGCTTCTCTCGAAGACGGGGATAGAGGCGATGAAACAAAGGACGACCGTACGGACGAGAGTTGGACCATGGGCAGAAAAGCAGGGCTTAGGTGTGATTGGGAAGTGGGGGATCCGAGGGGCGAGTGCGAAGGGGAAGACAGGGAACTTTGGACGTACGGTTGCTTGGGGTCCTGAATTGTCTTTTCAAGGTCGTCTTGGTGTACCGCCACGCTGAAGCGTTTCCAGAATTGAGGATCGCGCACCATGTTGATTGATGTTATGAATGGAGTTGAGGGGAGAGCGTATTGAGGTAGCGACGGTATGTAAGCGATGGCAAGCTGCTAACGTCGTTCTGCGTTGAGCGTGTACGTAGGTGGAGACAGTGGTGGATTGTAGTCGGGGAGCGATGGATTTAGGTTGTAAAAGATTGTGGTGACGAGAATTATTGGGCGAGAGTGGTGTAGGCGAGCAAGGTAGTAGACGTAATCGTCTGTATTATCATATACAGAACCGTCTAGTAACACGAGGGTATGACGACGGATATAGGCGTGTCGCACAGCAACAGGCGAGATTTGGTGTGGGTATGTAGATTGGAAAGGGTCCAGTGAGCCAGGAAACCGCCGCGTGTAAGGAATGACACGACTGACACGACGTAAACCTTAAGTCGGAATAGTGATCGACGATGGTTTGCGATCCGAGTGAAGCTGAAATGACGTAGTAGAGAAAGAAGCGACGATAGTAGGATGGAGCGATCGTTTGCACAGGTGTAGCGCTTCAAGGCACAGTCGTGAATGGAAGTAGTCATGAATGAAAAGAGGAAACTACCATACTTAACACTGCACGCCTATACAGGCCCCTAAAACAACAGGCGATGGGCCTCGGACCCATGCGATGTAACACTATTTGCCTAGACTCGACGTCCAGGTGTCAAAGCAGGATGTTGATATTATCGTGAGAAGAGGGGCAACCACAGTGATGGTTCTCGTTGGTTTCGAGGTTCGGGGTGGGCCTCACAAACTGGTCAAAGCTGGCCAATGGGCAGCTTCGAGGCTGTTTGGACCCCTGCCGGCCATCACGCTGGACACATGGCGCCGATGGCGGTAAGGCGCGGGAAATTGGAGAGAAGGTAGCTGAGACGAGGGACCCATGTGCGATTGGTAAGGCCATGCGGCTGTTTGATTGCCGTGCAGTGCGGCTCTGGTGTTGAACAAGTATACGGCAGTTGTGTTGGCTGCAGCATCCTGCATCTTGGGTTTTCTGCATCGCACCCTTCGCAAGACACTTGAAGACGCACAGAGCTGCTACCGATTCTCATCATCAGCATGGGGGTGCTCTTCCTCATCGAGGCGGCATGCCACGTTGAAACAAGACGCTATACGCAAAACATGGCTTGACAACGGCCTTGCGCAAGCTTCAGCGCGGTCCCACCCGCCGTTTCTGTCGTTCAACATTCCCTAGGGCTCACCGCTAGGGTTCCCCTAGACTGCTGCACCGGCATCCTTGCAGTGCAATCCCAAACCCTGCCAACACAATCTTGTACCACTACGCAGTTGTTTACTTTCGACTGCTCACTATTTTCCGGAATTAGCAGCAGCAAGGATGCCACACGAGGAGTTGCCTTTCTGGCTAGTCAATGTTCCCAGAGATCAATGGCCGAGCGAGTGCCCGGACTTCTTGAGAGGTATTAGTGAGAAGGATAAAGGGATCATTGGGACGCCTGACGAACACTACAAGGTGTTGACATGGGACCAAGTGCGGGACATTGTAGGTGAGATAGAGGCGCGACGCGCGATAAGCGAAACGCTGATGTTCGTGGTCAGAGAGCAACCGGGTCGACAAGTTTCATCGCATGCCAAGTGAGTTGAGGCGGTATCGGCAGTTCACCCATCGGCTGGAGAGGGATTACGGCAGCATCATGAACTTCATTGTTAATGAGCGGTTGAAGTGGGGAAGTATGGAGCCGAAGGGCAAGCCGTTCGAATTCGATGGTATGTGCACCTGTGTTACGTTGACTTGCATCCATGTTTACCGACCTATAGAAGACATCAAGATACTATATAACGACTGGCCATATGGCATCGATGCAGACGTTGTGCACCTCGTCGTGTGGACCAAGTTTGAACTGGACGACGACCCCGACACTGGGCTCTCTACCGCAGAATCCCAGAAACAAATCGGTGATTACGTACAAAAGACGTTTGCTCCAAAGGTAAAAGAGTTGGTCTGGTTCAAGAATTGGAAGAGTCTGAAGAGCGTGCATGCAGTGGAACACTTCCACGTCATGTTGTACAGGCCGGACGCTGTGTTCCTAAGGGAGATTACGAACGGCGATGTCCCGATGACTGAGAAGTTCGCCTAGCAAGGAAGGCTGACGGGGCATTTCGGCTCTAGTACAGTCGAGAAGGGGGATAAAAACATGCCGAGTGCTCTCCATCGTGTTTCCCACGCTCTTGACTGTACGAGAGATTTGAGAAGGCAACGGGGCATTTTGGCCTGCCGACGGGATATTATGCATGGATGACGGGATATTCTAGATGCAAGTCTGCGATCGTATTGCTTAGATATGTTATAGACATGGGGTATTTGTTAGAGTAACAGCCGCCGAACATTCATAGAGGTGCATTATCTGCTATCGATATCATCCAGGCTTTGGGATTAATCAATTTTCTCAGCCTTGTTCTGCACCTGGGGGCGCAAGGCGACACCGATGCTGATCCAGTTCCCCTGAAGATCATCCGGTTGTTGTTGGGATTGATTGGAGCGGCGCGCAAACCGGGTTGAAGGCCAGCCCTCTGCAATTTTGACAGGCGCGTCATTTGCTGTGGCGTACGTGGCGCGTGGCGTGTGGCGCAAACTCGAAGTGCATAACTAATGCATCGCCAGAACAACAAGCCTAGGATATTTTGAACCAAGTACGCTGAGCTGGTCACGCAGACTAGCTGTCAAAGACGACTAGGCGCATACGTTCTGCAGGACCCTTCTGTTATCTTATCGTCTATCGTCGAATAGAGACGTCTTGCCTGGGCCGGGATACAAAGCGGTGAGGGTGCTGTCTGGCCTAGCGTTGACAAAAAAGTCGCGGGACGGCAAGGGGCCTTCCTCCACATTTGAGTCGGCACCGAGTGTGTCTTGTGCACCAGCCTCTACTCCCCCTCCTTATTTTTCTTCGAGAGCGGCGCGTTTACGTGTGCTGCGACGCCAATTGCGGGATTCCGGTATCGCTCAGTCTCCATAATTGGAGACTTGACCGTGTCTTGGTACCACGACCGACCACGGAGCATCAGCGAGGTATGGCGGCGCTAGAAGGAATATCCGGCAGCGACAGTACTGACATGGTGAAAGGTCTTTTCTTGTAGTCACTCGCCCTCGCCATTCGCACCCCATCCCACTACCCGCTGCGCACAGCCACGCTTCCGCGTCATCCCATGCGAGCGGCTCTCTAGACGGCCCTGCAACACTTCCCACTGAATCAACTTCAGTGGTGACCTATCCACCATGCTCGGCTACCTCACCAGCCGCTGGCAGTCGACGGGCGAGCAGAAGAAGACCAGTCCCACCTGGTTCGACCGCCACTTCTCGCCCATCCTTCTCTCCGTCGCGAAGAAGGCATGCACCCACCCAATCCACACCATCGTCACCATTGCCTTCCTGGCTAGCTACTCATACTTGGGCGTTCTCGACAGGGGCCTACTGGAAAGTGGCATTGAAGAGGTCTCTAGCCGCGTCGACTTCCACTCCCTTTTGGCCGGCAGCAAGACGCTCAGAGTAGGAGAGGAGACATCATGGCAGTGGGAGGCTGAAGAGCCCAAGACTACCGTTTACAAGGACAAGGTAGGCAGCTCCGCCAACTCCAAGACATCTGGCTAACAAAACAGACTGCCCAGGAGCTCGCTCTGGTCACTCTCGTCTTCCCCGAATCGAGCACCATCAACTCTGCTCCCTCGCAACAATCTGTCCCCAGCAATGTCTCTGCCAAGCTCCTCCCAAGCTCCTCCAGCTCCTTCTCCACTTTCTCGCACGACACTTCGCTCGCATTCTCTATCCCGTACACTGAAGCTGCCGATTTCCTCCAGGCTATGCAGGAGATTTCTGCGCCAGAGGACGCTGCTCAGTCGCAGGGCTCTGAGAAAGAGGGCACGCGCGAAGACAAGAAGTGGATGATGAAGGCCTCCAAGAACGGCAGTGCGCCAGGCGGCGTGCGCAACTGGATTATTGAGTCGTGGACGTCTTTCGTCGATCTCCTCAAGGTATTTTGTCTGTGGACACAAACGTGAACTTGGCTAAGACCAGCACAGAACGCTGACACTGGCGACATCGTCATCATGGCCCTGGGTTACCTCGCCATGCACCTGACTTTCGTCTCTCTCTTCCTCGCCATGAGGCGACTTGGATCCAACTTCTGGCTGGCTACTGCAGTCCTCCTGCAGTCGGCCTTTGCTTTCCTCTTTGGTCTCGCCGTGACAACCTACCTCGGTGTTCCTATCAACTTGATTCTGCTCTCAGAGGGTCTTCCTTTCTTGGTGGTCATCATTGGGTTTGAGAAGCCCATCGTTCTGACCAAGGCTGTCCTTTCTGCCTCTCTGGATGGCCGACGAGCAGCTGAGGAGAAGCGGGGTGAGCCTTTGACCATCCAGTCATCTGTACAGACAGCCATTAAGCGGACTGGTTTCGAAATTGTCCGCGACTACTTTTTCGAGATCTTGATCCTTGTCGCTGGCGCCATGTCTGGCATCCAGGGTGGTCTGCGACAGTTTTGCTTCCTTGGCGCCTGGATCCTTTTCTTTGACGCCATTATGCTGCTCACTTTCTACACTGCTATCCTTACCATCAAGCTTGAAATCAACCGGATTAAGCGCCATGTGGCTCTCCGCAGGGCTCTTGAGGATGACGGTGTCGATGGCAAGGTTGCTGAGAACGTCGCTCGCAACAACGACTGGCCCAACGCTCGTGATGTGCAAGTTGTCAACCACACAACAACTGTTTTCGGAAAGAAGATCACGGTGCCAAAGTTCAAGATTCTCATGGTTGCTGGATTCATCCTCGTCAATGTCCTCAACGTAGTTACTCTCCGATTTGGCCTCTCTCCTAGCAAGGTCTCTCACGTTTCGGGCGTAGGTGCCACCCCTCCGCTGGACCCCTTCAAGGTCGCTGGAAATGGATTGGACCACATCTACGAGCATGCCAAGAGCACCGCTACGTCAACTATTGTCACCATTCTTATGCCGATCAAGTATGAGCTTGAGTTCCCTTCTATTCACTACGCCGAGCCTTCGATTACAGACAACGAGTTTGCTTTCGGAAGCAACATCAGCACTCACATAGTTGATGGTGTACTGAAGAGTCTGGAGGACCCTTTCCTTAGCAAATGGATCGTCCTTGCCCTTGTAATGAGCGTGGTCTTGAACGGCTATCTCTTTAATGCCGCTCGCTGGACCATCAAAGAACCCCACCAGCCACTCGCGCCACCTTCTCCCTCTGAAGTCCAGGATGGGGCTCCTACTGTGCCAGGCACTCCTCGCGTACCTTCGATGCATATGCCTACACCACCTCGCACCCCCGGCCCTGAGGATCAGAATGGTCGCCTTCAGCCCCTTACGCAGATCGCAACACGAACACCGGAGATACCAGTCGGACCCTCTGAAGAACAGCAAAGACAGCCAAACCGTCCCTTTGAAGTTCTCGACCTGATGATCAAGGAAAAGCAAGCACCCAAGATGACTGACGAGGAGCTTATCGAGATGTCACTCAAGGGAAAGATTCCTGGTTATGCTCTAGAAAAGACGCTTGGTGACAAGACTCGTGCCGTCAAGATTCGTCGTGGTCTAGTCTCACGTACCCACGCTACACGGGAAACTTCAACACTACTGGAACGTTCGCTGCTACCTTACAAGGACTACAACTACGATCTTGTTCATGGCGCATGCTGTGAAAACGTCGTCGGCTACCTCCCTCTCCCCCTCGGTGTCGCTGGACCTATCCTCGTCGACGGCCAAAACTACTTCCTCCCCATGGCAACCACCGAGGGTGTACTTGTCGCTTCAACTTCTCGAGGTGCTAAGGCTATCAACGCAGGTGGCGGTGCTGTTACTGTTGTGACTGGCGACGGTATGACCCGCGGACCCTGCATTGGGTTCGATAGCCTTGTACGTGCTGGTGCTGCGAAGAACTGGCTTGACTCGGAGGAAGGCCAGAGGACGATGAAAGACGCATTCAACTCCACTTCTCGCTTCGCCAGGCTCCAATCTATGAAGTCTGCCATCGCTGGTACCAACATCTACGTTCGTTTCAGGGCCACCACTGGTGATGCCATGGGTATGAACATGATTTCCAAGGGTGTCGAGCATGCTCTCACCGTCATGGCAACCGACTGCGGCTTCGAGGACATGCGTGTAGTGACCGTATCGGGTAACTATTGTACTGACAAGAAGTCCGCCGCTATCAACTGGATCGACGGTCGTGGCAAGGGTGTTGTTGCCGAAGCTATGATTCCCGGCTCTGTCGTCAAGTCAGTCCTCAAGTGTGAGGTCGAAGATTTGGTACAGATGAACATTTCCAAGAACTTTATCGGATCTGCAATGGCTGGTGCTATGGGTGGATTCAACGCCCACGCGGCGAACATCGTTGCTGCTATCTTCTTGGCCACCGGACAGGATCCAGCACAGGTCGTTGAAAGTGCCAACTGTATCACCATTATGCATAAGTAAGTCGCTCCTTTCATGAGATACGACAAGGCCACAACCTAACGAAGAATAGCGTCAACGGCAACCTTCAAATCTCCGTCTCTATGCCTTCAATTGAAGTCGGCACAATTGGTGGCGGTACCATTCTCGAACCTCAATCCGCCATGTTGGACCTCCTCGGCGTACGAGGTGCCCACCCAACATCACCTGGTGACAACGCTAGGCAACTGGCTCGTGTCATCGCTGCTGGTGTATTGGCTGGTGAATTGTCGCTCAACAGCGCACTGTGTGCGGGTCATCTTGTCAAGGCGCATATGGCACACAACAGGAGTAATGTCCCATCTCGCGCCCCTACACCCGCGCCTGCAACACCAGTTACAGGAGCTCAGACACCTGTGACCGGCGGTGGACCTTTATCAGCACTGAGCTCTGGTCCTGCACCAAGACGGTAAAGATCCAGGGAGTGGTCAGGTTTGGCGTAAAAGGTTGTCCTTGGGGTTGTAAATACGAGGGACGATACCTGGTTTTGTATTTGCACATTTCAGGTTAATCTGGGTTAAGAGGAATAAGGAACGGAACGGGGATCTATATACATACATTCGCAAGAATATGTTTTGTCATTGTGGCAGAATTACTATAACATTAATTCATTCTTGATAAGCTTAAAAGTATTGCCTTTACTTTGATTGTGATCGTTACTGTTGACTAATTCTAGCGCACTACGAAGGGTTGCAATAGGGGGCGCTCCGGTGCTGTCGTGAAAGCTTGATGCAATCTTGATGAGTAGGCACCCATTGTGTTATCCCAGACATATGTTTTGTAGAACATTTTTAACGTGCTTCGATCAATAGGATGATTATAATTCCTCTCACGCGTTACAGCCGCAAGCAGGCACGTACAAAGATTCACACCAGTATCACAACGTCTGTATCGTAGGTGCATACACCAGCGATTATCATGGAAGAGCCAGAATGCACTCGCCAGGAGTTAAGGTGATGCTATTGAGAATAGCCGGTTCTGACGTGATGCCCGAAAGCTTTCGAAACTGTCTTTATACGCGCCGTTTCAGGCGCGTGGCTGTGCGCCAAACACAGGCAAAAACTGACTTGCTCTCCTCGGCGCCAAGGCTCAGCTCAGCTGCGGTGCGAAGGGGTGGCCAATCAATCTGCCCCGGACCCCAGCTGCCGCAATTACGGGGTACGCCGTTCGTGAATGATCATCAGCTCGCGTTTGCATAAAAATACACGGAGCTTACCCTGCTTTTGAGCCATCTCACTCCTTCGCAGGGCCTCCACTGCTGACTTCCTCTTTTCCTTTCAACACAATCCTTTCTTCCAATTTCAACTCTTCAACTACAGTCGCTCCCTTAGAACTTCAACCAACATGCGTTTTGTATCAGCGCTTGCCGTCGCGGCGGCCACCGTCAGCAGTGCCCTTGCGCAGGACTTTGTTTTGGGCTTCAACTCCGGTGCATCTGATGATACCGGCAAGGCAAAGACCCAGGAGGACTTCGAGAAGGAGTTCACCACCGCGCAGAACCTGGAGGGCGCACCAGGCAACTTCAGCGCTATCCGTCTTTACTCCAACATTCAGTGGGAGACGACCGACACACCCATCGCCGCCTTCCCTGCCGCTATCGCAACGAACTCCAAGCTCCTTCTCGGTATTTGGGCATCAGGCACGGACAACATTGACAACGAATTGAAGGCATTGAGCTCCGCAGTCGAGGAATACGGAACAAAGCTGACGGATCTTGTTATCGGACTGTCTGTCGGTTCCGAAGATCTTTACCGTGTGTCGGAACCTGGTATCCGGAACGAGGCTGGTGTCGGTAACAGCGCGGAGAAGATTGTTGAATTCATCAAGACTGCGCGCGAGCGTCTTGCCGATACCCCACTCAAGGGTGTGAAGATCACCCACGTCGACACCTGGACTGCTTGGGTCAACGAGTCGAACAAGGCTGTCATCGACGAGATTGACTTTTTGGCTGTTAACGCATTCCCCTTCTACGAATCCGAGCTTGACAACAAGATCGATAACGCTGGCAAGCTCCTAAGCAGTGCTATCAGCGCAACTGAGGGCGTCGCTGGAGACAAAGATGTCTGGATTACCGAGACTGGCTGGGCGTACAGTGGTCCTGACTTTGGTGCTGCCACATCGACTGTAGACAACGCAGAGACATACTGGAAAGATGTCGGTTGCGCGCTCTTCGGCAAGAGGAACGTCTTCTGGTACACACTCCGCGATGCCAACCCTGCAAACAAGGTCAAGTTCGCCATTTCGGACAAGCTGTCCACCACCCCGCGCTTCGACATCAGCTGCCCAGAGCAGAAGGAGCTCCCCTCGGCAGAGCCCGCCACAAACAACGGTACTTCGACCGGTGGCTCGTCGAGCAGCAACTCGACTACAGATAGCGGTAACAACGACAGCAGCAGCAGCAACAACACCAACGGCGGAAGCGATGGCGGAAACGGCAATGCTCAGCAATCTGGCGCTGCCGCTCCCAGCGGAACCGGTGCGGGAGCTGCTACCTCGGTGTCGGTCATGAACTCGATGGCCATGGCTTTGTCTGTCGTCTTTGCTGCTGCTGCCTGGGCTCTGTAGGCGTGGATGTAACTTTCGAGACTAGCTCTCTTGCGGCATTTCCTTGTGTCAATGTAAGATAGATGAATGCGTTCATATAGGGTCGCGAATGGATGACACTCGCACCTAGTTTGAGCGACTGGTTCGCAACACTATGGTTTCATAATATACTAAGAGAATGAGATGGCTTTGTGCAGATATTACTTTGGGTGCCACCTTGAAGAATTTTGAGGTGAAGTTTGATTTGATTCAAGTTGACGATAGAACAGAAGAAGTCATGGTCCACGCACTAGCCAGTCGAGACGCGTCATGACCCCACACTCAATCGACACCAGCATTCTCTCGTTCTCCACTTGCTTCTCATCTCCTTAACGTTAAGAAGACACAGCATCTCCCGACTACGCAACAAATTACTAATGGGCGGCATTCTATTATTTCTGTCTGGTCCTGCCAACGACCTGACCAGGGGCTCATCCTCTCTTCCCCCACGTCCGATCTAAGACCTTCCTGCTGTTTTTCAAACACGGCCGACCGGACACACTCGACCTACTTCCGTCATCAGACTCATCGGAATAGAAAAGTTCAGGACTGTGGGTCTTATACCGTTGCATTGAGCTCATAGTTGGGGCCATGTAACGTGGTAAGTCCGCTTGCGGCTGAGAAGATAGCGGAGTTGCGGGTGGTGTGATAGCAGCGTGCGCCTCGTGTTCGTATCGACGAATGACTTTTGCAGAGAAAGGATCCTTGGGAACCGCAGAAATCCGAATTGGTGCAGTCCGAGGGATTGGTCCAAAGCTACGGCTAAGGGGGGTCTGCGGCGGTGTCTGCTCCGTCGGTGCTGGCGTATCGTTGGATGCGTTTGTCGTTGGTATAGAACCTCGAGGCTTAGACTCTGACAGTGATCGCCGAGGGTTAGAAACTCTCAACCTTCGAAAGGAATTCCCGATGGATGAGAGCATAGACGTTGTACGAGCCTTGGTGGTATGTGCATCTGTCTTTGCTGACATTTCGGCAATTTTGGATGGTCCCTGAGGCTTTGGGGCGAGAGGCTTCCGGGGAGGTACCATCGGGGTGAGTCCAGGTTCCTCCCGAGGCTTTGCAGACAAAGCATTATCCTTATCTCGAGAAGTATTTGCTGTGAACCTCGGCCGCTGAATTGTAGGCTTTTGTCTGACTCGTTTGGCTGACTGACCTTTCTCCCTCATTCTCTCAAGCTTCGCCAGCTCCAGGCTCTCCATCACTCTTGCTCTTTGCGAGTTTTCGTGATTATCTCTGAGCTCCTGAAAGTGGATGGCCTGAAGAATCAACAACCTAGCAGCGACATTAGTGTCTTCCTCGAAAACACCATATGCGTACTCAGTGAAGTCCGCCCAGGTCCGCACTTGCTCTGGTAGTGGGAAGCAAAAGTTCACCGACTGATAGACTCTGCGAAGGTCATCCGGTATTTGCTTCGCACTCATAATGATGGACAGCATAGGTGTTGTTGCAATCAGCCGTTTTGCTTCAAAGACGAGCTTGCGCACACTACCATATAAGGATGCATAAGCTCGATTGCATTCTGGATCAAGCTGGCAGCTGCTAGGAACTTCGAGCAGATAACGATCAATCTCACCATATTGGATCAAACTTGACAATCGTTTAAGGCGTTTGGAACTGCCGATGTCAAACGACTTCTTCGTACGGTTTGAACTCCCTTCTTTTGGTTGATCCGCGTTCGAGATTGTTAACTCGTCATGAAGCACCGAGTCCAGCCTATACTCCGAGTCGAAGGAATAGTCCAAAATACACAAATACTCACATCCGGGTTCCAAGTTCCCAAACAACCATTCCCACGGCTCGATCATCTGCTTGTTTATACTGTATACGATTCTTGTCAAAGCTTCATCAGGCGCGGCGTGATCTATGAAAAATCTTGTGTTGGCAGTCAGTGTCCCAGGTAACAATTTGGCATCGCGGATATAGTTGACTGGTGCGGCTTTGACTATCGGCTCACATGCTGAAATGGGCAGCGGTGTATGACGAACAGGATTTTCTTCCCAATCGGGCTTCGAAGGCAGTACCTCAATGCCTCGACCAAAAACGCGGAGGAGAGTGCAAATGGTGTAAGGATTTGAGGACGCTACTCCGACGAGATCTCTCCGGGTGGATCTGCCGACATCGTAATGCATGGCCAAGGCTTGTAGCATCTATTGCAAGTCAGTCACTTGTTCTCATGTATGACATCTGCTTACCTTGGTAGCTCGTCTCTGGTTGCGATAGCCTTTCAACACCAGTAGTTGCGTTATCCACCACACCCGATCGTCACCGTGCATCCACTGGCTCATAAAGCAGTGTCCGACCTGTAGACCATTCTTAGTAATGGCTATCACTAGGATGCTATTGACTCCATCCGGTAGGCACTGAGCTCTTAGCCTATCGCGACTAAGTCGTATGTGCTTGCCTACACATAGGAGTTAGAAATGGCTTCGTTTTTGTCGCTCTACTAACCATACTCAGCCCAGGGGCCCATAACGAGACGTGCCCTCTGACTCCACACACCATAATTAGTCGAGAAGTGCTCAGCGCAAGTCTCCAAATGTCTCTTCGTCACCACGCCCCCAGGGATGATGCGATATACTATGTCTTCGTCAATGTCTGGATCTTCGTAGAGGTGGTTTGGCTCGCTACGGATGCGATATTCGACACTTTCGATGCTAGCAGAATCACGGTAAGCTCTTTCTTCTCTTGGATTATCGCCTCGTGTGATCAGCTGTTGAACGTGGTCCATGGCGGAATTACGTTTTTCTGATTTAGTTCATGTAAGGCTTTTGTATTGTTTTGCATCGAGAAAAACGCGTTCGAAGATGTTGGTGTGAATGTCGACTGGACCCAAGACGACGTTTTCGAATGTTAAGCCTGCTCAAGCGAGACGTAGAACCATGGTAGAGATTCGACCACCTCTGACCACCACGAACTTGCCTATCTGCGGGCCTCCTCACTTCTGTGCAGTCGAGCGGATGAATGCTTAGCTGTTTCCATTGTATTGTTCAACTCCAAGGTACCTGGGTCGTCAGGACGCTCTATTGTAGTGTTGCGTAAGGACAGTCGTGTCGGGTGCAATAGCAGGTTCGGGGGACTGGTTCTGAGTGCGGTTCAGCATGAAAACGTATGCTTTCTAGTGCTCACGGTAACGGATTTGGAGAGCAGGTAACGTTAGGTAATGCACCTACCTTCGTATGGACGGCAGTCAAGCTTACTACTACCAGGAAGTCGACTTCCGGCTGTCTTGACTGGAACAGCACCCCTGCGTCTGACATGCTGGTCACAAGTGGTACTCAGGTCCCGCAACGCCACAAGACACTCCTCGATGCCACATCAGGAAGCACAAAAATAGCATCTCGAATTCTCATTGGTCTGCTCGCAATATCACGTGCCTAGTGGATACCTCTCGCGAAGCGACAAGGTGAGGTGGGTCACTCAGGGAACAGTTGGCCAACCGCAGCGTCCACTCAGCGAGACGCTATGTCAGAACAGGCAATGTACGAAGACGTGGCCTGTGCACATGTAAGATAACGGCAATGGAGGATTAGGGGATGCTGGCAAGTCAATATACAGGTGGAGTTTGTTGTTTTGGAATGGTGCATGGCGTTCACCATTTGAAGGGCACTGCCGGCTGCTTTTTCCTGTTCGTTCACTTTCGTTCAGTCTTTACTTTCGAGCATCACGCTATACTACCCTTCCTTCGTTTTCTTCTTCAGCAGCCATAGAGATACACGTCAAATTAATCGAGAGTATCTATCAGCCTCGTAACCTGCTACATTCATCGATAAACAAGGTCCATCTCCTACCTGACACGAGAACGGTAGCACCGTTGTCAAGCCTTCACATCATAACATCACTTGCATCAAGAGCGATACGCAAGCATGATTCAAACAGCAATTCTCCTTCTCGCGCTTCTTAAGAACGCAACCGCCCATCCTCTCATCAAGCGCGACGAATACGCAATCCCAGAGACCGTCATCATCCTCCTCATCATGCTAGGCGCCGGTATATGTGTTTGCGTCGGCTATGCCATAAACGCGACCTTTGGTTTCAGGGAGGACGGCAACGGCATGAAGCCGATGACGCCAGAACAACAGGAATATATGGCTCAGGTTCGGGTTACGAACATGAATGGATTGATGGCGGAGGGTGCGAGAAGCCATCGGGGTGGACTGAGGAGAGGGGATGTGGTGTATGATTAGAGGAAAAGAGGAAACAGGAATTTGGAGATTTAGGACATCTACTGCGAGTAAAGGGTATATTCGAGGAAGATGGCATACAGAAGTGCATTGGGGCCGACACATCAAAGCGAATGATGGATAAACCCCTTCATTCTTTGAACTTCTCCTGTACGTTACTGTATTCAGTTGGATGGAAATGTGTAATCATCAATTCAGGTGCATGAAGCTGGTGTCGCAAGGTTATAGTGTATACGACCATGTTTTATGGATCTTCAGGTGACTCTCATGGGAGCGTACAGTACTTTTATTCAAAATGTCATCCGCCTTATCTCTCGTCATACATCGGCGGACTTTCACCCCTCTCATACTTTGGGACAGGATCTCTGTCTTCCAAATCGCCCTCTTCTCGCACTACATCGCCGAAGAACGTGTCTGCAACATCAATCCATAGATATACTCTCTTCAGTCCTGTAGTTGTGCATTTCTCCACTCTTCCCATTCTTCCTTCATCTTTACCAATCGCGCTACGTACTGCATCAACTAGACATTCTTTTCTGATGTTTTCGTGATGATGAAATTCTAGAACAATATGATCTGCGTAGAAGATGTCAGGGTTCGACCATGATGGTAAAGGTGCGTTAGGCGTATAACGAATGGCGTATAAGTGACGAGTATATGTGGTCAAAATGGTGGGCGACGACTCCGTTGATTTACTCTTCCGAGTCGACTGCGGCATACGTTGAGTTTCTTTTACTCTGTTAGCCTTCACTTCAATATCAAACAAGGAACACCGTATGCTGGACTTGTACTCACCAGACGCAACCAACCCATCGATGACATCTTGGACTAGGTCGCCGGCTTTCTTTACCCTAGCTTCTAACGATCCAAACCCGCCATTAGCCACGGGCATCTGAATTTCGCCACCCCTTGCATCTCCTCGCTGCTGTCGTTTTCTGCGAACTAATTCGTTTGCCCATATTCCCATCAACTTCGTCCTTCGACTGCCACCACGGTCTGTACGTTTCATATGCTCCACATCCTCACGGGATCGAACTTCGATAATATATGGCGAATCTGCAGCATGATGGTCGACTCGATATCCCCAAGAGGCGAAATCGCGGGCTATAAAGGGTACAGTCGTCAGGAAGGGTCGAGTGTGCTGCGGAGTGTGGATGAGGTAAACCTTAGCACCGTAGAATGAGCCCGACATATTGGATAACTGGTGATTGTGTCTTTTTCGAAACAAGAACTTGATGAGGAATCGAGGCAGAAAACTGGGACTTTAAAGAAGACGCAGATTTATCTTGTTTCAGGCTGTCATATAGACAGCGCGTTTGACGTGTATGCGACACCATCGCAGCAGTGCGCCAGCATACCCAGGCGTCATGGTCAGAGCGCAGGTGAAGTGAGGCGCTCCAGAACAGTGCTGAATTCACTTTCGGTTCCAGCGAAGTTCAGAATACCAAAAGCGGTCATTGCATCTTCAGCTGCGTTGCAGAGGCCATTCTTGGAGTGAGCGCAACATTAGAGGTCCAAAATGCCATAGGGCTGAGGACTATTGAGGGCGCGATGGTATAGTAACCCAAGATCGGTCTGACATAGCAAGTGTGCTGAGATGGTGCATTGTCAGAAGGCGAATAGGAGATTAAGTTGTCATCTGTTTGGAGTTACCGCACGCGCTAAACCTTCAGCTACCCTGCAGGGTATCCACGTCTCCTTCCGCCGACGAATCCGGAGCCAACTCCTTACTCTTCCTCACCGCATTTACTAAAATGGACTGCATCATTCAGCTAGCCATCATCGACACCACTGCGCAACTAACGGCTACTTTGTAACGTGCATGCAGCGCCACGATCTTCCTGGTGGCTGTGAAACATCCGCGCCCTACAATGGTGGTATGGAATGCGACTGTATGGACTAGACTTATTAGCATCAAACCAACTTGCATTTAGTCTTTGACAACTTCTAGGCTTGTTCCGATATTGTCTTACTATCTTCAAGGAAATTCTATTGAAACGAGGACGTCTTATGCCGCACAACTGATGCGGTCTTCAGGAATCTCTACCTGGTGCCACGACATTCATGTCACGTGTGCAGAGGTTTGCTCGCATGTGCATCCATGGATGAAGGCCACGGTTGAAACACATCACGTCTACTGTAATTCCTTATAGCAAGCGAGTGAGTACATCAAGACTATTCGTAGCTTGTGAAATCCGTCTATCACACGCACCTCACCATTTTAATGTACCAAAATGTCGCCACTGTCTCTTGACGAAATCCACGCACAACATCTGATTGAACAGCACTTGCAAAAGCCCTCATGCAACCCAGTCTAGCACAACACCCATACCCAGTAACAATGCTCAGCTACATCTACCACCCAGCAGGCCCCGTCGTCATTCGTACAACTAGCGCCGCCATTTCGCTCATCTATCGCGACCGCGGCTGGCTAATCACACAATCCTTTTCCGACGTCCTTCGTGACCACCCAGAATGGCGGTCTACGCCAGCTCCTCCCACTTCAAAACCTACACACATTTCTGGAGTGAGCATCGCGACCCGCATAGGTTCCGTAATATTACCCTTCCTCAGTACTACGATGGCAATAATCCCGAGCTATGCACCGACTGGCGTGGGAAGTTTGACGCCTATAATAGTCGGTAACTGTGGTAGAGGGGAAGTAGAGCGGAAAGAGCAACAAGAGCCAGTTGGTAATTTTGCGCCAATACATTGGATGACAGCGGTAGAACGATCCTGGTACCGGGATCGTGCGTTGCTTGTTCCGATCATAGGGTGGCTCAAGTGCGATGAAGGTGAAGAAACATTTGAGTATAGACTTGTTGGTGGGGAGTTGGATTTCGAGGCACCACCAGGGTACGATGCGCACGAGTAGATGCAGACGATGGAGGCAGGCGCCAACCGCTCAATTGTATATATGGCGAGAGAAAGATGGCGAACATGCATAGGACAATAAACATTCTAATCGTATTGATGAAAACTGTGGTATCTCGCAAGCAAAATGCAGCTAAGAAAGAAGGAGCGGTTGGTAACTTTTTGATGTAACCCATACATGCGCATGCGATAACCCGATCCTTTCCTCATGTTGAAAAACACCATCCGAATATTGCGCCGTGGTATCTTGTGGTCGTTTCGCTGATTCTTTCTATACACACCCATACATTATCCCATATATACCATACGCCCACTCCAATGAGCGCCATACTTCATTTACCATCAAACGCATGCTGTCAGTTCACTTATGATAACTCTCCTACAGATCTGCGCTTTTAGGGTTCACCAGATAGATGTCGGGCACTTTTGGTACTTGCGGACTCTTCTGCAGCGCTAGCTTGATTGCATCCCGCGTCTTTGCACCTTCCTTCTCTCCGCCACCCCCCGTCAGCCGTCTCATACCACTCCTAAAGCGACTCCTTGTGTCGTGAGCAACAGGCTTGATAATATTCTCTAGACTGAAGGTGCCGCCTTTGTCTGTGCTGCTCGACCGACCAGCAGAGTACTCGTCATCGGAGAAGGGCTCATTTTGTTCGTCGAGCGTGGTTGATGAGAGGGAAGGAGAAATACGTTGGGGTTGGTTCGGCGCCGAGGGTGACGTTACGGAGCGGGAATGGAGACCCGGGCGGGGATGACTTGTTGGAGGCAAGGCGCCAGTAGAGGAGTTGGCGAAAGAGCTGAAAGCGCCTGGTGTCATGACACCTGGATCCCTAGCTGGGGAGAGTTTGACATCCGAGATGAACCCCGATTGAAAAGAAGTCACAGATGCGTTCCTTGTGAGTGATTTGTGTAAGATTGGCGCCGTCTGCTGGTCGTAAAGGTTCTCGCGCATGTCGTGAGCATATGGTCCGTTACCGTACCGTCCCGAGGACGAAAAGTTTGGTAGATCCGTCAAGGTTTCCGCATCATCATCGTCCTCAAAGAAGTCATCCAAGCTGTCTAGTTTCATGACTAGTTCGCCAATGTGACTGTCGCCACGGATATCCTCGGAAGTCATGGTCGCAGTTCGATGGTAGTCGGATAGTGGGCTGAACGGGAACTCCTCTTGGCGGAATTCTACCTTGGGTGTCTCAGTGTCCGGTACGTTCATTTCGTCAAAGTTTCCGCACGTGTAGAAAACAGCGTGAACGTTCGCTCTTGTCAACTGCGAATGCAAAGCAGGCATTGGAATAGACCAGCCGCTTTCTTCAGGGATACCGTACAATGATTGCGTCTTCTCGAACTGCTTCTTGTATCCTCTGGTAGAGTGGGAGCCTGCCATGCTCATGCGAATGTGCTGCTTGTCGAACGGTGTGAGGGTACTAGTCATGTTGAGATTGATGACGAAGTCAAGAACCCTTAAAGCTTGTGGGCAATATGCGCTTTGTAGTAGTCGTAGGAGAGGCGAGAAAAGATCAGATCCTTTGGATGCCATTTCCGGCTTGCGCATGTCGATTTCAGGTAGCAGGATGCAGAGTACTTCCATCGTGTTGATCTTCATCCAATCGATCTTGTTCATGAGTAGACCGAGAAGGAATACCAGGCTACCGAACTCATGTTCCGAATTGAACGTAGAACGTATAGCAGACATTGTCTGCGCAAGGAAGTCTTTTTCATGGCGGTACCTCTTCATCGCAAAGGCAGTCAACGCCTCGGAAAGCGACGTGCACTGGTAGTGCTGGTCTGCGACTTGTGCAAGCACTTCTGCAGTGGCGCGGATACTTGAATCTTGTGCTGTAGAGTCAAATGAACGCAGAAATCTTGGCAGATTCGCAAGAACGGTGTACGTCAGTCGGCTATCGTCACCCACGATGCGGCTAGAAGGTAGTACCACCAGTCTTTCCAGGATTCGTAAAGACCGGTCCAGGCATGTACTTGATCTGATGCCCTTGTACGTCAGTTGGGCAAGGCCTTCGAACTTGCCTTCCCACTTATCCGGGCAGCTTTCTTCTAGGATGCTCAACACCTCCTCGTCGCCTAGATCAAGCTTGTCGAGAAACTTGTCTAGCATTAAGAGGCTCTCCATGAATTCGCCTTCGTGTATAGTATCCAAACACGCGCAAGTCGTCCAGAATAGCTGAGGGTACTGTATGAGATCTTTAGGCGCTAATGCCTCAATGATGGTCCGTAGCGTTGTCAATATCTCCATAGAGAAGGTCTGTATGTCACTCTCCTCATCCGAGATGGTGTTAGAAAGTCTGGCGAGCATGTCGGAAAGCATTTGCTGATCGAGCGAACTGAGAATGCAGCGGAACAACTGGAATGACCGACAAGCGATATGTCTGACCGGGCAAGATGTGGCCCAGTTCAGTGCTACTCGACCCCAAGCTTCTCTCAGTCCAGGGTATGCAAATGAGAAGAACTTCATCACCTCGCCAGCAACGTAGCCCATTGGCTCAGGAACCTTGAAGGTTGAGTCTGCCACGTCCTTGCCGTTCTTGTCATCGTAGCTCCATACCACCTTGGTGTCATGTTGTCGAATGCTCTCAACGAAATCTTCGATAGACCTTTTGTCGATGCCTGGTGTGTCGTCTTCGATCTTGGAGATGACTAGCTCGTGAATTAAATGCACAAGCATCTCACGAGATTGGTCCTGCACCACAGAGGTGTAATGATCCCAGAGCACCAGGACCACTTGTAGAAGCAATGGAATGTGCTCTTTGGCTACCTCTACTGGGGACACCATAAGGTCAACCAGCAAAATGAGGCAAACCTGTCCCAAGGCAAAGCCAGACTACGCAGGTCAGCGTAAATCAGTATGAATTTCATGTTATGCTTACCTGTTTATTGCTACTTGGCAGAACCTGGGTGAGATCGGCCAAGTATGGAAGATTGACAGCGTCTGGCGGCGGTGGCATAGGCTCGCGCTTCTCGCTTACCATAGACCGTGGGTTGATCTGTAATAGCAGGAACTCAACGACCTTTAGTCCCGCAGGAGTGCTGGAGAGATGGACTACGATCTGTTTGGAGTAGTCGACGTAGTTCTGTTCTCGCTTGTCTAGACAAAGATTGATGATGAAGTTCAAGATAAGTTGAACATTACCACCGTATGGTCCAGTTGCTAGTGCTTGCCAGAGTGCTTGGATCTCATTATGTAGCACGTTGCCTGATCTGTAGGTGATCTCGAACAAGTTGACGAGTAACATGTAAGAATTAGCAGTCGGTCCTCCGTCGGGGTTGACTTGCAGCTCGACAGACTGCACCCAAGGAAGCATAGCGGCGACCATGTTGCGCTTATGGTCAGGCTTGAGATCTTTGAAGTAGTACGAAAATTGCGAGAAGACCAAGAAAGCAAGCTCGGCATGCTGCTTGGCAAGCCTTCGTGATGTTTCAAACTGTGCGAGCTTGTATACCGCGACGGTCTTGTCAGAGATGCTGATGTCCAGGTCCTGTAGTTTCGAATTCTTTCCTTCACGAGCCTCAAGCGTTCGGAGTAATCGCGTGGACTTTGTGCGTATCTCGCTGTTCTCATGTCCGAGTGTGTAGAGACCGGCGCTTAGTACTTTCCAGAATGGCAAAGTGTAGTCCTCGTGTTGGGTGAGGACCTGAGTAACAACTTCGAAGTAGCTCTCGAGAGCTTTACTAGAGACCGCGAGATAGCACATTTCAATTGCCTTGTCTAGCAGATATGGATGCTCGCGATTGTGCAATATGAGATTCGTAAGTGCTCGGCGACCAATGGCGTGTGTTCGATCGCTCGGAGTTTCGAAGATGCTCTGTATCCATGAGAGCATACGAATGACATCGAACTGAAGCAAGACTTTGCTATCAGTTGTGATACTAACAGGCCCGCCACAGAGTGCAGCCATAGCGCTCAAAGCCGCGGTTCGAAGATCACGTTTTTCAATTTCAAGGGCTGCAGTTGCGTTACCTTTGCTGCTCTTATCCACCTCTCGGTCGAGCATGGAACGACGCATCTGCTCTTCACGCTGACGAATCTGAGATTGATTTGCTGCATATCCGCACCATTCTTCCATTAGAGTAAATGCCGCTTTACGAGCTTGAAACGGCATCCAGTGCAAAGGATCGCTGGTCTTGTTGATGCCCTCAAACAAAACTTCCACAAGGCCACAGTAGTGCGTGCGTAACTTCTGGTAGCGCGCCTCAAGTTGGACTTCTGTATCACTCAGGAAAATTCTGAGATCCTTGGTGTAGTTCATTAAGTTGTTGATGATCCACTCGTCGTTGTGGGCTTCCGGAAGTTTGAGGAATTGTTGCGATGTTAGCTTGTATACGTGTGTAATCTCTGTTCGGAGATGGTCGGTCCGGTAGTTGATGGGACGGGGACTGCTAATGGTTCTGTTGTGATTGCCCAGACGCATCTTGGCTTCTTCTGCACAAGCAGCCACAATCCCCTGAAGCGACTCAAGTAATGTGCGATAAAGATTCAGGTTAACGGAGCCAAGGCCAATAACCGCAGCGTCTCGTATGGCGGCATTGTCTACTGACAGGAAGGGGAGGACTTTAGAAAACAACTCCGTGGCGGTATGTTGCTTGTTTGTGCTCGTTTGTGAAGACTTTGAGCTCTTCCGCGAGTGCTGACCTTGCGTAGCCGACATAGCGGTTGGACCCAGGCTCGTTAAGGTTGTGAAGGCAAATATGAGATACAGTTTCCATTGTTCGATGACGACTTCTGGTGAGGTCGAGGCAAGGCGCCCACTGAACTTGCTAGCACCAGGCTCGTACGGTGAATAAGGCGTTGTACGCTGGCCCTCAGCCAGGGACGATAGAGTGCGATACATCTGAGCAAGTCTGGCACATACTATGTCTCGAGTAAGAGTCACAGCAAAAGGGCAGACCTCAAAACTGATTCGCACCAGATTTGGGAAAATCTTGAACCATAAAGTAGCGTCATATGGCACATCGCTGCCGCAAAGTTCCACGAGTGTGCTCTGCACATTGCTCTTGCGCATGCCGCGTTGTAAACGACTGCGCTCAGCTAGCGACAGCTTCTCATCGCTAATGTCCAAGACCCTCTGGGGGCTTCCTTCCATTACACGGATGACACGGGTGTTGGAGCCGCCCAGCGCCGTATCAAACTCAGTGATGAGACGTAGCACGGTAACGGCGTAGGAGCGGACGCGATGCGAAGGTGAACATAAGAAGAAGAGGCCATGTGACTCAACTTCGTCAACGTGCGCCCACACAGAAGAAAGATCAAGCTGAGCAGCTCGATTCCCAGAACCGTCGTCCGGTGTATCCAGGGCGGCCTTGCGTGTCTTCCGCTTAATCTCTTCAATCCATATCTCTAACAGCTCCACGTAGAGCTTTAGGGTATTCTCAATGTGTCCAGCTCCCAGCATGCCGCCATCAGACATGGTAGCGTAACGATCGTCGAAGTTGAAGATGAAGCGTGCAAAGCCAATTGTGACTTGTTGTGCATGCGACTGTCGGGCTATGGACTTGAGTGACTGAGCGGACGATACAGCGATGTTGCTTTGAACATGGGCAGTTCCGGTACACAAGAGATTTACAAGTGAGTTGAAAGGGATGTGTGGAGACAGACAGCGCGGTAAAGCCTGAACAGCGACATGTAGAAGATCATAGAATCCTTGCCGCAGGTCTGTAGTAGTCATATAATCTTCGCGAGGGGCGAAGCTGAAAGCCGCTGCCATGGGCGTCTTTGGTGTTTGCGAAGAGAACTTCTCATCCAATACGGCCTGCCCTCCAAATGCATTGTCGCATATGATAGTAATTTCTCCCAGGATTTTGCAGAAACGGATGTAGTATTCTTTTGCCACTTCGGCGAATCCAGTGAAATTCACAGGACGCGAAAGACGCTCCTCCTTAAGGAGACTGGACTTGATAGGCAAAGGTTGCAGAGGCCGTGGACTGGAAGGAAGAGCAGGAAGCTCGTTCGAAACTGCGTTTGGATCGTAATCGAATGTCAGTGGGAAAGGTGGCTGCTCGGTGTTCTCGAGATCAGCCATGATTGCGAGGAACGAGCGGATACCAATGACCATACGATCAGGCTCAAGATTTTCAACGCGCAACTCCCGCCCTGACATGAACATTTCCGAATTGAGTAGAGGAAAGATGATGGTCTTGAAGCAGAGGTCTTGGTACTTGTAGCCAATGATGCGCGTAAGTTGTATCAAGGGTTCAGCAATGGCTGGTTCGGTCGAGAGGTATGACCGCCTTCCCGGTTGGAACACCATTCGTATGATCTCCTCTAATCGACGCACGGCGACATTTGGTGCCTCGGTTCCCCGTCTGTAGATGTAAGTCCACACCAGCCGGCATATACCTCGAAGGGCGATGGCTCTCGTTGCGCGCTCCTTCAGTCGTGGTTGAGTAGACAAGGCAAGCGCGAGCCACTGGGAGAGGAATGTTTCGGTTGGAGAAGCACATAGGACGGCGGCCATGAGTGGGAATGCTTCGTGCCAGTGTTTTGGCTTGCCTAACAATATAGCAGCGCGCTGCTTCATCATATCAATCACAGCCTTCCACTTGGGTGCATTGAGCTCGATGGTAGCCTTTGAGGTGATACGGAGCAGTAGTTCCCGCAAGACTTGGCAGTAAGCATACTTGACTGGCTGGCCGTGGGCACTAGTGAAGAGCTTGGCCATGGAGAGCATGAAGTCGCACGTCCGGTCCCATGTCTCTTCTGGATATGACTTGACTTGCAGGTGCCTCAGAGCGCGGATGAGCAGAGCGCCTTTAGCTTCGTGATCCCTGTTGTACTGGTTCTTCTGAGCCAAGTGACCGTCAACGATCTTCAGGTCGGTGACGAACTTTTCTTGCACCTGTTCGAATATGAGTCCACTTAGCACACCGAGAAGCTGGCTGTAGATGGTCCAGTTGGCGAGATTGAGCGGAGATATGTCCACCATATCAGGATCAACTGTGCTAAGCTGGCCATAGAAAAGACCAAGAAGACGATCGGCCATCTCGAAAGTTAGATTGTGGAGGTCGGTTTGCGTCATGATTTCGATCAATACTCGGCAGAGGATGTAGGTTGAGACGGTCGAGCGCTGCTCCGCTTGGGTCACAGTCTGTTGTAGAGCGACAATGTGCTCGGGGCCAGATGCTACAGAGGCTGTGGATCCGTTTTCCAAGTGTTGAACCGGTTCGGTGTTCCGTCGAGACAGGGCGGGATGGAGCTGCAATCCCGGAGTGGCTTGTCGGGCATTGAGCAGCTGAGTGCGCTGTTTGGACGCTTCCTCACTCTTTGCCTTGCGCCATAGCATAATGGTATCAATGAGAGGCTTCGGCTTGTGGCGCGCAATGTGCCCCAGGGCTGCTATGAGTTGATCGAAGGTGGGGTCTACGCCAGGCCCACAAACACCCTCTACCCTGGCCTCGGGCTGGCCTCTCTCCGTCATACATTGGTTGATCTTCTGCTCGGCCTGGCTGATGAACGAGTTGAAGAGGTGGTGCAGCGCATATTCGCCAACCGTCTTGAGTTCGTGGGGGTGCGGCGGCGGGTGGCGCGACTGGGAGCGGTGGTGATTGTGACCTTTCCGCGAGGATCTGGCACTCGGCGCCCGCTCAGGCTTGCGCTGAGGTATGCTTCCATCGCTGGATGCTGCCTGGGCTCCCACACCGGCATAGACATGCCCTGTACTCGCGCCAGGCTGCATGCCGTTGGCGGCAAAGGCCTCGGCTATCGACTCCTGCGACATGACGGCTCCATCGATGGTTGCGCCGGCGGCGGCGGCGATGATCTGGGGGCTCAGCGGGCTTGTGGCGGGAGAGTTGACGAAGCTGGTGTTCCGCGAGTGCTGGATGCCGTGTACGATGGAAGTGTTGCGATTGTGGGCATAGGAGCCCGACGGTTTGCGTTCGAGCGCCTGGAGGGTGCGGTCGGGGCTCGAATTACTGCTGGTAGCTTTGACGGCCGGTGTTTGCGAGCGCGAGGCAACAGTTCGGGACGAGGCAGTCAGCGCACGCCCGCGGGTCTGGCTGGGCTCACGCGAGGCCGACGAGGGGCTGTCTATATGGTGCGACACATTCCCAGCAGCTGGTCGAGCTTGCAGGAGAGGGAAAGCAGCTGCATCGGGCAAGGCACAGGGGTCAGCATAGTTCTGATGCAGCGCGGAGAAGCGTCGACGTCGAGATAAGGGTCCTTATGGCACAGCAAAAGCCGGCACTGTCAAACTCCAAGCCGCGTGGGGAGTGCGTTTCACGGTACCTCGCACGGCTTGGGGACGACCATGCGATACACAAAGAAAAAGCTACTCACACATGCCGCAGGCTTCCCGTGCAGCATCTTCCGTGGCGGGCGGAGAAAGCTGCAGCCCGTCAAACAAGGCTCAAGACGTAGATGTCGCCGTTGAGAGGGTCGCGACGGCTGTCATGGATGTCTGGAGGTGGATGAAATGGGTAAGTAGAGATGCCCTGTGCCTGACTAGCCGGTGTCTAGCCTCATTGGCGGCAACGATCATCCATGGCGCCCGGCATCGACACGGCTCTGGAGATCGATCCGAGCCTGGAGATTGTTCAGTCCCACGTGGTGCTAATCTGGGACTGGGCATGCGAGGTTAACGATACACCCGACTTCGTTCTGATGTGAGCTTGCTTCTGCCATGTTAGCATGCTCATGGATCCAAAGGGCAAGGATGATGGCGTTTGCAGATAACATTCACCAGCGCTCGGGCGCGGAGACATCAACAACGCGGTGCACATAGATCTCCATGCGGATTTGATGCGCATTGGATCTGGCTGACTGCCTTGCACGTTCTCCACGAGCTGGGTTCCACCGATTGTTGAGAGACATGGAATGCGGTATATCATCGACGCGGCGTAGGTGTGGGCAAGCCATATAACTATAAGATTATACCCGCATCAGGCATAGTCCTCTCTTTGCTTCCAAGCCCGCCTGCAGTTGCTCTGTCTACGCATCAACGATATAGACATTTCGCTTATCGTTCCGTCCTAGTCGTCCCGAATATAGATAGCAACGAACGACCATATAGAACTTGCTAGATACGCAGCTACAAGCAGGATGCGTCGTCAGCCCTGCGCCATCCCGAGGCCTGGTCATGTTCTGTTGCGACCTGGTCTATCTTGTTCTGACAATCACATGCCGCCCAGCTTTCCGAGACAACTGTGCATGGCTGCTGCATCTGCCTCAACACCGGCCTGACTTTGCTCCTCTCGAGGCTCCGCAGCTGCATCTGCCGCCCTCGCACGAAGCCATTGTGTTAGGCTCTAACGATGTGCCCCACAAAGGTCCCGAAGTGCTGGCGGGGTTCTTGGTAGACGTAGCGGAAAGGCAGCGACGCTCGGGAAAGTCAGGGTCTCGCACCCTCCACCGGCTCTCATAAGTAGCGCCCAGCGGAATGAATGCGGAACACATCGGCACCCGATGGGCATCTGACAGTCTGTGACGGCACCACTTTTGGCCACTTTTGCCATGCCCGTGTAGCGGTCAGGGATCTGTGAAGTCTAAACAAAGGCCCTTGTTTATGTACTGGCTCAACAACGTGCTTGCGGCTCACCGGCCCCAGGTCTCGATAAGATTGAGTTGAGACGCACGGCCCACTTGCCATTCCGACGCTCCGTTGCGAAGCCGAATACAAATATTACCGTGTCGTTTCCAATCCCTTTCCGGACGGCAACTAACTACTGTGTCCATGTCAGCGCTGCCCCTCCACCTGCCTCTGAATCTCTGCTAACCACCGAACAGCACCATGGCACAACTCGATACTTTGGACATTATCGTGCTGGCCGCCCTCCTGGTCGGCACGGTAGCCTACTTCACCAAAGGCACCTACTGGGGCGTCTATGGGGACCCCTACGGCAACTCGCTGGCCACGGCCAATGGCGCTGCAAAGGCTGGCAAGTCGCGCAACATAATAGAGAAGATGGACGAGACGGACAAGAACTGCGTCGTCTTCTACGGTAGCCAGACGGGTACGGCTGAGGACTATGCTTCGCGTATATCCAAGGAGGGTCACTCACGCTTCGGCCTCAAGACTATGGTGGCAGACCTGGAGGAGTACGATTTCGACAACCTGGACACCTTTCCCGAAGACAAGCTCGCCGTCTTCGTCTTGGCCACCTATGGCGAGGGCGAACCCACAGATAACGCTGTCGAGTTCTACGAATTTATTGGCTCCGAAGATGTCAGCTTCTCTGAGGGTGGCAGCGCCGACGACAAGCCACTCAGCAAACTCAACTACGTCGCATTTGGTCTCGGAAACAACACCTACGAACACTACAACTCCATGGTCCGCAACGTCGACAAGTACCTGACAAACCTCGGTGCCACCAGATTGGGTGCTGCCGGTGAGGGTGACGACGGTGCTGGTACCATGGAAGAGGACTTCCTCGCGTGGAAGGAGCCCATGTGGGCTGCTGTTGCCGAAAAGATGGGTCTGGAGGAGCGTGAGGCTATGTACGAGCCCGTCTTCGAGGTCACCGAAAGGCCAGATCTTACTCCCGAAGACGACACTGTTTACCTTGGTGAGCCCAACAAGAACCATCTTGAGGGCAACCAAAAGGGCCCATTCAACGCCAACAATCCCTTCATTGCGCCCATCGTCGAGTCCGCCGAACTGTTCAACTCTGCCAACCGAAACTGTCTACACATGGAAATCAGCATTGCTGGATCCAACCTGTCATACACTACCGGTGACCACATTGCTATCTGGCCCAACAACGCTGGCAAGGAAGTCGATAGGCTATTCAAGGTTCTTGGCAAGGAAGACCAGCGACACACCGTCATTGCAGTCAGAGGCCTCGACCCCACCGCCAAGGTTCCCTTCCCGTCACCGACCACATACGATGCTGCTGTTCGCTTCCACATCGAGATCAATGCTGCTGTGTCCCGTCAACTCGTCTCCGTCATTGCCCAGTTTGCGCCAAACGACGATATCAAGGCTGAAATCGTGAAACTAGGTAGCGACAAGGACTACTTCAAGGAGCACGTTACCGACCGTAACCTCAACCTGGCACAGCTTCTCGAAATCACTGGCAAGGGTGTGACATGGGACAAGATTCCCTTTTCTTTCCTCTTCGAAACCATGGTCAAGATCCAGCCTCGTTACTACTCCATCTCCTCCTCGTCTCTGGTACAGAAGGACAAGATCTCCATCACTGCTATTGTTGAGTCCATCGAAAAGCCCGGTGCGCCATACGCTCTGAAGGGTGTCACTACCAACTACCTCTTGGCCTTGAAGCAGAAGCAACACGGAGACCCCAACCCCGATCCTCACGGCCTGAATTACTCTATCACCGGTCCTCGTAACAAATACGATGGTATTCACGTTCCAGTCCATGTCCGCCACTCCAACTTCAAGTTGCCTTCGGACCCCTCCAAGCCCATCATCATGGTCGGACCCGGTACTGGTGTCGCACCATTCCGTGGGTTCATTCAAGAACGAGCTGCACAAGCGAAGGCTGGTCAGAATGTTGGAAAGACTATCCTCTTTTTCGGGTGCAGAAAGCAGTCAGAGGACTTCATGTACGCGGATGAATGGAAGGTAAGTTGTCAAGTGCCAAAACCACCACAAGTTGAGACTAACAAGACACGCAGCAATACCAAGCAGACTTGGGTGATAAGTTCGAGATGTACACCGCGTTTTCGCGAGATGGTCCCAAGAAGGTTTACGTACAGAACAAGCTCGAGGAAGCTGGCGAGGAAGTGAACAAGCTGCTCGAGCAAAAGGCCTACTTCTACGTTTGCGGTGACGCCGCACACATGGCCCGCGAGGTCAACACTCTTCTTGGAAAGATCATCTCCAAGTACAGGAACGTTTCGGAGACAAAGGGCGAGGAGATTGTAAAAGCCATGAGGGCGTCAAATCAATATCAAGAGGACGTCTGGTCATGAGCTAGGAACCACTGAGAGGAGTTCGGAACGAGATTTTTGAGCATGCATTTTCATGGGTAGAATGGTGTGAGCGACGGCGTTCGATCTGACGACCGCATTTCGTGTTGGAATATACTGGCTCTGTATCTGAGGCCTGGATGACCATGTGCGGATATCTAACCGTTCACTACTCTGTATAGCCTGCGATGTAGACAAGTTGATTTGATGAATAACAAAAACATTAATACCTCAAGATTTGCTTCTTACTCAGGTGGCTCTGATGGGTATCAGAAAGATGTTGAGCGATGCGCGACCTAATGCTGTGAGGCCCTGTTGTGGTAGGTAAAACGTGCGCTAGTCCAGGGTCCATGCCATGATTGGCGCAAGCGCACGCGGTGCCTGCCGCGTCGATCGCGTCCCATAAACCTAGTCTCTTCGATGAACATCAGCCTTGCGTGCATATCGACAGCTTCGGACTAATATTGACATCTGCCGTTCCTGGCTCATGACTGCGCCGCGATAACTGATGAAGAGTTTTTACGATCACAAGCTCAGGTTACAGCCCCCAATGTCTAGGTTGCCTGTCTGGACCGCTGCGTGGTAAAACTTCATTGCTCAGAGGTGCAGGCACATCTCTTTGTACAGGACACTGACATCATGCGCACGGTAATGGTTTGCACAGCAGTTCCGGCTAAGTGTCGTCTTCTGTATTGACCTGGTTGCGCATCGCATTTTGAAAAGCTTTACGGTAGGATGACCACACCAGTCACTCACCGCCGCAACCTGAGCATGCGGGGCATTGGCTCGAAACCCGGAAGAACGCAGTGCTTCGAAACGCCATGAACTTTAGCGAGGCTTATATGAGGCCGGGCTGTCCCTCATCTGCTTTCTGTGTTACCTCGCGGATGCAACTAGAAAGAGCCGATCTGTGTAGTATGTCTCTTTCTGCGATCATGGTAGCAGGAAGATATGAATTCCAGATTTGAGGTCAAGCCGGGTCACGTTGGAACATTCGCAACGAAACATTTGTCAAGCAGCTCAGTACAAAACGCAGAATTTGGAGAGACATGCATGTAGACAAACTGCATGCTTCTCCGCGCGCACAGCATGCACAGATCCTAAAAGGACCTTACAGGCAGGCATTTATGGAGCAATCGACGAATGATTGTGTACCAGAACGCCACCCGACATGGACCCTTGGAGGTGTCCTTCACTTGCTGAGTCTAGGCACGAGTAGATGTTCTCTAACTCTCCTCTGTCGCTACACTGCCACGAGACCTACAACAGCCGCATCAAGAGCCGGACAACCGGCCGGATAGTTGTTTTGCAACATATGCGACACGGTAATCAGTGCGCTTGCGCCCACGCAACACGCGAGGAAGCGGGACATGTTCCATTCGTGAGTCTGTATCACTCCAGCGCCATCAGGTCTTTGGTGGAGCACCTGAGGATCTCGTACACGATGCAGGTTAGTACCTTGTCTCTCACTAGGTACAGGGCTGCCAGCTTGTTCGACACCTATCCATAACTCATACTATCTTTAAGTATACTCGGAAAGGTTCATCGCACATGGCTATCTTCGTTGCGCTTGTCTTATATGAGCGGCGAGGTTGGTCGGGCCACAGGCGTCGGATATACCCCTTGCATCTGCGTCTTGGTGCAGATATTCATGTGCCCTATCAATGGCCTCGAGAATGCAGATTTTATCGCCATGCATATCAAGAAATTCTCGGACGACGGCGCATCTCCAATGACATCAGCTGGACTTTTCCATATCCGTCTCGAGACCGCGACTCGAAGCTTTACAATCGGCAACGGCTGCACTGCGCCGGCTCGTCGCGCAGGTTACGGGCGTGCAACAGGTGCGTCGCCCCGTCAAGCTATTACAGGTCTGTGATGGGATGGCGGCAGTTTTGCTGTAAAGCATTGTAAGAGAGTCACCCTGTTTGTGTAGCCACACTAAGCGCCAAATAGACTGGACAGTCTTCAAACAGAACCTGGGCATGTCTCGAGGTCTGGGAAGGGCGGTTGCGTGTACCCGCATGCTGATCAATGCGTGGAGGTGAGGAAACGACAGGTCTAGTTTTCATAACGAGAGCCTGCGCGCCAAAGTCATCGCGTCTGTTCAATTTGACGTGCGTGGATACTGTCCGCAACTCAACAAACGATGACATACCTTCTTTTCGACGTCATGTTACGAGACTGTTCAGCCCTGCTGCAAGGGCGACATGGCTGCATCAGCCATTGCCACAGTGAGAAGCTGGCTACTTAAGTGGAAGTTAGACTCGACACGTACCAGTTGACGCCTTGTCATTTGTATGCTACGCACACCGGTCCAAGAAAGGCATGGCTGCAAAGATGCCTGTGCGAGGAGTGCACCACTGATGCGACTCGTTATGCTTGCAGCGCTCGCGATACCGTGTTCCTGGTACGCGCATTCAACACTGTGCGTGCTTGATTGTAGCGGATATATAAGAGCAACACGGTTTGCACCACGGTGAGTAGGACAGCACTACAGCTTCGCTCGAAAGCCAGGTTTGACATCACTATCTAATAGCTCTTCCAACAATATTACTCAAAGACTGCCGCGGCGCGACAGCCAGACAGAGAATCCACGATACGCAGGGTGCGAGTGTTGCATGTTCTCATCCGTCCATTCTTGCTCGGAGTGAATTCACTAAGAAGGTGAGTGTTTCCTGTGTTGTCACATTTCCTCTTCGCAACTTCCCTGTGTCGAGATTGAGGCTGCCGGTTACACTCCGCCGGTGGTCTTCCACCGAGACATCGCGACTGCTCTTTCCCCATCTGCTACGCCTAGACGCCATCATCGAGTACAACAGCTCGCCTCATCCTATCGTCCCTCGTCTCTTCTTCACTCTTCTTCACTTCTTTCTCACCAATACGCATCAGTGGCCACATTCTTTGTAGCTTTTCCCAGGTCAGTCAGTCTCCGTCTCAACCTATCTCTCACTGTCATGCAGCATTCCGATACTGACGTCTCGGCAGCTTTGGAGTCACTACCAGTCCCGCACATTGCACAAGTTTGACATTTACGGCCCAGTAAGTCCCTTTCACTCTCACCATCCCATTTTTCTGCCTCATGCCCCGCTCTGCCACCGCCAGACCTAGTGAGCTCCTCCCCCACATTGGCTGGCGAGGCCTGCTTTGCTCGTCCTCATCGATCACCGAGCAAATTTGCTAGGCCGAACCCCAGCCTCCCCACAATGGATAAAAGCTAATCTTTCGAGCAGAGCAACGTTCTTCTCTGCATCTCAGTCTGTCTGCCAAGCTCGTTGTTGAGATCCTTCGTTGCAGTCGTCCTCAGGCTCGCATCCTTCAGTCTACCTGCCCCTGCTCGTAGCCTCAGATTCCAGCCCCGGAGACCTCATCGGTCTTTCACTCTTCCTTCAGTCAGCGTCACTTCAGAGCTCGCTAGAATGTCTACCAACGGTCGCCAGCAGAGCTACGCGCCTCCCAACGCGGGATACAAGGGACAACACATTCTCAACAACTACAACCAGCACGGACAAGGCCACGGGAGCGCTCAATACCTCCCTCGAGGTCTGCCTATGTCCCCCCACGGTGATAATGGTATGCAAGGTCTGACGAGCAACTTGGCAGCTCTCAACATGCACGCATCCTACGGTTCGTCCGCTACCTCCAAGTCTGCTAGCTCTGCACTTTCAGGGGGTTCATCCGACTATGGCAACATTCCTCTTTCTAATGGTCAAGGACTCTGGGTTCCCAACCAGCAGGTTCTCGGATCCATGTATCAGATGATGCCTGGTGCTCAGCAGCAGACTGCCATGGCGGCTTCTCCTAGCATGTACAACCACACCGGTGCGTACGTTCCGCAGGCAGCTTACCACTATGGCCAAGCTGTCATCGATAACAGCGCTATACCACCGGCATGGGCTGCTCGAATGTCCTCCGCCGAGATGCCGTCGCTTATGACACCGCGTCGTGACTCTATCTCCTCCAACGAGAATGACAACCCAGGCACACCTTACGGCAGTGGTGGTATGTATCACCGCTTTGGCAACAACACGGCTATTATGGATCGCTCGCCGAATGCCCTCTACTCCAGCAGTGCCACTCCTTCGCCATCACAGCTGGTCCACCCCTACCAGGTCATGGCGCCCATCCCGAAGCAGCAGACCATGCCCACGTTGCCTCCCAATCTACTGGCATTAGTGCACCAGGAGCCTCCCATTCCTCGGGCCATTCCCGCTCCTAGCTCCCCGCACAAGCCACTCGACCGTAGCCTGGAGAACAAGACTGGTGAGACCAACGTTTACATTCGAGGCCTGTTGCCCGAGACCACTGACGAGATGCTTCACTTATGGGGCAAGCGTTTCGGAGACATCCAGAGCTCCAAGTCCATCATCGACCTGAAAACCAACCTTTGCAAGGGGTAAGCAGTTCCCCAAGCATCCCATCGCCCCAATGACTGACTATCCTTCGCAGCTTCGGATTCATCAAGTACCATAACTTCGAAGACGCTGAGGACTGTATCCGCGGCTTCCACTACCTCGGATACGAAGTCAGCTTTGCTCGGGTATGTTTCCTTACGCTCATATGCAATGAACTTCACTGACGCTCTCTAGGAATCATTCTATTCCAAACTGAAGAAGTTCGCCGACGAGTGTAACACCAATCTTTACGTATCCAACATTCCCAAAAACATGAACGAACATGAGCTCGCCTCCATCTTCGCACCTCACAAGGTCTGCTCGAGCAGGATACTTCGTGACGCTTCCGGTACCGGCCGTGGTGTCGGTTTTGCTCGGTAGTTCACCCGTGTGCTACCAATCTGAACGTCATTAACGGTCTATAGCTTTGAATCTCGTGATATCTGCGACGAGGTCATCAAAGAGTTCAACAACACTCCTGTGTCTAAGCCCGGCGGCGAAGAGCACCTCATTCAGATCCGCTTTTCCGATACACACGAGCAGAAGATGTTGAAGCAGCAGACCGCAGCTGGCCGTGTCTTCCGTGCTGCGGAGTACGAGGTCGGTGTTGCCCAGGCTAGGGCACTGGGCACGCCCGAACGCTACCTCTCCGTCTCTCCGATACCTGCAGGTCATGCCAACGAGTTCGAGATGTTCATGCGCGGCCAGCGCCAGCCATGGTCACCACCAGTGCCATCGACCCTTGGCCCAGCCCGATCTTACTATATGCCTCAGGGCGGACCCATCAAGAGCGATGATGGTGTTTCTGACAACGGTGTTGATGTCAAGACCAACCCTGCCACTCCTGTGAAGGCCGATACGTCTGCTTCACCGAGCCCCACCAACTAAGCATACACCGCCTCTTCCGGGTCGACCATCGATATACCTTTCGTGTACGCACTATTCTTCATGATCGCTTCTTCACCATCCTCCAGTCACATTTCCTTGGAGACTCCTTTTGGCATCGATCCTATACCACAAGTATACTCTACGAAGGCCACGCTATATCAACATGCCACGACACGACGCTTTCGTCGTTCCTTTCTGTCGCTTGTTCTGACTTCCATGCCCACGTCGTTGGGCCCCTAATACTTTGCTCTTGGCGCCAGCACCTCGAACGTATCCTTCTCATCGGCAGTCCAGTCTCGCGTTTTCCTTTCAACTAATATATTTGAGTTGCTTCTTTCACATTTTAGAAGTATTTGATAGCATCTGGGCAAGCCAGCAAACCAAAAGGATCTTAGTGGGTCATTCAATGTATCTCTTTCTCATCGATGGCAAGGGCAGGTTTCATCAGCGGTGGCCAGGGCTATGGTCGGATTTGTCGTAGTTTCGATAGTTCGTCGTATAATAGATCTTCTTCCAGCTCAGATTTGTGCTGGTGTTTGCTCTTCAATAGTTGTTCCCTCTGACATCTCCAAAGCCTCTTCCCGCCCAGGTGCCAACGACTCGTTCCGTTCAACTCCACATCAGATTCGCAGTGAGTCTTCACCGTGTCAACATGAGACGACGAAAGAACCTTGTAATATCTTGGCACCCAATCTGGGTGTAGTCAAAGGGCATCGCGTGCTTCTGTGGTAGTTGTAGCTTGGCCTTGGTCACTGTCGCATATATATTCACGCTAGACTTCGCTGAAAGGAGCATTTGTATCAATACTTTCATTTCAGTTCATTGCTCTTGCACATCTATATATACAACGGTGTGCCCCTCGGACTTGTCGTTGTGTCAGTGCGAGGGTTGAGGCAGGGACCGTAATGCTATTAGAATGCCAAAATGCTTGGTGCAGACCCTCTCCATGCCCTGCGCGATGTCCTAGACATCTCTTCCTTCTTTCCGCCTCTCACCGGAGTCCTTCAGTCCTCCCACTCTGGGTTCTACAAATCATGTTAGTCTGGCTAGTAAGATCACAATGAGTTGGAATATCATACCTTTCGCAGAATGACCACGCCCTCCAGTACGTTGGTGAGGCTAAGGTACTTCTCGTCTTCCAATTCGGCTCGCTCGCCGTGCGCCAGCAGTACCGGCGTGCTCTGTGTTTGCCATCCGGTGATGGTCTTTGGCCTACCAGCCTGGCCAACAATATCGACAGCCTGACCAACGCGGACGTTGACCGTCAATGGCTTGAGGTCCTCGTCAAGCGTGATGAGGAAGCGCGGTGACATGGCGGTAGCGAGGTAGTAGAGTAGGTAATGTGAGTCACCAGCAACGAATGACTTGGCATCGATCAGGGAAACAAGAACAGTGAGAAGACCCGAAGCCGCTACGCGAGACAATACCTGACGGTCGGTATGGAATGGGTTGAGGGATAGTGTACCCTTTCCTGCGTGTAGCAGACCTTGTGCTATGCGTACCATGAAGAGAGCGTTGGGGTCACGGTGGTAGTAGCTGGCCAATTGGCGGAGCAGTTGTGCGAGACGGGCGTTGTTGGTACCAGCACCGCAGAGACCCATGGCGAAGATGGCGTTGATGGCGACATCATTGTCGTTGTCGTGAGAGTAACGCGAAAGAGTGTCGTAAACCTTCATCTGCGGGTTGCTAGGGCTGATGAGACCCAAAGCGAGAGGCACAGCCTTGCGGATGTTAGCCTCGCCGTAGTGCATCAGGTGGCCGAGAGTGCGAAGGATCATTTCTTGGCCAACATCCTCGCCCATGGCGACTAGTGAGAGACCAATGACAGCGTAAGACTGTAGTAGCTCGTCGCCCTTCTTCTCCTCGTTCTCGTCCTCGATGTGCTCATTGCAAATATGGAGCAGTTGCTGAATCTTCAGCACAGCACCCGTACCGGCCCACGCGCATACTTCGGTGAGTACAGAGGCTGACTTGGCCATGGGATGGTCGAGCGCCTTCAGTGTCTCCAAGATGACGTCAACCTCTTCTTGCTGGCCGAAGAATAGTAGCGCAAGACCGAGAGCCATGAATCGGGTCCACTTGTCCTTGAGCTGCTTCGTTCGGTCCTCGTCCAAGAGTGTGTTCATCAAGGCATCTGTGACGTCTCCGTTGGCTGAACCAACAAAGATCATACCGAGAGACAGCGCTGCCATGGCAGAGAGCTGCATGTCGAGACTGGTATCGCTGACAATTGGCAAGAGGATGTCCAAAAGGTCTTCCTTATTTGACCCTGCATAGGCGAGACCGAGACCCATGATGGAAGCGAGGCGGATGTTCTTGTTCTTAGAGTTGATATTGTCCTCGTCACCCAGCAGAGCCATGGCGGGATCTGAGTCCATGCGCACGCCGGAGTTGAAGATTCCGGTAGCAAGCATGGCACCGGCCTTGACCATGTCGTCCTCAACGTGTGTGTAGGGATCGACCTTATCGAGACCCTCTTCTACGTCCCAGAGCATGAGCATACCCAAAGATGCGGTTGTTGAAAGCATGCCTTCTTCCTTGGTCTTCCAGACCCAGCTGCTCTTTGTGTTCTCGTTAAGCATGAGCTTATCATTTGCATAACCGGTATTGACAAAGGCGTTGACGAAGGCGGAGGCGAGGTTGTGTCTGGCAGAGTCGGTGTTGGTAAGTCCGGCAGTCCTGCTGCTCTCAAGATGTGTCTTGTAGATGTCGTCAGGGGTCTTGGGGTCGAGAATGTTAAGCTCCTTGCCCAGCGCCTTGAAGTGATCAGGCAGGCGCGTGTTGTTGATGCACTCCTGGAGCTCGGGGTCTTCGTCTTCGGAGACGTCGAGCCATATCCGCTGCCGGCCGCAAAGGTAGGCCATCTGTCTTCGAATTGACTTGTCTTTGGTAGCGTTGAAGGCTTCGTGGATGAGATCGGTCTCGTGTAATCGTATCGCGATGACGATTGCCTGTGTGTACTGCTTGTATTTGGCGTAGATTCGGTAGGTAGTGCGGAGGAACTTGTCGTTGTCCGGGTAAGTGAGTAGGGGTACGTTGCTGCTGATGTCAGTGTCACTCGTGTAGGCGAATGCGACAATGTCCTACCTGACCATGTATAGAGCGACTCTCGAGTATGTGTTCTCGTCAATGTATTGCTCAATCTGATCGATCATCTCCAGCTCAGACAGGATGTCAACGGCATCCGCCTCTGCGTTGTGCTTGAGGAAGAAGGGGACAAGGTTTGAGGCAAGGTCGGTGACATCGTCGGTGGACTTGTCGTCGTTCAGGCGGTTCTGGTACTCTGTGCCAATTTCCAGCGCAAGGTGGCGCATGTACTCGTGGCCCCAGGAGCCGAGATCTGTTGAGGGCGCCTCAAGACGGTACTTGAGGCAGTCTAGGCGGTCCTCGTCAGAATACGTCATCCCCAAAACAGACATCATGTCGGCGAGCGAGCGCTTGTTCTCGCCTGCGGGCCATGATGCGTAGGCCTTCTCTAGGGCCTCGTAGTGTGGTCGGAGGAACTTGAGCGGCTTGGGCACGGCCGTCATGGAACTCGTCGATGTCTTGATGAATTCCTTGATCTGTTCGAGCGCGGGCGTGTAGAGGCTGGTGTCGGATCCCTAGTAAACACATGAGGTCAGCGCATGCTGCGAGGGGCAGCTTCCATGGTGGCAGCTCACCAGTATCCGCTCTGCCAGCATGTCCAGGTCGCTCTTGAGCTGTTGGTCTTCCTCGCTAAGCTCCTCTGTGGTCTGCAGTCAGTGCATGTCCATGACGATAGCCACTACAGCTGTGCCCAAGACAAAACATACCGCCAGTTGTCGCAACACCGCCCTTCTTGTCGTCAAGATCTGGCTTTGCATCCTTGCTCTTGTCCGCGTCGTTGTTTGCCGGCGCCTTGCCCTTGCCCTTGTCGGCGGTCGTGGGCTTCTTCTCGTCTTCCTTCGCCATGTTGATATGTAGCTAGGACAAGCGGCGAAGTGTGTGTCGGGACGGAGCGGCGTGGATAGCGACTGTGAAGGGGAATCCGGGGGGGGCTATGAGATGTAGATGACCGCTCAAATGGGTCGGGAGAGCGAGAGGCAAGTCAAGTGGGGAGAGTGATAATGGCGGATTGATGTCGATGAGGCAGCTCTTGCTTCGCGTACACCACTTCCGCCGCGCTAGGGCCAAGCACCGTCCACCGATGATGAGCGCCGCCGCCGCCGCCGCTCAGGCCTTCGAGAAACCTCCAAAAATTATTGTCGTCGCACCCAAACCCCGGCGTATTCCTCAGACCGCACCCGCAAGGCTTTCCGAGTCGCACAATCTCTCACCATGAAGCTGAATGTCAAGAATATCCGCTATCTGGCCGCAGACGACTGGCGCGTCCTCACTGCGGTATGCGCCCGCACTGTCTTTCCGTACGTAGTGGGGGACTAACGCTGATGAAGACCATGACAGACAGAGATGGGCAGCCGCAACCATGAAGTCGTACCAACCCCCTTGATTGCCCAGATCGCTGCCCTTCGCTCAGGCACCGGCGTCCACAGGTGCATTTCCAACCTCGCAAAGATTGGCCTCATTGCCAAAGTCCGAAACGCCAAATATGACGGCTACCGGCTCACATACGGCGGGCTCGACTACCTTGCCCTGCACACCCACCAGAAGGCGTCGACGGTCTACTCGGTCGGCAACCAGATTGGCATAGGAAAAGAGTCGGATATCATTGTCTGCGCCGACGAGACGGGCAAGCAGCTGGTTCTCAAGATCCACCGTCTGGGCCGCATATCTTTCCGCACCGTCAAAGCGAACCGTGACTATCTGCGCAACCGCCAGGGTGGGTCGTGGATGTACATGTCGCGCCTCGCTGCTCTGAAGGAATTCGAGTTCATGAAGGCTCTACGAGCAGAAGGATTCCCAGTGCCCGAGCCGGTCGGTCAGAACAGACATACAGTCATCATGAGCCTCATCGACGGTTTCCCTCTGCGTCAAATCTCAAAAGTTGGCGATCCGCAGGAACTCTACGCCGAATTGCTCGCCCTCATCGTTCGTCTGGCGCAGTATGGTCTGATCCACGGTGACTTCAACGAGTTCAACATCATGATTGAAGAGAAACCCGAAAAGGACGACACCGTGTCACTGGTGCCCACGCTTATTGACTTCCCACAAATGGTCTCAATCGATCATGCCAATGCTGAATACTACTTTGACCGCGATGTCGCTTGCGTAAAGCGCTTTTTCGATCGCCGATTCGGCTTCAAAAGCGACGAGCCAGGTCCGTTCTTCAAGGATGCCACCAAGAAGCTTGTCAAGAGGTTGGACGTCGAAGTACAAGCGTCTGGCTTCAGCAAGAAGATGGCAAAAGAGCTGGAACTTTACATGAAGGAGCATGGCATCGATGGTGATGCTGGAGACATTGCCACAGGAGTAGAGGGAGAAGAGGTTGACGGCGACGATGACGATGAAGGCGGCGACGAGGACGAATTTAGTCAAGAGGAAGACGGCGGCGTCTCCCTCCAAGGTGGCCCTGTAGGCGACGACATGTCTGCTGCCGATGACACGACAGCCGACGGACAACCTACTCTTGCCTCACAGATGACCATACTCGAGATTCGAGACAACGACCCACTACCAGACCTCAAGGACATTAAGCCGCCTCCACCATCCGAGCCCACCATGACCACGAAGGCTGCCAAGAAGAAAGCCGGGTGGGCCATCTAGACCTGTCAACTACATCTTGTTTCCTTCCCATTCCTGCGATACCCAGACTCTATGACTACCTTCAGGCCACCCTTTCATGAAAGAACAAAAGTTGATAGAATTTATATTTGTATGACTCGCGTCCAATGGAGGCATATGAATCACGATCACATTTCTATGGCATATGAAACTTTTTTTCTGAGTTGTGCTCATTGCTAAAAATCTGCCCTAAGGGTATACACGGTGGATTACGTTGCCATGCCAATGGATAAGTCACGGTGTATACTTTTAGAGTAAGTTTTTACGTCTATCCAAGCCATCTTCATCCCAACTTCCAACTCTCGCTTTAGTAGATTCTCGATTACTGCACGCGGTATCCATAATTCTAGGGTGTACCAAGCGCCCAACAAAGCGGAAATCTGGCTCTAGGAAACCATCTCGTATAAGCAAAGACCTTATCTCTTCGGACAGGCGATTGCCATTCAGGGCTTCATCGTCGATCTCAACTTCTCCGTCATCAAGCTCTCGTATACACGATTCGCTGATGTACTCCGACAGCGTGTCGCGCTCGGTTTTGAAGCCGGCCCACTTGTGTTGGCGCCGCAGAAAGCGCGATATTGAACTGTCGATGGTGGAGAAGACGATGCTGCTTCGGGGTGCGTGAAGAATGTATTGCATGAGTGGTAATGGTGAGATCTGAACTTGTATTTGTGAAGGTCCGTAAGTGGTTTGAATAGGGCAAGTCGTGGGATAGTTGCAAACGAATGTTGGCAATCCTGTAAAAACCTTGTGAATTCACATTCGTGCAACAAATCTTCGAATTGTACATGAATGGAAAATTCATCCAGTGTTAAAGTTACACTCACCCGCTTGGGTGGCTGATATGAATGCTCTGAATTATGAGAAGAGCTACCTCACAGCGTAAGGTCTCAATCAGCAATAAGCATCATTCACTGCTTCTTCTCAAGGAACTATATCGCAGCACTATCAAACCAGGACTCCACAGTCTTCTTCAGCGACCTCAACAACCATGCCTCCACAAACAACAAAAACAACGGTGACTATAGTCGCCATCCCAACCTACTACCAAACCGAGTCCTATGTCTTCATTTACCCAAAGTACCGGGATGAGCGCCCCACCACGACAGCACGCTACATAGTCCTCACTCCCGCCTCGACAGAAACCCTCACAGCCCGTAACGCAGCCATCGCCAAAGACGTCACAGACTGGGGTTGGCGCGTATTTAATACCGATCCCTCTGCTCCCAACATGAAAAAGTGGTTCAAGAAGTATTACAAAGCAGCGAAGAAAAATACCTGGGATGAAGACATCTGGAGAATCTGGCAGCGGGAACACGGACGGAAGATTGGGCGGGCGGATATGGAACGTAAGGAGAAGGAAGCGAGCGAGAAGGGTAAGAAAGGAAAGTTCGTACATGAGGTAAAGAAGGCGGGAATATATCTTGGAAAATATGGTGTAACGGTCTGTTCTGATGAGCAGCGATTGAGAAAGGAGGAGTCGGGTAAGGAGGAAGAGAGGAGGTGGAGGTTGGCGGACGATCAGATTGTGGGGATGTCTGAGGATCTGCCTGACGATCCTTTTGCGGATCCTCCCACAGAGAGGGGTGGGGCAAAAGAGGAGGGAGATTTCAAGTCGGGCAACCTGAGAGGTGGCGGTGGTATGGATGCGAAGAAGAGTTCGCCTGAGAAGACTGCAGTATATGATGTAGCGCCTTTGACTAGACACCCGTGGTTGCTATTAGGTTGAGTATCGTTCCATTCTCTACATCCTCAAACCAGCATCAAGTTCTTACAGATGTCACTTTTCATCTTCCTCTCCATCCTTCTCCTTCTTTTTCTTTCTGATCTCCTCACTCCTGGCTTTCTTCATCTCCTCCACTCCTTCTGTCAAATCCCTATGCACAACTCTAACCTCCCACCCGTCATCCTCACTCCACAGTATCTTACCCAACTGCTCTGCAAATGCCACACTCCTGTGATGCCCACTCCCACACAAACATCCTACTCGTACTACCGCTTTCTCACCCTCCCTACTAGCTCGTACATCCTTAATCTCCATGAGCCGCCGAATATCGTCCTCAGCGCGGGTCACAATGTCGCTGAATGATTCGCGGCTCATGAGCTCGTCTTGGAGCTTGGAGTCGAGTCCGGTGCATGTTTTCCGCATCTGAGGGGACGGGTTCTGGGTCATACGGCAGTCATATTCCAGATCTGGTTTAGGAGATGGTGGTGTGAAGCGGTCGTAGGATGTGATTTCGAGGATTGGTCGACTTTGAGAAGTTTCCGAGTCTTGATTCGTCTTCTTTGCTGATGCGATTTCATCTCCGGTTGGTGGAACGAGTCGTGTGTTTTTGACGGTTGAGGCGATGTCCGACAGTATGGTCATTTTCCTGATGATAGCCGAGCCGTGAATTGCGGTAGGACTCAATATGCGCTTAGCTATGCTGGGGAGAGTTGTTTAAAGTTGGCTTTCATATAGGGCATTTGAGCCAGTAGATAACTGTATGTCTGAAAACGCGATGGTTCGGACCTTCTTTCTTATTTTCATGACGCTCATTCGGGTAAGAGGTCGCGTGCCCGCTGCAGATTGCTTCAGGGTCTCTGAAAACTTCGGCGCATGAAGATGACGTTAGGCGCTGTGGATCCACGGGCGCATCCGCTGGTACCATGCAAGGTGCGTCATCGCTGATTGCGACTGCAGCAGGTGTCGCGATAGATAATTCAGTGCCACTGTATCAGCTTTGTTTAGATAATACCTCATAGGAAAGCATGCCGAGATGATTTTCGGTTACTCCAATCCAACAAGTTAGCCTGCAAACAAAGAAGCAGATTGTCGTTCCTGATGAAACGAAGGAGCTCGGTTATATTGAGTTGTACCCAAGGCCTGGAGTATACTTTAATGGCCTATACTCCGTCATCTTGTATATAATGGGCACGTAAAAGACAGCGCATACCTTTTGGGCACATTGTGTGATCAGATACAACAGAGAAAAAAACGAGCTCTTTCGTATGCGGCAGAACGCGGAAACGCGCGGGCCTTTCATGAGTGAACACACGTCGTAAGTGGACGTTTGGCTCTATTCGTACGACACATTATGGACGTTGATGATAATTTTAGAAATCAAACGCCCTTCCCGCTCGGCCTTCACCCTGTTTCCTGGGGTCGTTTTCCTTCCTCAACTTGTTGCCTTCGTAATCCCCAGATTCCTTAAGCTTCCCTCCAATGTGTTCTCCAGTATCACGCAATTTGTTTCGCAAAGCGACCCATCTCGAGTCTCGCGGCGCATGGCATTCCTGCATTGTCGTCATCTGGGGCGGGTTGTCACTGAGCGATACATGCGCCTGTCCTTCATCATGAAACTTGATCCAGTTGTGTCCAATGACTTCTTCCTCTGAAGGGCGCTTTATCAGCTGCGGCGTGTTTTGCGCAGAATCAGAGCGAAGAACTCGTCCATCTCCAGCTCTGTCAGAAGCGTTCATGCCGAGCTGTTTGTCAGACAAAGGCGTGATCTCATCGATGCCTGTGCCAGGAAAGTTCATGTCAGGCTGCTCGGAAGACTGGGGAGTATCCGGAGCGTGTTCATAATGGCCTGATTTGGAGCGTGGGAGAGACTCGGGTTCATCAATGACCGTCGATCGACACTGTCCGGTAGTGGAAGACCATGGATTGACGGGTCGCGCATATGACGTTGGTAATGGATTGCCTTCTGAAGGTATTCGGGTCTCTGGCAGCTCGACTGTCACATCATAGGTCAAGTTCGTCGTAATTATTCTTCTTCGTCGTCCCGATGCATCTGTCGGGAAGTTGCGGTAGAATGCCTCGACAGGCAAATGAACGACAATGGGTACTGTAACTGTAAAGTTCTTGGGTGACTTCCATGCTTGCGCAGTCGGATGCGATGGCATGATAGAAGGGATTGCAGTAGTATCGGGGGCAGAAGATGGGTCGTTTGCATCGAGGGATATCAGAAGCGGTGGTGTTGCATCGTCAGTTGCCGTTACTGTATACGGGCCTTCCTCAACTACAACGACTCTTTCACTGGATGGCACCGCAGGAGCATTTGGTTTTCGAATGATAGCATTACAGTTGTTGCAATATATTCCTGACCTCGGCTCGTGGACTGTGTTCGAAAGGCCAGGCATTTTCGGAGTAGTGTGATAGCGAGCTGTAGTAGCTTCGTGGTAAAGAGAGGGTTGGGTATCGATACGAGTGTGTTCAGGCCAAAAAATGTATGAATGATATGGCGAGTTACTTGTGAGCTGTGTTGTTGGTGTACAGAAATAAGAATGAGAGATTTCATCTATTGTTTAACTTAGCAAGCCCAGAGAAAGAGAAGGTAAGAGCTTACCATGGGTGGTATCCAATGGTTGTGCCATAGCAATCACAGCCGACCATCTATGGCTTCGTAGCTGCCTATGCAAAAGACTCAATGATGAAGTGCTCATGGGGTGGTACTAGTATCTGCTAGAACTCACCTTCCCCACGCTTCTTAATATCAGACAATACGCTTTGGTCCAAGTCATGCGCTGCCAAACTTTCGACTGTCTTCTCAATCAATGTGCCAGTGTTTTCACCCGGGCGGTCAGATCCGTGCCTCAACCTAGAAGGCCTCAAGTTGATCACGACGCCTGTCAGCCAAGGATTGCTCATCCTCATTTGCCCGGAGCTCCTTGCAGAATGCATCGTGGAATGGCCGTGATTCGCACTCCCACTTGAGTAGTTTTAGACAGTCGATGTAGATTCTCGGATCGTTGGTGATGTATGGTTGGGGAACGCCACGCACGTAGATGATGTACGACATCGTGTTCTTTGGTTGCAGTGGTATTTTTCCTACTAGGTTTCGGTAGGTATGTAAGTAGGAAATTTGCACTCTTTTGCCTGCTAGTGAGTGATTGCAGGCTAGCGGTGATGGGCTTTTTTTATAGTGAAAGGGTACGAGCAACTAGGTAGTGATCAGGATTGGTAAGAAGGTTGCAATTTACGTGTTAGCTTTCAGTGAGTATGAGTTTCAAGTAATTCTTTGCAATCACAACGGACAGTAAGTGTGTCTTGTCAGCCTATCGCGCATGGCAGACTGTGACCATGACCAAGGAGTGGGTGCGGTTCAACAACGACACTCTTCACAACAATTGCGTGAAGTAGATTGTGGAAGATGATACTCATGCCAGGTCTAAGTGGAGGTTTGGCGACTATTGAGCTCCATGGCCACTGCCGCAAGTAGTTTGGCGCATTGGAGAGTGTAGGACCGGGAGGACAATGACGAGGCTAGCCGTCCGATGATGGTCTTGGCGAATGACTCAATCGCGAACCACCCCTCCAAAATATCCAAAAGTCGACGGAGCACTAACACGTCGCAATCAACCGTCAAGATGAGCACCGAATCGGGAGTCAAGACACAGCCGACCTTTGACATAGTCGCGACATATCGGCGCATCCTTAAAGATGACCCGGAACTTACTATGCCCGTGGCGGCCATCGAGGCGCTCGTAGAAGCCATTGCACAGAGCTCCGTTTCGACCGTCGCCGAAACACTCGACCTTCTCGAACGGCACACAGCTGCCCTGAAGGCCTCAATCGCGAACCCCATCTCTCTTTCCGCCGGCACAGATCTCTTCCAGCGCTATCTGATCACAACGCTTAACCGCCCCGCAAGCCTGAACCTGGGCCCAGACGACGACTTCCGCGCGATACGGAACCACCTGCTCTCCAACGGCAAACTCTTCGTAGACCGTGCGAAACAGAGCAGGGAGAAGATAGCGAGCTTTGGCAAGCACTTTATCCGCGACGGCGGCACAGTGCTCACAAATGGTGGTTCGCGAGTAGTGGGCGCGCTACTGAGAAGGGCAGCCGAGTCAAGCACTCTCCGCTTCAAGGTCATATACGTCCTGCCTTCATCAAGCTCGTCGGACGCGAAAGAGGGCCTTCAGACCGTGGCCGACCTCCGAGACCACAACGTCCCAGTAGCCACGATCCCAGACTCAGCCGTCGCCTACTCCCTCGGCAAAGTCGACATGGTCATTGTGGGAGCCGAAGGTGTCGTAGAGAACGGCGGTATTATTTCGCGCATGGGCACATATCAGTTGGGCGTACTAGCCAAGAGCAAAGGAAAGCCCTTCTACGTGGTTGCCGAGAGCCACAAGTTTGTCAGGCTATATCCCCTCAGCCAGTTTGATTTGCCCATCGAGCAGAAGGTGCTAGACTTCAAGGTCGCAGAGGAACCAAAGGAAGAACAAAAGGCGAAGAGTGACGAAGAGCAACGGAACGTCTTCGACGAAGCCATCGCAGATATGGCTGCCAAGGGGTCAACAGTCGCTCCACTCGACGCCCATGACGCTGTTGATTTCACGGTTTGTTCTGCCCGCTCTGCTTGAAATACGTTTTGCTAACATAAAACTAGCCACCTGATCTGATCTCTGGTATCATTACTGAGTCCGGCGTCCTCACCCCGTCTGCCGTTTCAGAGGAGTTGATCAAGATATGGTTTTGAGCCCTCCCTGAGCATGACCTACATCCCACACCAGAGCAACTATTCTACTGCAAGCGCACGATGGGCATATAGTCTTGTGGAAGGTACTCACATCAATCACAGGAACTTCGTAGAAGGCGAATCTGTGACTCCGCAACCTTCACGCCTACGCTGCAACCGGCGCAGCACGTCTCGAGACTGGGACATTCATGTCGCAAGGTATCGTGCGCATGAAAAGCTCACCTGAAAACGCTCGAGAATCGGCTATTTTGCCATAGAAGACTGGAATACACGAGTACGATGAAAGACAACGACCAGTTATGACGTGGTATCGCGCTGGCGATGCCGGCATATGATACCCAATAGATTTATGCAATGGCAACATTTCTTGGCCCTCCTACCTCTTCAAGGAGTTGGCCTTATTGTAACGACGCTTCTTTTGTGTGAGAATGATCAACGTGAAGTATACGATGAAGTATACGATTCCATTGACAGCGAGAGCAAACTTTTCGACAATAAATACATTGCCACACCTACAAAGCCTCCTGACTCCTTGTCTATCGTCCACAGTATACAACTCGCACAAAAGATGCCATACCTGATCCAGCCACCAGCGCACTCCATCGACACGTGCAATCAGCCTTTTACCTATACGCTTGCTGATCCTACCCCTTCCGAGCTCTCTAAAATCAAGGACCTTCAGAAGTGGGGCTGGCAAGTCTCTTTGCACTCTCAAGACGATGAAAAGTGTCTTGCCGCTACAAAGGGAATAGAAAAAGCGATAAAGAAGAAACGGCGCAGGACCCAGATGGTATACGGCGATATGATGGGCGATGGTTCAAGGCCCACTTTTGAGGAGGTTTGGGAGCAGGAATCGATTAAAAGATCAACGCAGAGACTATTTGAGACGGAGGCAAAGGAGATGGATATTAGTGATCAAGCGACCATAATGTCTCACATGACACAACAGAAAATTTGGTTGCATTGGGCTGATGAAGAAGCTGAGTGGGAAGCAGAGAAATTCAACGTAAGAAAATCCCAAGAAGAGAGCTTTTGAGAGAGTGACATAAATATACAACTGATAGGCCCAGACAGGATATCCAAGTCGTCAATGAGCATTCCCTGCTGCCGAATCCCTCCAATTTAGAAGACGATGAAACAATGGACGAGTACTTGTACCAAAGGTCTGCTGTCATTCCTGTCACAAGAAGGCAAACTAAAAGTGCATCCTATTTTGTTGAGGAAGATGAGACCAACTGGCACACTGTTGCGTCGCCGCACTCTTCTCGAAGCACTGTTTCTCAATTTCCAGCTCAGGAGACCCTACAATACTCTCTATCTTCCACGTCAAAAGCCTCTTCAGAGGAGTTAGATTTTCTCCTTCTAGATCCCCATATGCTTGCCATGGCTACATGCGGACACTGGTGTCCGCCTGCATTCCTTCATGCCTGGTCGCGTCAAAATCCTCAACCCACATCTGCTGCACCACGCACCAAACTTTCATCAAAAGACCCCAAAAAGCCTCAGAAACTCAGGAAGAAAATGGCTCGCCGTTACTCAGAACCTAGCTTGAACTACTGGCTGTCCTTCGGATTTGCCAGGCCTTTGTCCTGGGTGAAAAGAAAGCGAAATGAGAAAGCAGTGGGGAATGTAAATTTGATTGCACCGCAACAACAACAGATTGAGAGTTCGGGCGATGCCAAGAGGCCTTTAGGTACTGTTTCATTGCATAGTACGCTTCAATCCTTTCGGCTGTCACGTTCCACCGCTTCGTCTGATACTTCTCCCAGTACTCTTCAACCAACCACTTCGACTGGCAGCAATCCAAGTCCTGATTCACAACCAAACGCAGTAACTCTATACCAACCGGAACCCCGCAGTGTCTCACCAGTACCTTCTACTGCCTCGAGCCTCATCTTCCCCGGTCGTGAAATAACACAAGAAGAATACTTTCGGCGCACGAATCGACCGCAAGATAATTTACAGCCTCGTCAACTAACGCCGCCACTAGGACTAGAAGAAGAAAACGACCCCTACGAGTGGCAAGCGTGGAATCTTGGGCGCGCTCGTCAACAAAGTAAAACTGACCGTATGCTTGGACGACGTAACTTGCGTAGATCAAGTGCTGGGGATACTAGTAAGGGAAGGACTAAGAACAACTGGTATGATGAATTTCGGAAGAAGATGAAGGAGGAGCAGGTGCAAACGCAAAAGGAGCGGAAGGAAGCCAACAAAAAGAAGAAGAAAGAGTTGGGGAAGTTGGAGAAGCAGGAGAGAATAAACAGGGAGGCGGAAGCGAGGGAGATGCTGAAGAAACAAGGCATGTTTTCTGTGGGATATTTACCTAGGTATGCATAAACACGCCGCTGATGTTTTGGTATGAGTTGGGAATCCTGGATACTCAGGACGCGTTGTATCTATATCTCTCAGTAGGCCTTAATTTTAACTTAGAGAGACTGTTTTTTTTCCTGTTAAATATCTATACAAGCTCTACTACTAACGCTGTCCCAAGTCTGAAGGCAGTGCAGAGAACACTCACTAAGCCGGATAGAGTAAGTGCAGTTATCGCCTGGAGCTTACCGTGCCACAATTACATGCCAGGCAGGTACATGAACCTGACATCTAAGGATACAGTTATTCTACCGATAATTTACTAATATATCGAACTCTCGTTAATAAATAGCTGGTTCGAGATACCATGATTGAATCTCCCAAACACATGCTACGGGATCTGATCAAGACAAAGGACTGGTCAGCAGAGGAAGAAGAGGAGGAAGAAGAAGAGGAGGAAGAGGAGGAGGACAGCGAGAAGGAAGAAGTTCAGCCTAGAGATTTCTACCACCCTTGGGGTTATACAATCCACCATACATGCTACACGCCTGAGTCGCAATCGCGATGGGAATCTTTAATCAAAGCGATCCTACTAGGAGTCGAAGGAACCATCCCGGGATTGCGCAAGGATGAAACACCGCCTAGATCTCAACTGTTGCTCTCTCTCTCTTTCGCCTAGACCTTCGCTCCGACGCCTCCTTGTATGATGGTCTTACTATAGAAGGTCTATTGTGATCCACCCACAAATTGTATACCATCGCCAAACTTCGGTCGACCGGATCGTGTCTTTCTCGTCGCCGATGCAGAGGTTTTGCTGGATCCTTACTTCTTGCCACAAAAGGATATAGCATTGAAAGGTGTTCCAGACCTCGCTACAAGCGATGCTGAGGCTCCGGGAACTGCGCAAAGATGGTGTTATCGACATCACGGTTTCCAGAGATTTCCCAACACCGAGCAACAAAGATTAAGGTACTTCGGCAACACATATAAGGAATGGTCGGAAACCAAGAAGCAATGGCTGAAATGCGTAAAGGTTGATTATGTGCACGCAGAGTACGAGCAACGATCAAGACATGGTCATCTGCCTTTTCTTGGCTGGTTCATTACAACTACGGGTAGTATAGCAGAGCTGTGGGAGACGTTGGCTGCGGTAGATGTTCTGCATATTGCATCAAAGGTTGAAGGAGTAACCTGTAAGTAGATCGTGTCCTGTATTTTATACTATAAGCTAATGCCTGGATACAGGGGACGGGTACGGAAGAGGAAGTATTGGACGCTACCGGTTGTGGTGACCCTGATGCTTGTTGTACTACTTGGAAGATCGTTACTCGCCCATACGCCAGACAACACCAAAATCGAGCTTCTCCACTGAACAAACCCTCAGTTGCAGTACTGTGTTCCCTCACTTGGCTTGACAATACCCATGTCAATGAAAGCTGAGTAGTTCCAGTAATCGCCTTGGACACCCTCTCCCGCTACAGGCACGTTACCAAAAAACTTTGCAGTCCAATAAGCACTTCCTCTTGTGTACTTTGCAAAAGCATACCTAATGTTACGCGTACCAAGTTAGTGTATATCTCAAATGCAGTTCGTACAGAGATATTTCTTACAGCCCTGTGTTCAGGTTCTTCCTGCGGTTGGTAAACTTGTTATCTGCCACAGTCTCGATGGACCATTCCCCAACAAATACAGGAAACTTGCCATCCCCTGCCGATGCCTTGGCGTCTGAGCAGATATCTGCACTCACAGTATCAGAGTCTGTGGGACGCCCAGCGAAATAGTAGTTGTGTACGTCAAAGACCAGATTGGCCGAAGCTGAGAACCTGGGAGACCAGAATGCTTCACCTTTGAAGCTACCCTGCAACATAACGGGTATATTCTTGTTTACGGCCGTTACTTTCGCGACAACCGCGTCAAAATACTTCTGTGTCCACGCAACGCCGTTATCCGTCAAAGCGGCTGGTGTTCCAAATGTTGTGAAGTTGCGGTTGTCCACTGGTTCATTGATTGGCTCAAGAGTGTACGACTGTGGAGTACCGGAGGATTGGATGAAAGCCAATGCAGCATCGACAGCGCGTAGAGAGTAGTCGAAGTTCGTTACATTGTTGAACCATCCAAAGCGGCCTTCGCCTTCGCCGAAGCCCATGCCGTTTACGCCTCCGGGAAGGGAGTGAATGTCGAGGATAATATGCATACCGTGCTTTGCGATCGCATAGGAGGCAATGTTCTTGAAGAACTGAGCTTGCTTGCCACTGTAAAAGCTACTCCCGGGGACTTTGACCCAAGCGGCATACGTTGTTGGAATTCTCAAGACGTTTACGCCAGCAGTAGCTAGCTTGTCGATATCGGTGGGCGTGATGAACGTAGCATAGCGTCGCTCGAGAACAGGACCGCATTTTGATCCTAGTTGGGCACAGCAAGTCCACTCATCAGTTGTGGTGCCACAGTTCTGAGACCACCAATTTGGGTCAATGACAGCTTCTTGGGCGAGCCATCCTCCAAGATTGACACCATTGGCTTTGAACGTTTTCCAGTCGAGGTAGGCAGGTTGCTGACGCGCTGTCGGACTGGCAGTAGCGAAGGGGATGAAGGAGACAAGAGAAGTGGCAATGATGCTGAAGGCAACCATGTTTAATGGGGCAATGCTTGAGTTTTTGTGGAGTGTACGGAATCTCCTAGACATTGGATCGCTGGTCTTTATAGCTTACAGATGGTCCTCTTGTCATCTTCTCTGGTCGGGATAGCATCCAGCTGGAAGCCACAAGATCGCAACGAGGAGCATGAAGGGCAACATGTGGAGCCGGTCGACCTAGCTAGATCTAAGGGCCAAGCTGATGGTATGAGTAGGTTTGCAAATGTTCAGGACCCCTTCAAGACATGGTCCCGTGAACGGCTGCACAGCTAATAGTACTTCGACCCCAGACTTGACCCCAGACTTGACCCCAGACTTGGCGTCATATAGTAGGTACATCATAGTAGCTTCGGCATCCTGGAAAGTTACCCCGAATCAAGATTTTGAACCTACCGTTGTCCATATAGGGTTCATATTACCCCGAACTACCTGGTACTCCACATCGGGTAGCATGGACGCTAAGTGGCCCACATCCCGATATGAGTGTTGTGCCGTTCGACTAACCACAACCTCTTCAATTGTTTCTCGCTTAATTAACACTCGAAGATACGGTCAGAGATCGACTTAGGGAATCTGGTGCCCAGAAGAATCTCAGATGCTGTCGGAAACGCCAGTATGCGCAAGAAAAGCAACGAAACAACTCCATGGTTATGATCGAAGACAGTGTCGTATTATGCTCGCCGTCAGCTCTACGTTATCAAGAAGTGAGCAAGATGGTGGGTGAAAGTTTGTTCATGATGACGAATATATGCTTGCGGGTCGTCCATGCGTTACCGGAGTTTCTCAACCAACCTTCACATCCCAATCCACTTCACTAACACAATCCAGTGTTGTCTCCATCTTCAATCTGCCTTGAAAATACTGGATGTACCTACACTGATCTCGGTAATTGCATGCACAGCCTGAAGCCGCCGCCGCCGCCTTCCTTGCCAAACCCGGCCGTATCAATTCGCACAGCGAGTTCAAGCACCACCATGTTTGCGCGGATCCTTAAGTAGTTGCATGCTGAAATCAACCCGTGCAACAGGATACTCTTTTCGCGACTCTTGATGGTATTTATTTGCCGAGCTACCATGCCTACACAAACTTCTTAGGCTCGTGGACCTGGCATGATCTACCACAAACCGCTCATCAGTACCTGGCCTAGCTTCAGTTTATACCTATAGCAGCTATGGGAAACCAAGCTTCGTCCGCATACGGTACCCCCATAGTCGCAAATCCACACCGATGCCATTGACCGGACAGATCGGCAAGAAGATGCACTGCGGCTCGCACCAAGACTACAGGGGATCATCGTCACGACGGTCGCGGTGTCATCGATGCCTTGCTCAATTCACCATCTACTCCAAAATATCGATTCGTGACGTGGCTGTCCCAGATCGGAGAAGGGTTACTGGAAGGACCCAACCCTATAAGCTTGGACTTGCATTAGTACACTCACCAGCTTTCCCTCCGATTATGCCGCTATTATACCTGCAGATACGAGAAAGATACAACAAGCAATGCAGGGTGAGGTGTTTGGTGTCTACCAGAAGATGAGGAGTCTTTAGAAAAGGAAAGAAGGTACATGGACTGGCATAGTGATCATGCCAGCAAGGTCCGCAGCAACGTATGAGTTGGGGTATGAGATCGAGCTTACGGCTGAAGAAGATGCCACTCATAGAGAACACCGTCCAGCGGAAAGATGACTGGAGTAGTAATCCCTTTAGCTAGTTGTGCAGGAAAGTGTTGTTGGCCTGCAGCGGAGCTTGGCTCCCTCTGGAGAGCCATCGTAGGCTACAACACCTACTGCTTTGTTCTGGTCATCATGGTACATAGCGATCATGAGACAGGTTGCATGCATAAAAAGAATAACGATTGTGCAAGATACGAAACATCACCCTCTTGTTGCTTTTGTCACGACGTAGTCAATGCATAGTCAGTGCATGCAGCATGCAATCACACCGCATATCGCAATCACAACTCACATTCTCACGCAGCATGGACACGGTCAAGTGATCAAAAGTACCACAAATAATTAGATAGTAGACATTAAGTAACCAAAACTACCTATGATAACCGATTGATTCGTCCCATCTCAAGTACTGAATCGCAAACCCCACACCCCGCCAAGCCAACGCGTGCTTCCCTGCCCAATCCATCTCCGATCGGCACTCCCCCAAGCTTCCTTCGACTCCAACCAAGCCAAAGATCCTCTCCTTGTTTGCAAGTATTCCCCACACGCCAACTCCACGCAATATAAAAGTTTTCTCCGGTGGCATTATGGGGTCCAACGGATCGACTGTCGTCATTTCGGAAGAAAATGTCGTGATTGCAGTGAGGGTATGGGGACGATGATGTCAGTCCTCCGTGTTTTTGACTCGTGGGTATTGATCGAGGCTGCGACTAGGCTGCTTGGCAATGTCCGCTGCTGGTTCCGCCTTGCTTGCCTGCAGACCAGAGCAAGGCTTGCCGTCATTGTATCGTCTCCGTGCGTCGTCTTGGTATGAGCTTATCACTCGTCGGTGTCGTCGACGCTCTCGACGCTCGGTGAAGGGGATGATTCACGAACGTATCTTGACGAGAGCGTTGGGCTGGCAATGGGCTGTTGTGAGATGGAGATCTGGCCCTCGGCTTCGATGTCTTCGATGGGGATCCTGAGCATTTGGCCGCCAACCAGGTTGGGGACGTAGACGAATTGAGTAGCGGGTGAAGACATTTTTGTTGATAGGATAGGTTGTGTTTGAGATTGGTATGATAGTGGTAGTAGTAGTGTAGACTGATGATGAGGTACTTGAAGTCTGATACAGGAAATGTGCGATGTTGGGTCTTCACCTTCATGTGGGGATACGGCTCAGCTATATACTGTGCCAGTATCCCACGGCTCACCTGAGAATGCCATTGCTCATGCGGCATCCCAAACCCCAGCTCCACGCATGCATCCACCAGACTACCAACCCAAAACCCTATCCCCGACAATCCAAGCATCGCATGCTCCACCCGTCACTCCCGCAGCCAATTATAGCACGCTACCAAACAAGGGTGCCTTAACGCCAGCTCCGCCGTGTCAGCCCAACGCGCTGATTCGGCCCAGGACCTGCACAACGCGTGGCAAGTCTCCCCGAACAGCTTACTGTGCCGCTTGGTTGTGTCCGACGAGCGGCGATAAGTGGTTCATGCGTGCGTAGACAAGGCAGCCCCGCACCAATTTCCTCTCCGCCAGCCGGCCAAGCAGCGCTTAAACGGTGCGATTTACACGTTAGCCCGGCCAAGTCGCCCTGTCCGCAGGGTCTAGACCATATGTTTGTTATCGTGGTGTAATTCTAGGCGAGGGATGATGCAAGGTGTTGAGTTGGAGGGTGATAAGGAATTATTGCGAGGGAGACTGGGTTTCGGAAGATCGGCGTTTACAGAATCGCGATTATTCACTTTTTAGAGTTTTGACTTTATGTCTGGCCGTTGCCTAAGATCACGTTCGGGGCCATGCATTGTGCCGACCGCGAATATTGGCCGAGTGCTTCTTCGACAGTCACCTGCTGCACTCTACAAACACTGTGCAACTGCGGACGAGCATTTTCGTCCTCCTTGCAGTTCACGATGACGGTTAGAAAACTCCTTGTCACGGCTCGGCTGGGCAATGCTAGGCGCCTAGCTTCCGAGAATGCTGCCGAGAGCTTCTGTACGGTTCTGTATCGTTCTGTTGAACCGTGGCACTCGGCTAGTAAACGAGCAGCTATACGGTTTGCCCCTGGGCTGAAACTACCATCGTTAGACAGAATAGCTCATGGTGACCAGCGTGCACCAACGAACGTGTGTGACGATCAAGTAGAATAGGATTGCACCATACCTAGCTGTACGCGTCGCGACTCCGCAACATCCGCGTGACAGTACGATTGCTTGGTAATCTACTGTTCAGACATTTCTTCAGTGGAGAAGGATTACATGCTGTCGCAGGCAGAACAAGGGCGGGAACTCTTGGATCCAAGCAATTCCGCTCGACGCCAACTGTTCGATACGAGGTCATGTGGCAGGTGCACCAAGCCTAATCAACAACGCCAGGGCGCGCCAACGCACCCCAGATCACGAATGGCCTCGGAAACCCAATGTCGACGGTCCACATGGTCAGCCTCGTACAGACCGTAGCCTATACGCCATCATAAAGCGAACCTTTTAATAGTCAAGCTTACACGAACCAATACCAATGACAGTCGGGTCACTATTCCTATAGAATTGCTCGAAATTGAACAGGGTATCATGCTAGTATTACAACGCTTTCGTAACCTTACGCCTCGCTCGATAAACAACAATCCCTTCAACGCGGGACACTATGGCCTGATCTTGCCAGCTTCAGGGTTGTCCCTGTTGCCCTGCCAACCCCAGGCTAATCTGGACATGGTCTTGTCTTCGTCCTTTCCAGGCCACAAGACCTGTCCGAGGTATACGGCACGAATGCAAAAGACTGCCGTGACGAACCACATGATGACCAGTAGAACGGTCAAAGCGCTCGCAACACCGTTAATAGCTTCACTGTGTAGTACTTTCCCTACTTGTATCGTTGCAAGCGTAAGTCCTGCGTTGGGAAAAATGAACGCCCACCAGTTCAGCGAGAAGGACATTCTACGCATTCCCACTATGACAGCGATGGTTGTTATGATGAAAAACCAGTATGCGAACAATATGATGAAAAGGCCTGCCATAATGCCTATGATGCGTACAATCTCGCCGTCTGGGACTACAGTGTTCGTAAAGTAGTTTGCGGCGATAAGCGACGGTGCTTGGTTCGCGAGGGAGATGAGACCAGCGGCGGTGTAACCTATCGTTGTCAATACCTCTGTGATAAGAAAAGATGCAGAGTATGGACTTACCAGCTGGACCAACAGATACGTACATCCCAGGTCGGGTAGTGGGAGACGGCAAAGAACTGGTCATCAGGCGCTGCATGTATAGCGCATACAGCAGGAAAGAAACAACCCATGCGAGTCCTTGAAAATGTATAGCTCCGACGAATATCTTCCAACTGGGCGTCTCAGGTTGGGATGGAAGTATAGTACCAGCCAGGGTGCCCACGACAAGCAAAGGGTATATTGGGAAAATCCAAGCAGGCACAGCGTCGCCAACGTTGAGGCGTTCGAGACGGAAGAAGAGCGAATACTGGATGACACCGACGAGGAAAGCAGCGGCGCAGTACATCCAGTACAAAATTTCGAGAGTTTTCGTGAGCCATGCCCCAGTCGACGTGTTGCCATAAATGTAAATGCAGTTGAGTATGAGGGCGACTGACACCCAGTACGTGCCGAAGAACAGACCCTCAACTGGGTGGTGTAACGATCCGAGTAGCTTGCGAGGGACAAGGAGGAACCGCGCGAACATGCAGATGTTGAATATGATGAAGAGTACGAGGTCGAAGATGAAGACCACCTTGCCGATGGTTTCCAGGCCGGTAAACCTGTTTGGGGTGTTCCCAAGGACTACAGCCAATGATCCTGTTGACATCGTACATGCGAACCATGGCCTGTGGTATCGTGAGCTCGTTATTCGAATGTCCTCGGCGCGTGTACGTACCATGTGAAATGCACGATGCGATCGCGCAACCCAACTTCTTGCGGTGGCTTCTCCTCATCTTTCTCGTACGTGGTATTAGTTCTGTCGCGGAATCGCATTTTGGTGATAAGTATGAAGCACGCGACCAGGTGTTGAGCAGCCCTGAGCCATGCTTAGGTAGTATTTACAGGTTCCCAGCCATGACACCTTCTTCTCAAGCATCCCGGAAAGAGTGCCGGACGCGTTTCGTCATACGGGCCCATAGCGTACTTGTTCTAGAGTTAGTGGCGATCTTGGTGTCTACGCGCCAAATGAGAGGAACGACGGGCAGCCCCGTAGTTGAGTCTCGGAAATCGGCACGCAAGCGTCTAGCAAAAAATGTGAGAATTAAGGCTTGGCGCACTGACAGCTGTGACGTCAGAGGCCATATGACCGACCGTAAGGCATCGAGCTGAACACATGCACCTCAGAAGGGGAAGAATTCAACAATCTTGGATGGTGGTTGATGTGTAACCATCTGATTCTTCGCTGTTAGTGGGTGTGTGTAGGCCAGCTATTACCCGCTTCACTGAGAATACAAGTAAGCACAGGTAGGCACCCCCGCCCCATGCAAGGGAAGACTTTACACTCTTAGCGACCTCTGTCTTTCGACTCACAGCATTACAACAGCGCCATGTATTTAGGTTCACCGTATACCAGGATACGTTTTCTCTATTCTCAGTGCTTCCTTTAATCTCTCCATTCTTCATCCTATCTCCCTGTATTGTGGGAAAATTTAGCATGATGGCAGATGTGCTATCGCTATACCCTGTTGAAGTGGAGAACCAAATATCTTATTGGCGAGACGTAGATGTCACCCATGCTGCAGATGCAGCGTGACACGAAACGCACCTGGAGCGGCGCGGCACAGTTGCCAGTTTGTCTCAATCTCAACCACTCTGTGCACATATCTCCATGACCAGTTCCTGTCATGAAAATTGCAGGTGGTTGCTCGTGTTACCATGGAACCTCCAAAACTGCCACCGCTTGCCAGGCCTGTTCCATGGACCTATGATCCCACCTTCGTACCAGTCAGCGCCAGAGAGCGAGAGTCCTTCGATTTGACTGCCGAGACCACATTCAATGTTCTGTGCCAGTGGTGTGAGAACTTACTTCGCAAAAGTCCTAAGCTACCAGAGATTCCGCTCTTCACAGAGGACAGTTCCACTATCCCTATTGAAGGACAGCTCGAGATCGACGAGAGTCTTCTGCGCGACTCCGCCTTGGGTGGTTGTTATCTATGTACTCTGGTCTTGAGAGAAACACAGCGCTCTTATGGAGCGACAGAGAAAACACCTCCTTTTCGGAGCGTCGCTCCATATGTTGTGTGGTCAAGGTTAGTAGCCCCTGTGAATTCAGGTATTGCTGGGGATATGGACGAGGGGTTCGAAGACGATTACACCTATGGTTCAACTCATGGGGTCACATTGGCCACTCGCCATGAGGGTGGGAACTTTTACTCCACGTTCTTGATACGACACCCGCGCACTTCTGAGCCTCCATCTGCCTTTTGTCGAAGCATCTATACGGGTTCGGATGAATGTCTGGAACGCTGCAGAGTATGGCTACAAGACTGTTTGGAATCCCATTCAGGATGCCATCATAGCTTACCGTCTAAAGTCCCGACGCGTCTGATTGAGATCATGAACCCTCGCGAGATCAGACTCGTAGAACCGACGAATACGGTGCAATATTTCGTATTAAGCTATTGCTGGGGTGGTTCAGACGTCTTGAAGTCCACAACCGAATCTCTTGAGGCATTCAAATCCTCGATACCATTCGATCAATTAGCACTCACAATCCAAGATGCTATCGGAGTAGCCTATAGGCTTGGATCCCGTTTCCTGTGGGTTGATAGCCTCTGCATATTACAAGACGATGCTCAAGATTGGCAACGAGAAGCAAAAGGCATGTGCGACGTCTATCGTAACGCCGCATTGACCATTGCAGCACTGGGGGCAGCACGCGCTACAGACGGATTGTTTGCGCGGCGTGATCCGTTGGTCTTCCAAGGATGTCAGTTTTACCGAACATGGAATCAGACTCCCGACCGTAGTCACCATTCCCCAAGTGTCGTAAATCAGTATGCTTGCTTCAGCAGCAGCACTTTGAATTCGCGCGGCTGGACCTTCCAAGAACGGGCTCTGTCACGACGTACCTTGTATTTTGGATCCAGTATATTTTGGGAGTGTAATTCCAAATTTGAGACAGAAGGTAAATTGAACTACGGTGGCTTAGAAGCTCACTTCAAGGCCCTTGTATTCCCGGCGGTAAAGGGGAGCCCAGTGTTGCAAGAACCTCATCAAGACGATACGCTTGAGACGACAGCATCAAAGACACTTCAAGCTTGGTCGGCTCTGAAAAAGTGGGACAAGATACTCCTCGATTATACACTTCGGAATCTTACCTACCCCAGCGACAGGCTCCCTGCAATAGCAGGTCTCATCGCTCACTATTCACAACTTATGAACTGGACGAATAACTGGGGACTATGGAAGGACCATTTGACTATCGAGTTACTGTGGAAAGTCTTGTCCGATACGCGTGGTCCACATCGCAATACGGCATGGCCGACCTGGTCGTGGATTAGCATACAAAGCCAGGTTTCACTAGGTGGTAGATTCGAGGGCTTCCTTGCCGAAGCACGCTTTGATGAACTTGATGACTCCGCTGTCATCCTCCATGGTGTTCCACTCGAAATATCAGAGCTCGACCCACAGACCTACAATCCATTAGAGGCAGACACGCGGAATAGGAAGGAAAGTCTGAACAGTGTTGAATGGGACACCACTGATATGAATTTCGCTGACCGTCCCTTCGGCGTACCTTTGACGTGGGCATACCTTCGAGAATATGCTCAGCCAAACAGTGACAGAGTCATTCTGCACGGCCTTTGTTTGGTTGCGGATGGTTCCACAGGTTCATATCGACGTTGTGGAATCATCAATTTCGTCACAAACAAAACTACTGCTCGCCAATACGACATCCGCTTTCACTCAAAACAGGTATTTCGCATCGTCTAAATCAGACATGTGAACAACAACCTGTATTGGAACTATGATTGCATTAATCACATCTGTCTGGCGACTTTCCCTGCATGGCAACGATCCCTTGCCCCAAGCTTACCGAGGAAAAAATCAAAACGCAGGGCCACCCACGATGCTCGCCACCGACTCGCGCCCGGCAAAGCGGGACGGACAACGGTTCCTACTAGACTCTCGATTCCGAAGCCATGGTAGAACCGGAAGCCTGAAAAGCTTAGCATCCTATTCTTTTGATGATTCTATATGCAAACTTGCGGCATAGCCCCTCATTCTAACCTGCAATGCTAAGCAATTCTCACATATGCAACAACTGTAGTGACTGAAAAGTTTCAAGCATATATTTGCTTCCTAGAGATTTGAAATCTAGATACCGGGTACAATATGTACTTCTTTGACGCAATGTAAAACCGTGTATATACACTCCTAGGCGCCGTCATCGCGCCTGTCCTATCCTGTTCCAAACAAAAAAGAAGACGAAAGTGAGAAATTCTCCTGTGTCGCATGTCATTAATGGTTCCCAATCCTGACCTATAAATCCAATTCCGAATGAAGCAATGAGGCGGAAAAATCCTGACCATGAGTGATGCGGATGAAAAGCCTTCTATCGCAGAAAGAACGCCGTCATAATGCATATGCAATTCCATGATGCTTGTGTTGTTTGACAAAGGAAAATGTGTTTCGCTACACCTGCCATTACGCGGTGATAAACGCCGCCATCATAGCCAACACACCACTCAAGATGGCATAGTTGGCACCACCGATCGGGGTCGAAGCGGCATTACTCTTCTTCGACTGTGTGCCGTCTGGCTTGAGGACGGCGGTAGTGCCTAGTTGGAAGCCAATGTTGGCTACCACAGCTTGGCTGTCCCGGACAGGGACAGAGATTCTACCGTTGCCATCGGCTGTGGTAGTTGTGACTGTGTTCTCAGCAACGGATGACGCGCCAGTGGTGTCGTCGTAGCTCATGCCGTTCCATGTGACACCTGTCTGTGAGTCTGCGCCGGGAGCTGTAAGGTAAGAGACGTATACTTCTTTATTGGCGTTTGCAGAGCCGAGGTTGAGGTTGAAGGTGAAGCTGCCCTTGTCCGATGAAGAGGCATTCACTTGCTTTGCGTTGATCATGGTGACAGCTTGAAGCTTGTCGTTTGCGTAGGCTGCGTATGCACGGATGCGACCGTCGTACGCGGCACCTACGTTGCTTGTAGAAAGAGCAGCAATCTGTGTGGTTCCGTTGCCGTTGCCAACAATCTGCGCGACGGCAGCATGGGCATAGTACTGTGGTCGTACGAATGTGTTCTGACGACCATAGATAGGGATAGGTGCCCAGGCACTGGCATTGGAGTTATCGGTCATGTGCATCTGGACCGAGGAGATGCCGATGGATGCTGCATAGAGGAAGAAGTTGAGGGTCCAGAGAGAAGCACCAAAAGCGTCACTCACACCGGGCATGCCTATGGGACCAACGGAGCTCATCTCACGCAAGACGTAGGGGTGCTTTGTGTTGAGGGCAATTCCGACCTGCTTCTCCCAGTATTTGAATTGTGTGTTAGTAGCATCGAGATCCATGAGATCGTCGAGGGTGAGGGGTGTTGGGGTAACTCCGATGACTACTTGATGTTAGTACGGTACAGAGAGCGGACTCGTCGAGATATAGCATACAGTAGAAGTAGTCGTGCTGGTTCCAGGTGGCCAGGAAGTTATCACCGTTCCTGCCCTCCATAATGCCATCGTCCACGAGCTGCGCAATCTCAAACGTGGTTCCGATGGTGGAGGCGGTCGCAGGAGACTCGAAGAAGGAAGACGGTAGGCCAGCAGCCTTGAGCACGCGCTCGTAGACGACCTCGCAGCGGTCTAACCATTGGCTTGTGTATGTCTGTCCATCCCAAGGCGCAGAGCGGAAAGAGTTCTGTAGCCACAAATCGGGCTCGTTGCCAACCTCAAACGAGTATAGTTTGACGTTGTTCATGCCATCGACGGCGGCCTGGGCCAATGCAGCAATCTTGTCTTGGTAGTCGTCGTCCATGTATGCCATGTTCAGTCCGAAAGTCACGGGAGTGTCCTTGGGGAAGCGGTCGAGCGCTTTGAAGTAGTTGGGTCCAATGATCATAGAATCAGCGGCAATGGCGCCCTGTGCCGTCGAGTCTTCGTTTGAAATCCAGGCATATTTTTCGTTGCTCGACTCAAACACCATGTAGTCCTGCGTGTTTCCTCCTAACCGGATATGCGGCGGCGCGCCCGAGTAATCTGCGAGATTTTGTAGCAGCTTGACGGAGAATTGGTTCGTTTCCTCCTTGCCAGTAAAGGAAAAGAGGTTCGAGGGCTCAATGCCGAAGCCAGCATACGAGGGGTCGAGGTAGTCGGAGGCGCCATCGGGCGGGCTGTTCCCTAGCGATATGGAGATGGACTGGGCGAGGGCAAGGCGCACGGCGGGTAACGACAGTATGGCTAGACTGCTGGCGGATAACGAGGGGAACATGGCTGCTGATAGGAGCCGTCCGGATGCAAGCGAGTGCAGACTGTCGAAGAAGAAAACAAGAACAGCGGAAAGTAAAGTCAAGACTAGCAATCAGTAAAAGCGAGCGCAGGGGAGGTTATCACAGGAAACGGAGAGCGAGGGACACGCAGCCAGGGTCGATGATGAATGGACGCTTGCAGGACGACCGGGGTTAAAGGAAGTGTCAACACTTTCAGACATGCGTCACTAAATGGGCCAAAAGTGGCGCCGGTCCGGGCGATGCCAGAGACGACGCGCCAGACTCAACAGCACATGACATCACGAGCCGCCATGCTTCCGGACGCTGCGACACCAAGCAAACCGGTCTGAGACGCGCGACCTCTGACAGCAGGTGGGCCGCTGAATATCACATCCCACACTGCTGCCCTCACCCATCCAGCAGCGTTGCGCGTTGCACTGGAAAAAAGAGGATAAACGCGTCAGCTACTGCCGACAACACTCCGTGTTCCAATTATGGTGGCTGCCTCAGATCTGCACCCACGCCAATCTGAGCGGCTACCGAACCCTTAGCCACAATGATCCGCGGCAGGAGGCTCAATAAGCCTTGTTTCGCCATGGCCCCGAATCCGCATCATCGTCCGTTCCTCGATCCTGTGCCGTCTTACCCTCGCACCAGGCCTCGTCATGGGCCCTTGAGCGCCGTGGATCTTCGCGGCTCCCTGACCACCGTGGAGCGCGCGGTACGCCTCCTACGCACCGAGGGCCCTGACGCACAGCGTCTGGATAATCGCAATTCAATATTCTCTCCCGCGCGCCCGTCCTGCCTACACTACCTAACCCCTGCTCCCGTTCGCTGCGTCCACATTGGCCCGTTGACAAGACCGCATGCAGGCTACTGGGAGCTTGATTTATTGCCCAGCCTCTTCCAGCTCTCCACCCCAGCCCCTTCGTAACAGCCGTAGCTGCTTTCACTCCCGCCTACCTTTTGATGATGCAAAGGGGAAAACTTTCTCGACAGCACGTTTGCTAGCCTCAAAGTTTGACGTGACTAGCAGCGCCTGCCATCATCTAGCTTTCTGAACCTATAATAGCACCAGGTCTCGAACACGACCACCGGGCATTCTCGTCCGCCCTTGTCCACGATGCCTTGGCTGCCGTCTGATGCCGAAACCCTGACTTCAAACAAGAGCTGAAGAACCCGAGTGCATACTCGGTGTACATCTTGCAGGAGGCAAAACGGATGTCGCGGCCTCTGTAAAGGTAAACTTACACCATTACGGTACATGTACAACACATGATGCTCAGAGAGGCGTCGCTTGCAAAGACACGGCCAAAACTCCCCGTGTTGGGCACTATCTGATCCGCCATTTGCCTACTACTAAAATACAGCTCTTACTACCGCATGACTATGATGCGCATCTGATGCAGCAAAATCGAGCTACGTCCATCTGATCAAGAAACTTGCTTGTAGAGAATTTTGTCGAACATGTCAATGCCGTAGTTCCGACATGGCATTGATTGTATGACGTATAGCTTGGTGGAGAGCACCGACAGAGGAAAGTATATCGTGGGCCAATCCAATGCAGGGAAAGCATGCTATACAGACGTCGTATTGCTCCTTGTCCGCGGATGGGTATACGTTTTTGCTTATTGTGATCTGCTGTAGAACCAGCTCGTAATCCTCTAATGGAGGTAGTATCATTACGAGCGACATTTTTCCCGAATTCGATCTTACAGCGCGGCAGTGTTCAACTCTGGACGCACACCTTCTCACCCCACTCACAGCTTCTACCTCTTACAACTTGCCCATCATCAAGTTCCCAATCATCTCCCGTCCAGTGACCACAGTGGTCCTCCAGAGTGTCGGGAAGTCCAATGTACTCGAGAACGCTACGATTCTGTTAGCCATGTACTCTCCAAGTACTGCCTTCATCTCTAGAACATAACAGGATAGAAAGAGGGTAAAAGAGTCAACAAACTTACTGTCGGCGTACCCAAACCCAAGCATAGGCGGAATCCATCCCCTCGCATACTCCAACGCAAAGCACCCACTGTCCATCTTATACTGCTTAACATCGCCCCTAGTAAGATGATGCACACTTCCCTGAGGGTACACCTCGGCCTCGTAAATGCCCCTTCCAGGTCGGTACGCCAGCTGCTCGCCCTTCAAGATGTGAAAGTAGTCATCTGCCGTATGCCGACCCGTATGACCCTCGGTTCCAATCGCTGTTCCAAAGACAATCAGATACTCAGTAATAGACGCGTGGATAATGTACATGGCGCCCATGGCACCACCCGCATTGTTAAAGATCCATTCTTCGTCCAGGTTGATGTGGGGACCGTGGGTTGCAGAGAGGGTAGATACAATGTGGGACACGACAGAAGCCGTGTCGTTTCCGTGGAGGGAAATGGCTTCCTGACTGAGACTGTGAAGTTCAGAAGGAGTGAAGATGTAGAACTTCTCAAGGTGCGAGTCCAGGCTGTACATGAGTGTTGTTAGGACGCCGAGGATGGCGCCGAGCGCGAGGAGAATACGCATCTTGGCTTGGTGCTGCCTCCGGTAAGGAATGTATAAGGTGAGAAAGAAGCCGACCGGATTCGATTATAAACTCTTTGCGAAGGAGTGTAATGTTTGTTTTTTGTTTCCGTTGCGCTGCACTTTATGAGGATCGTGAGGATTTTCTTCATTATCAGAACGCACGTGCCAGCCGGAATAGGAGAAGTCCGGGACCCCGGATCGTCAGCTCATGTGGAAGATGGCCTGTTGTCTGCTATGAGGATACCCGTGTTCCGGGTGGAAAGGAGCAATCTTGGCCCATCTAATAAGCGGTGGTTATACTGTGCAGTCAGTTGCGTATGTTAGTCATCTCCTTTGCAGACAGGAAGAAAAGATTGAAGATAAATGGGTATAAATTTTACAAATCAAAGCTGCCTACAACATTGAGAGTATTACCTCCTCTTCCATCCCCACCATTACTCTTGGGTTAATATTTGAAAAATGCGATATATGTTATCCCCGAGTCAGAATCTTTTCCCGTCCCTGACAACGCCATAAACCATGCAGAACGTCGTAAAAATCATGCTAGACGCGATTACACACGAACAATATGTCCAAACACCATATGCACATTAAAAAGTGTTGTCCCTGTAGATATCACCAGCCTCCGATGAAGGTAATGAAGCCATCCACCATGTTAATCCAATCCTGGCCGTTCAGTGTTCCCGCTTTTCGCTTCGCCCAGAGCACCTCCACCATCTTGCCCAGGTGAGCTCTTGCTTGCTCACCTGCCTCTCTCGTGCCGTCATTCCGCACTAGCTGCACCCTGCCACCAGCGAACTTTTCACTAAGATCGATCTTGAAACTGGCGTCACCGTCCGGTGGGCAGTACAGTTCCTCTCGTGTCGTCGCTGGCCCAATAACGCCCGGAGCAAGCTGCACAAGGTGTCCATGGATCAACACACTCTGTGTATGATTCCTCCTGGGCTTGAACAGCGAGCCGCGTACCGAGAAGCTAACCAGTCTTAGCAGTCCTGCGCCGTCCCCCAGGCGGATGATCCAGTCTTGAAAGGCCTCGTACATCATCTTGAACTCGACTTTGATGACCCACAGGTTATAGCTGTAGAAGATGGCGAGAGCTTCGGAGCGGACGAGGCGGGATACTGAAGCGAGTGCGTGCTGCATCTGGCCGTCAAAGGTAGAGATGCAGTATACGAGGGGTTTATCAATGACGAGGTTCTCACAATTGCGGTAGATCTGATGGCGGATCTCTGGTGGCAGTGTAACGAAGGTGGGTGGGGCGGACGTCATGGTCATGTCATTGGTAGGGAGTGTATCGATATCATGGACTGATGTGGCCTGGATATCTTCCATATGGATAATCTCTGCCTTTTCTTGGTGCAGGGCAATGTGTGCGGCCCAATCCTTCTGCACGTCGTTGGACCCATCGAGCTGGATGCGGTCGAGGCTGTGGTTTCTAGAATGGGACGGGGAAAGCGCGTAGTCGTCCATGTGCTCATCGTCGTCAGGTCTTTCCTCTGCATACAGCTGCAGACCTTCCAAACGCGTGGCATCGGGCAGAGTCGATACGCCGTACTGTTGCGAGTGCTCGGGTGTTGACGGAAACGAAGTGGCCTGGCTCTCGAAGCCGTGGCAGTCGCTGTGCTCGCTCCCATCTCCCAGCAAGTCGGCGTCGTCCGAGTCGGTGTCTGTATCGGAGCCTATGTCTATGTCCACGTTGAGTCTGTATCTCGGGATCTTGGGCGGCAGCTGGTGCGTGGGCGAGCTGGGCGAAGGTAGCTGGGTGGCAGATCGTTTGCTCGAAGTGCGTACAATGGTACCCTTTTGGGACATGTTCCGTCCTCTCCGCTGGCTGGCGGCGCTATCCTCGCTGCTCGTGCTCAGCTCGGGCGCGCCGTCACAGTAGCCGCACGGCGTTGTTTGCACACTAGTATCAAGAGGTTGGAGTTTTGGAGAGCGCGCTTTCATGGCTTCAGCATCGTCCGGGGGCGTCTGGCCCGTGACCGAGTATCTGCGCTGGGTGACCATTGTGAGTAGGGTTGAGGTGAGGCAGCGAGGGTGCGGAGTCAAGATTGGGGGAGCGAGAGCGAGAGGGCGCGTGGTGTGGTGTTACGTGGAGTCGGTCGAGTGGCAGGCTCCAGCAAAAAACCTTCCTTCTGCGCAGATGTGCTGGCAGGCTGCACGATGACCTTTTGCAGGCCCTCGACGCGCGCAATGGGCGAGGCTTGCGGGGTGCGTTAGGTAGCGCTGCGGATGCGGCCGAGTGGACTGAGAAGCGGATTCGCGAGTGGGGAGACACCACTTTTTTATCGATTACGCCGCCGGGAAAGATGAAGCTAGAGAACAATCACTGAAAACACTCGCGCAGACAGTCACGCAGCCTCGACGGTGTGGGCGAAGGGGTAGAGGTATACACTCGGCACAAACGGATCAGGAGGGAGATGAAGGGCGTAGCATGTTTGGCAACTGGGCAACAATGCCGCGTTTCATGACACCGCAATTTGTCGTCAATGTTGCACTGCCCACCCAGCGATTATCATGCTCCACCGCCAATTTCTCGTGTAACCAATCTTCGCATCTTCAATCTTCCATAATCGGCATGCCTCTCGAACCCATGGATGCACGCTTGGCTTATCGATGTATTGCGATCCGCGGCGCATAACGTAACGTCAGCACTTCGTCTCTTGACGGCCTTTTTGGGGAGCCTCTCGTATGGCATGTGAAACGTGTTTTGCTTATCGTGTGCTCGGTCATCTGTTAGGACCTGATCCCAACTACAAAGTCGGGTCCACGAGGGTTGGGAGCTCAACAGTCGTCCAAATCTTCATCAGCAATTCGTCACGACCTGTTCACGCGATAGTCAAGGACATCAAGTTGCAACAATCACCGCCGCTGACTTCGGCGTTATGCGATAATCTATCTAGGTGAAGTTGAACGAATGTAGCTAACAGACATAGACTCGCGCCTGTCTCTAACGATCCTGTTGAAGGATATTGCAATCGCCCATCACACGAAGCTCGTGTTCTTCGGAGACACACGCATGTTGAAATGGTGCTCTTCCTATCAGCATTCTATCATCCTTCTACGCACCACCCTTCTTCTCCATTCCAACAGGCTCTCGAACCATAATGTCCAACGGGATGTTCCTACCACCCCTCTGCAGATTGATCCTTCTCGTCTCCTCGAAGCCAAACTTTCTGTAGATCGGAGGGTTCGTCTCGTTGCTCGACTCCAGGTAGCACGGTCTTCCCTCGCGGTCTGCAAGCTTCGTTATATGTTCAATAAGCTTGCGAGCATGACCTTTACCACGGCCACTAGGCTTGGTACCTAGGTAAACAAGGTACCAGGCGTCATGCTCTCGCTCACCAAGCGCGCTATGCATAGTGTCGTGGAGGAGGGGCAGGAATTCGTCGAAGAAACGGCGTTTGCCTTCAGAGGAAAGGCGGTAGTTGAGACGCCACATGCCAGAGCGGAAAATCGTCAGGTAGTCGTCCATGTTCTGGCCGGGCGGCATCCTACGTGCGTGAGCTCCAAACCATACCAGCTTCACAGCATCGATAACTTACCACAGTGCGACTGCTTCGAAGTCGCCTACCGTAGTCACTAGTCCCTTGAGAATGTGAGCATACGTTATGTACTCAAGTATTTCGACATGCAATGCCCATTTCTGCTCTTCGGTCCAGTGCTCACGATCAGGTACGTCAATGAAGTACCTGGCAACATCGTCCTGGCCAAAGGCTTGCGCCAGACACTCAGCCGCCTGCTTGTACTCCACAGCCGTAACGACGCGGACGCCGTCGGTGAGCGGAGGCAGAAAAGTAGCGTCAGCACCATTTGTCTTTTGCTTCAGGATTCTGAAGCTAGCAGGTACCTCATTGATCCTAATGTTAGCAGACTTCAAGGTTGATGACTTGGTGTCCACTGTGTAATTACAGCTGACTGGCGTAACGGGAGAGAATGTTTTCGCCATGATTGCAGTTTTGACCGCAAGCTTCTACTAGTATTTAAGTGGGATCTGCCGCTTCGTTTGGTTATAGGGACAGTCGTGGAATTCGCCAGCGTGAGGTGTTCCCCGCAGGGCTTTGAACAGGATTCGGCGAAGGGGTGAGAGGTTAGTCACTTGAACCGCGGTATATCTAGATGAGCACCTGGAGTTCAAACAACACGACTAGATTGTGATTAGTCTGGTTGTGGCAATGGGTCGTCGTGGGCTGAGCAGGAGCCGTGACCGTCGATTGCCTGCCATGTAGTATACCTTTTCTGACTTCGCTTGTTGTTTACGTTTTAGCCGGACGATTAAGATCTCCCGTGTGAACTCTGGAGAGCTGCGATCTCGAGACGGTATCGACTCGAGATGGGTAGCGTAATGAAGTGAAGGCTTGACGTAGATCTACCGACATCAATGTAAGAGGCTAGATGAGCTCCCTCTTGATTTCAGGCTCGACAGACGTAGTGTGTCAGTCCGATGAGGTAGTTTTGCGTCGATAATATGCGCCTTGGGTGAACGATGTGCCAACCTTTATGTGCGTGTGGACGGTGCCAGTTGATGTATGGCTGCTTAGAGTTTGGACTTTGCTTTTTGACTCGCTGGCAGCTTTGTCACAAGACCAGTGGCAGCACTGCAGTACGATGCTTGGCTGATGTCGAGCAGCAGCGGGCGTCTTATGAAGGATCGCGAACGGAGGTCGGCTGCAGCGGGTTGCGTATGGCGTGGGGGTGCAGTGGCTAGTGACGTGAGGTGAGTGTAAGCTGACGGTCGGCACCCTGCGCCAGATGTAAGGCTTGTGTGTCTTTGTGGTGGAGTCAGAGATGGGAAGTCGGGAGTTTGATATACCTCCATCCACCCTGTACGATCGGCGCACCAAGCGCCGCCAGGTGGAGGTAAAGGTCATGCTTCACGGATGTAGCTCAACACGGGAGCTATCTTCGGACCAACCACTTAGGCTGTTACACATGCGAGTGTCCTTCTCATTCGTCCTGTGACCTTCGACTTGGTGTCGGGCCGAAGCGGCTCAGCGTAGACGTTGCCCTGTGGCTTGCTTGCTAATCGTTTGGCGTTACAACTCGCAGCTTGCTTGTGAACTACATTTGGCGATAGAGAGTCAAGGCAGAGAGTACCGGGCTGACATCGGACGCCTGGCGGGAAACTGTGGGGTGGAGAGGAAGGGTTGCGTTGCACACCTCGGTTGTACCTCCTCAGAACAGGTAAGCGCAAAAGTAACACCAGCATTAGGCCTACGCTCTCTGGTAGCTAATGATAAAGCAAACACCCGGAATACTTCCGCTACATGATTGTCTGCGTCTGGCTCGGATGCTACTAATCTATCAGCTGGAGATATGCGGTAGGCGGGGCTAGGCTGGATCAACTGTCACGCAATGTTATTAGAACACAATGATAGGAGAGGAGCGGACCTTGATGCGCGCACGATAAAGCCACGACGACTAGTGTGCGTGGGGAATGATTCAATGGTCAATGACTGGATCAAATGGCAGTTGTGGTATCTAAGGAGGCCGAGCCTGCATGCACGTACCGCCTCACTTTCAGGAATTGGGTAATCTAGACCAAGGATCTGGAAGCCGGTACGCTCGAATAGCATCCAAGGGATCGATGCACATATTACGGTGCTCTTCATGTCGTTGGGAAAGCTTGTCCATGCTTTTTACATGCGACGAATCTCTGTCTCTCCCATGTACTTCTCCAAACCAGAATCGAGGTGGTCCCACCATTCGAAAAGCATGCTTTCGCAGATGAGCTTGAACCACGGCGTGAACTTGAGCGACTTGTCCTGGAACATGGTCTTGAGGTCCTCCTGGGACACCCATCTTGAATCGCGGGCCTCGTTGGGGTTGACATTGAGGTCCACATCGGCCTTCATGAATAGGATGTAGTCAACTAATGATTCGTAAGTACCCGTCCACGTATCCAAGAGTCAGTAGCACAACTTACTCTCATGCTCGCCCCACTTGCCGTCACTAGGCGACTTGTAGTGTATCCGGGTGAGGAATTTGAAGTCGTCTATGGGCACTTGTTCGGCCTTGATGCCCAGTTCATGGTCCAGCTTGCGCACTGCTGCGCGACGCACGCCCTGGATCGATTCTTGCAGACCAACGCCAGTCTCTCCTGGTATGCCTAGCGGGTGCGAACAGCATGTGTTTGTCCACATATCCGGGAATGTAATCTTCTCGGTCGCGCGCTGCTGAAGAAGGAGACGGTTCTGAGAGTCGAAGAGGAAGACGGAGAATGCACGGTGAAGGAGGCCTCGATCGATGTTCTCCATCAAATGACCTGCAACATGTCAGTACCGGCCAATTTACGAATCGCGCTGTAGCCACTTACAGAGCTTCTTGGTCGCACTGCCGATTGGGATGTCGTTGTTGTCCAGCACGATGCACACCTCGTCCATCAGCCGTATCTGCTCCTCGTCGTAGCCCTGGAGCGCATTGTCGCTCGTGGCCGAGTTGTGCGATCCTCCGATGAGGGTGGTGTTTACTTCGGGGAAAAGGCGCAGGACGTTCTCCGCCGTGATCTCAGGGTGCTGAGTGACAGTCTCGATAGTACTCATGATTGCGAACCGACACGCGTGCAGGCGAGGGAAATTGAGGCGTAGAAAATATGTCCCGAGGAGTAGGAGGGGCGGTCGGGGGGTATTGAACAAAGCGAGCACGCGCCCCTGTCCCCCATGCAGGGTTCCGCCTCCGCGGCGGTCTGGGTCAACTGGCAGTTCGCCAGTATGCATGTGGCAATGAGCAACGCACCAGATCACCATAGGAAAAGTTTTTGTTTGCAAGCGCTTTTGTCTTATTGTCTAGTTTTGACCGTTGCTCATCATGCTATACACTTTGCCGAAGCCATTGGGCTTTTCGATCCAGGTATCAATAACTCAGAAACTTTTCCGTAACCGGAAGACATGCGAATATGCTCGAAAAGACAAACCCCTGATAACAGTAAAGAAATCAACCAACTCCAAAAGTCCAATATATACAAAGCGTCTTGCGCTTAAGCCACAGTGGCAGTCTTGTTCTTCTTGGCAACAGGCACCTCGGCCTGTGCATCGGCGGTAGCGTCAAGCTCCCGCTTCTCTGAGACGCCGTTCAGCTCGGCCTCAGCCTGAGCGAACTTCTTCTTCTCTTCCTCGGTCATACCAGGAAGAAGGGGTACCTCCTCCTTAGCGTGAAGGTTGTTGTGGTAGGTACGGATGATCGAGTCGGTGTCGTCAAGAGCAATCTTGCGGATGTCTGCAATAGCCTTGATCTTGGAAGTGCACTCCTTGTACTGCGCGTCGGTCATCTTCAAGCCAAGCTGCTCAGCGCGGCTCTTGATCGCGTTCCATCCAGTAAGCCTGCTGGCAAAGTGTACGTATCGGGACATGCCGAAATCTTGAGGGTTGATAATTTCGTATGTCGAAGGGTTGTTGAGAATGGCCTTGGCGTGGATACCAGCCTTGTGGGTGAAAGCACAGAATCCGGTAATGTAGTTCTGCTCAAGTTAGTACATGATCTGCCAAGTCTTCACTGCTGCACAGTAGTGGAGTTTGCACTTACGTTGAAGGGAATGTTGACCTCAACAAGATCGGCAACCAGATCCTCAACCTCCTTGAGAGCCTTAATGTTGTACTTGCTGGTGACATATTCGCGGTCCGCAACGATCATGCGGGCCATGAGACCTCCAAGAGGGGTGATTCCATTACGCTCACCAATACCAAGTACGGAGGTATCGATGTGAGTGGCACCAGCCTCTAGCGCGCAGAAAGCGTTTGCAATGGCGCAGCCAGAATCGTTGTGGAAATGTGTCTCAATGTCGCAAGAAACGACACCACGGAGAGTTCGTACGAGGTCGTAGACCTGACGAGGAGATGCACAACCAACGGTATCAGCGATACCAACACGGTCGACGCCAACCTTGTCGACAGCGCTGTAAATGGACAGAAGGTCGACGAGGTCTGAACGGAACGAGTCCTCAGAGCTGAATCGGATCTCCTTGCCCTTGCTCTTAACGAACTCGATGACCTCGAGCGCCGTGTTCTTGATGTATGTCATGTCCTTGCCGTGGCTGTGCTCGCGGAGGTACGCCGAGGTTCCGATGACGACATCGAGACCATCGACACCAGTCTCGACAGCGATTCGGGCATCGTCCATGTGGCATCGTACGTGAGTAAGGATCTTGGCTTTCAACTGGCACGTTGTCAGATTGCGTCCTCACCGCCAAAACAGAGCGAGAAAAAATTACGTACTCCGAGCTTGCAAAGAGCTTCACAGTCCCTTCTTGACTGCTCAGAGGCAGCAGGGCTGGTAACTTCAATGTCTAGGTTTGTGGTCAGCTTCTGAAAGCTTCGCGCCAAGTGCCGCGGAGGGTAGCCGTACAGTCAACACCAAAGTTGTCAAGAGCTTTGGCAATCTTGATCTTGGCCTCGAGATCGAAGTAGGCGTTGGCGAATTGCTCGCCCTCTCTCAGTGTGCTCTCTGCACAGGCAAGTTAGCATTATTTTCAATTGCCAATAGTAAAACTTCAGTCGGCGCGAGTGCGCATCCGATAACGCTCGAGATAGGCGTTATGACGTACCGATAATCTTGAATCGGCCAACATTTGACAAGAAGTCGCCAACGGGCGCGTATGGGCTCTTGTGCGAAGGGTGAGGGTTCTGTCTGGTCTGAACGCCTGTAAAGCCTTCCTTGTTGCCGTTGGCGCCGTTGGTGCCATTGCTATGGCCATTGGTAGCAGGTGTTTCTTCGGGTTGAGGACACATGTTGGGCAATTGATGTGGATGGGAATGAGGAGGTAGGAGGGATGGTGGATGAAGGGCGGTATTTGAATGCTGGGCAATCAATTCCAAGGTGAGTCAAGAAGGACAAAAATCTGCTGCGAAGAGCGATGATGAAAGCGCAGGGCCGGGATCGGGTCTGTAGCTCTGCGCTAGCCGCCTTCGTTCGCATGTGGGGTTGCCGTTTGGCGGCGGCCAACGAGATGACTCTGCTTTGATGCACACAAGGCGGAGCAGACTTCGTTTTTCCGCTCTCAATCTGTTTTCTCTCCACAAACCTGGAGAAAGTGCGGCCGAGGCTCCAGACTGGATGCCTATCCTGGGTCAAGCAACGAACATCTGCACGCAGACCATGCCATTGGCGATCCACCTCACCGCCTCGTTACCCAGGCTCGGTGGTGATATTGGCCGCGGACTTGCTGCACGCGATACCAAGACACACTCAACATTTGGCATCTTCCAACATGTGCAGTCACAAATACAAAAAACAAAATACAGCGGTGGGTCGCTACACATGAGTCTGTCTAGAAAATATTTTCATCCCTTACGATAAGCATATACAGCTTTTCGCCAGTAGGTGTCATACAACCCCGCTTTGAGTCAAACAAGTCGTATGTACCAAGAGGCCTGCACCAGAGTGGTAGTCATGACCGGAACTCTATGCATGGTCTATGTAGCACGGTACGGGTCGTCCCTGGTTTCCAGTCCCGTGTTACGACCTCAGGGTACGTACATACCTATCAGGTAGAAACACTTCAATAGCCGTGCGAGATCAAGAGCCTTATGTCTCAAGCTGTAAGATCAGACGTTCAAGTACCTTTCTGAACCCTAGCACAAGCTCAAAGCCTAATGTGCTACTCTATTGCTTCCATCCCGCGTAGCTTTGAGATAAGCTGGTTGTTCTCAGGGTCATATGCAGGTACTTCCGTTCGACGTGGTGCATCGGACATAGCAAAGACCCTGATCTATACTTATTCTCCGCCTACATTACGCGTGCTAACCCTAGCGACCTGTGATGGACCCATGACCTGCGTTGTATTTAGGTCATGCACCTTGGTAGCTTTCATGATGATGGGTTTGGAAGACTGCAAGTTACAAGGGAGGTCTGGATATCAAATGCACCGTAAAATGGCAAGACAGAACAGTAATTAAATCAGAACTACATGGTATCACAAGCCCTGCAACCTGGTATCATCAAAAAGATTCCAAACGCCAACGTAAGCTGATTGTACGTGACAACAACGACCCTAGATGCTCTGCTCCATCTCCGTAATATAAAGCTTGATGTGACTCTCCATCTTGAGGTACTCATCATGGGCAGCGTGCACCTCGTTCTCAATGTTGTCCTTGAGTTCAGCCATCTTCTTCTCCGTCTGCTCGATGCGTACTCGCCTCCTCTCCATTTCACGCCCTTTTTCCCCTCGCTCCTCGGTCAGCTTCGCGTGCGTCTCTCGTAGCTCCTCCATCCGCTTACGCGCACGTTCCGCCTCCTCGTCGCCCTTGGTCTTGAGTTTGCTGGTTCGTGCGTTGATGTTGCCTAGCTGCTTCTGTAGGAGGCGCTCTTGTCGTTCGACATCCCGGACGTTGTTGCTTCGATCTGCCAATGCGTCTCGGTGTCTTGATGCCTTTGCCAACTCCTCCTCCTCGCGTGATAGATCGGCTTGTACATCTGTGAGTAGTCGTGTGCACGAAGTAACGTCAGTCGCAACTACAGCGAAGGAGTCGGTAGACGTTTGAAGGGCTCGAGCACGACGGTCTAGCATGTCGATCTGGGTCTTGTCTCCAGTGAGGCGGTCGCTTAGGTCTCGCAGTGATTCTTCCAGCGCTGTCGGGCTCTGTTGTGTGTAAGGCTTCAGTTTTACAACCTCGCGCTGCACATTCTCCTTGTTCTCGACCCTCTGCTGCAAGAGCTTCTTCAGCCTATCTTGCTCGGCTTTAGCACGCTCGAGTTTCTCTGCAACCGCCTCTTGACCCCTCTTCAACTCCAGCAGCCTGCTCTTGAGCTCGTTGTTGCGCTTTTCCTTCTCTTGCATGAGCCTTTGTGTCGCCGCACGGTTGCGCTCAAGCTCGGCCAATTGCATTTCCTTTGCCTGCTTGTCATCGTATAGTTGTTCGATTCGTAGTTTCGTGCGCTCCGCCTTGTTGAAGTGCTCATCTATGATCTCGGTCTGTGACTCCCGGAAGCGGATGAAATTAATCATGTAAGAGAAGATCTTGACTAGGCGACCGTGGGTAGGCTTATAAAGGTCGTTGAAAGTGAAGTCGTGAATGCCGCACTGAGCTCGTTAGTACTGGCAGGAAGGCCCGAATTCAGAGGCACTCACTTCGCGAAGAAGTTTCCTCAGGATGACAAAAAAGGCCATCAGGTCCCTCGTGTCGCTTGTATAGAGCCTCTCCGCGTCGCCACCACACATGTCTTCGGCGGCAGCGCGCATGGCCGGCGCAACAACTTCGCGTGTTGTGTTCATCAGTAGCTCGGCGAGCCATTCGAAGACCTTCTGGATGATTTGGGGATTCGGCTTCTGTAGATCTGAGACGGAAAACTGAATCCCTATGTCCGAGATGCAGCCTGCAATTTCATGGTCGGGCTATATCCGTCAGTAATGCGCAAAGTGGGACGAAATCTGCGCCCATACCAGAGTCATAAATGCGTCGTGTTCGTTGACGGGCGGCGCACGTTGGTTGTGCTGAGTTGTTCGCGCCATACTCATGCGCCCGTTGTAAGACATATTGGGTTATTGCGCGATCTCAATCGGATGTGAGTGTCTTAGTCGTGTAGCGTAGGGCTGTTCGCTATCGTGGGGTGGTAATGTTCAGGCGGTGGGCGGTGTTTGTTTACAGGGTCCAGCAGTTTGTTGGCATGGAAGGAGCGACCTCGGGTGCCGCCCTTCCGGATACAGTATCGCGTAACAGCGCATCGATCCATAACTCCACCGACAGCTCACACATTCCCCATCAGTTTGTACAAGATAAGCAATGCGTGTAGCCGCTGTACGCGTCTTCACTTGTATGGCCGCACGATGCAAAACATCAGCCTTTCCTGCTTCTGAAGATCTAGCCAATAGAAAACGCTGATTATCAAGCCTGATTGGTCTGATGGGAATGATGCCCACACAGCAGATAGGACAGCAAGTGAGCAGATCATGGCTCTTTAGTCTTCTTCAATATTCACCAAGTACTCGTTCGTTCTCATGCAAACTGAATGAGTGCGAAAGAACTGATTTAGGACGAATATCAAAGTTTTTGCGGGCAACCCGACTCTCCATGGACAAGCGCAACACCTATCCGTGTTTGAAACAGACCTGAGATTCTCTACATCATTCTCATTACTCGAGTCAATGTACGAGGTAACTGCGATATTCGAGATGTAATGAGCGACGGTCAACCATGCTACATGGCAAATATCTTGTGAAGTTTGGATCGACGAGTACACAATATAAGGTTGCCCAGGTCAGATTTAGGCTATGAGCTCGTAGTCTCATTGGAGATTCAGAATTATACACAAGACCTTCCAATGTGTATAGACTCGCGCATGTCGGAGTGATGGACACACACAGTTGCAATGTTTTGTGTATCGATATATCTCCACGTAGAGCATGAGCGCAGATGTCAACACCAGAACCAGATAACCATACTCGGGGATACTGGATTCAAAGCGGGGTTGAAGACTGCACTGATTCTGGATACAAGATAGAGGAAACTTTCTCCAGGTAAGCAAAGGGCAAGCAAGTATCAGAATTTGTATCGAAATGACCAGGAAATGAGGCCTCCAGGACGCAAGTCTGGCGAGATGAAGGTTGCCTCCTCAGTCCATGATGCGCGCACACCAACCACCATATGAGCTTTCTTCAGGCGATGCACTCGTACGGTTTCGAGCTTACTACTACCGTGCTGGCATGTTTTGTTTCGCATGGTTGGCGGGGTAGCTAAATGCCCATTGTTATTTGTGCGCGGAGCCAACCTCTCGCGAGCTACGGAGCTTCCACAGCGTCCATGCAAACGAGTATTGCCTGACTGTCGTAGCTGCTATGTTACGTGCAAGGTTCCGACTGTGGTGAATATGTCTACACGGCTCAGGATCGCAGAAGGTCCAACTCGATTGGCCATGTTCCATCAGGGTCAACTCCACAGGTGGGGCGGAGTCAGATCTCGGTACCGGAGACGTAGCTAATGCGTTTCCTGCATCTACTAAGACCTAAAATCAGAGATATCATCCAAACCTTCCCATCGTGGACGATGCATGCGATGGACCAAAGATTCATGACACCCACCCTACTTTTGAAGTCTGGTAGTGCGTTTCGTGCTCGAACCGCTCGGTTGACTTGTAAGAACGTCAAGTAGGGAAGTTTAGCCTCATTGTTAGGCGCCGATCTCTCGATAGTGTTGGATCTGGACACGTGCAAGCGTATGGTTTTAGGCTACGGCACGCTATGCGTTTCCCCAGACAAGGGAAACCTGCATGCTAGACGTAGTTGTGACGTTTTTCGGACCCTGCAAATATGTTCCAGACGTCCACAGGTGGTGCGAAATACCAACGACACAAGAAGCGGAACCAAGTGCAGGTATTGCAACAGGCTGTACGAAGACACAAACGAGGTAAGACAGGATAAAACACAGCATCGTGCACTTGAAACACGACCTTGCCACGCCTAGGTGGTTTCACGGCCTGTGAGTCTTGGAAGGACCATTAGCTTTCAGACGAGAACTCAAAGCATGTGACTAGCCGTTTTTCCCGCCCGACAACGGTGCAGTCCGCAACGATAAGGAATCCCCGCGGAACGAATGGGACAGGTGCATGTTGGAGACACGGGTACCTGAGTGGAGGAGCGCACGACATTGTTGTCGACGCTCTTCTGGCCGGGACAGCTGCAGGAGGATTCGAAATCCCTGGCTAGACAATTGCGCCGTTGGCCTGCAAGACCGACGTGGCTGTCCATGTCCCGCTGAATTTTGGATATTCGATACTTCCCGCAGCACGGTGGCATGCACGCACGGTACCGTCGCGAGGTGTGTTGTCGCTGCAGAGGCCCTGGGCCTGACGAGATATGTTTTTTCCAGGCCATCGTCATCGAAGTGGCTCGTAGCCATGCGACCAGCTGAGAATGTTGGTCGAGAGATTGAGCTGTCCATGTCCTGGCCAGGCTGGGGCGCGTGATTGGCAGCTGGCTTGATGAGCGAAGCCCAGCTCCTGGGTGTGGGTGGCGTTCGGCGTTCGTGTCGAAGAGGCACTAGGCAGCTTTTAACGACAGGGCCTTTGAGCCGAGTTCATCGGCGCCGCCATGTCGAGATCGACCGGACGGCGTGGCAGAGTTTGGTTGTGGCAGACTTGTCGTGGTTCAGTGTTGGGCGGCGCAGGTCACAGACAGCGACGATGCCGTGGTACGGCATGGAGCACCGGGGCAGAAGCAAGGTGAATGTGCTATCGTAAAAGCAGTTACAGTCGCGCGACGGACAGGGCTGGCAAATGCCCGAAACAAAAGAAAGTTATTTTGGTGTGCCTGGTGGTGGGGATCGACATCAGCGAGGGTCGAGCCCACCAAACCAAGCCCTGAAGGCACGCCTGCACTGTGCAAGCCTGTTAGGAGTACGAGCGGATCGTCCCTTACATCACACACAGGCTGTGGCAGGGCATTCACAACCGGCGTCCTCGCTCGTTCCCACCTGCCTTCACATTCACATTCCTCCCCTTCGCCGTCCCTGACCTGACCTGACATCGCATTCACACCCACCCGCTCCAACGTTCGCGCCAAGAGCTACCCGTCGCCCCATCCAGCCCGCCCATCAATATGCAGCCCAACCGACCGTGCAGCCAGACTCCCGTATTCAGATAGCACGCATTATCGCTATCACGCACACACACGCACACGTCACGCCCGCGCCGCCCAACGCGACGGCCGCGACTCAACGCTCAACTGCATTTCTTTTCGACAGTCGCCGCTGCCCTGGCGCCCGCTCTCTCGCAGCTCCATGTGGCTGTTTGGGCGAAGACGCAGAAAGGCCGCTAAGTTCAAAGACGGACCCACTGAGGTTACAGACAGGAAGCGGCCTGTCGCAGAGCAAACCAACACGATTCAGACCAGCAATGGACCGCGACGAGGGTCCAGCCAGCGCCAGCGCCGCAGAAGGGGTAGTTCACGCTCCACTACCGCCTCGATGCGCGACGTTGAAAAGTCGCTTCCCGAGCCCGCCTTTGCGAAAGAGTGGCCCCCGTCGAGCGCCGAAGACATCACCGCCCTGCCCAACCAGCACCGCCTTGCTCACAGCCCGCACCTGCGCCCAATAACGCAGGAACATGCCGGCATCCCCTACAACTTCCACTCCTCGCACTCCCACCAAAGCCTGCCGCCCTCTGCAAAGGACCGTGGCAAGCTCCAGCGACCCCAGTCCATGCGCAGGGATCCGCCTACTGACTCTTCCCTGGTCCGCCGCAAGTCGAGCAAGAGGCGAAAAGAACATGATCACGTCCGCGAGGAGGAGATCCGCGCCATGTCATTCCCCATGCCTCAGAAACGTCCCGCTGCCAACTCTGGAGGCATGCTCCGCCGCGACAGCAAGAAGGTCAAGGGCGCCCTGAACCACCGCTTCGAGCGTCCCACGTCCAACGTATCGCTGCCCCTCGAAAACTCCATCCATTCATCCATGTCGGGCAATTCAGAGAACCGTGCTTTCCGCGTGAGTGCACTCGACATGTTCTCACCACGGCCAACCATCCGCGTCTCCGTCGGCTCCAATCACTACGGCAGTGACCGCATGTCACCAAACACCTACAGCGAAAAGTCCACACGTCGACCCATTAGCAGCAGTGCAGACGAGAAGGCGAGCAGGAGGACAAGCCGCATCGATGACCTCGCCGACGAACTTGATGCCGGTGCCCTACGCGATATTCTAGAACGAGACAAGAGACGGAGAGAAAAGAAGGCCAAGGCTGATCAGGAGCGGTTACGGAGAAGACTAGAACGTCGTGCAGAGAAACAGAATGCCATTGAAGCAAGAGGAACGCCTGCCACTCCCCGCAAGGAGGGTACAGGCATGGTTGGTCTTGGTATCGAGCGCGAGGCGCCTGCTCCCATGGAAGACGTCCGCCCATCTACACCACCTCAGCCGCAGCGGCTGAACATGCCTGTCACGCCTCGTACTAATGACAACACCCAGCTGCCGACACCGCTGGAAAGCCCTACTGAAGAGCCTGTAGTATCTAATGCTCGGGAAATTCGTTACTCAAAAGGCAGTGCTTCCGCACACGTACACACCCGCGGCCCATCCAACGCCTCGATTCTACCCGAGCTCATCTCGGAGAAGCTCGCAAACGATATGCCTGTAGACTCTATTGAGCATGGACCCGATCCCACTCGAAGCGGCTCGCTGCATCCCATTGACACCACCGATACCTTTGCCACTTCAAAGCCGGGCTCTTCTACGCGCCGGCGTAGCTCAGAGGGCAGACGCATGGGTGTATTTGCATCACTATTCCGACGAGGGAAGCGCAACTCGCAAGAACAAGCACGACCCACGCCATCCGAGATCTCCTTTTCCAACACTTCGCGCGAGTCCATGTCTCGCCAACCTCTCCCAGCTCATTTGGTTGGAACTGCACCTCCTACTCAACCTATCCAAATTCGGAGACCTTCCAGCGTACCCCGACGGACAATGTCCAAATTCAGAGAGGATCTTCCAGAATTTCCTCTATCACCCCCAGATTCACGCGTGCAGTCACCAGAAGTCCCCTCGACGAGCATCATTGCTGCCCGCCGAAGAAGCCAACATCTTTCAGACCTCCAGGTTGGGTCGCTTCCCGGAGATCGATCTGATTCTCCTGTCAGTCCAGGTGCACCCATCAACGTCATGTCACAATCGCTCGCCTCAGTCGACTCCGAGGGATCTTGGCTCTCTGGCCGACCACCAAAGCGATCGTCAAACAGATCGCAGATGCGCTCTAGTCTGACGTCTTCTGCCCCGCTACGGAACGACGATTTTAATGCGTCCTACGAGGAGTTGGGCATGGCCGATGATGAATACTTCAAGAGATTGACTCCGCTGCCAGACCACAGAGGCCGATCCCCTTATGCAAGCGATGATCGGGGACGCAAGGCTAGCAGCACGCTTATGACGCTAGATGCTGCGGCTGAGTCCGACGAGGAGGTTGCGCCTCCATCCGAAGACCTGCCACCTGCTCAAGAAGGAGAATTCGTCCAGAACAGTGTCGGTCGTCAGCCTACCATTATCCACCGCCGGCCCCGCGTCAAGTCTACTGAAGGCCTTCTCAGCATGTTTCTAGACGACACGGAGGATACATCATCCAAAGTTGCCGATGTTGGGCAAGAGTCACCAGACTCGGGTTCACCAACTTCGCCAACGTCGGAGGAACCAGTGCTGGTACAGCGCGCTAAGAGCGTCGATCTCGGTAAAGGCCATGGTCACGTTCGTCACCTCAGCGCTGGTTCCGCAAGACTTCTAGATATCCAGAAGCGATCGGGTACACCAGTACACGGCCGGTCGCCCAGGATGTCTGAGCAGGAGTAAAACACCAGTTCCTAACGATTGATTTCTTCCAGGAACATGCATGCATGCCAGCCACGCCATTCATTTTGCTTTCCTTTGTATCTTGTCACTCCTTTACATTTCCTTACACGTCTCTCCCCTAACTACAGCCACTCATTCGAATTTCCTTACCTGTTTGTTGCTTTTTTCTGGCTTGGCTGCATGTGTTCCTGGACCAATCGACGGTTCGGACGGACGTGCTCCCTCGGATTACTCCACTGGATTTGGATCATCTTCCAGACTGCATGCATAGCGTGGCGTTGGCATTTGTTTCAAAGTTTTTTTTTCTGCGTGATACCACAAGCTGCCTGGGGCTGCTTCTGTGATACCCTCTTTTCGGGTTGTGTTCTTTTGGGCGTGTAAGGAAATATCTGTAGTATATAGACGGGCTTGAAGCCTGGATTTGGGTCATATGGACTGCCACATTGTATAAGGTTTAGTCAGGGCAGATACCACGAGCATGGCGTCGAGAAGATGCTGCGTTCACCACTCTTTATGAAGAGAACTTAGTTTAAATCAGCTGTATCAGCTTTGTATATTCTCACATTGGATCTCGAATAAGCCTTTCAGCGTTCTGTGACGTAGTGCGCACGTGTTTGAGCGATTCCACGTGGTGCTGCTAGGGTGCATGCAAGGGGTCGCAGTAACTCTAGAATGCGTCGCGCAACACAGAGCAGACTGCTACATGGCTATAGTGTACATGACAGCCAAGTTTGCCCCGTTGTTGTCTTCGTTGACCGTATCCGGTATTGGAGGCTGTACACAGGAGGCATGTTGCCGTCGCCTTGCCTAACGAAGAAGGCAGACCCTGGTGGGGCAAATCGGGCGGTCGGGCAAGCACGTCATCTATCATGGCAGCCCCTCTGCGGCGCAAGTGTACAGTAATCCGCGCTTTATCATCATAACGCCAAACCTAAGAACCCTTTAGAAACCCTACTCCGTCGACCATCCCAAATACACACAAATCCTTGATATTGTAAGTAACGCCTTCCCTATCTCCGCTCACATTCCCCGGCATCTCTACGAGTCTTCGATTTGCGCAGGGACTCGAACGGCTTTGCCGAAAAATAAGCGCATCAGAATTGTTATCGGCAACGGCGGCCAGTTCAGTCCATCAGCCGAGTTCTTTGAAATCGTCCTTCCCCTGCTGTCTAACCACGCTTCTACATATACTATGTTTGCGCCGTCGTCTTTCAGAGCTACCAGAACACTGCTCACATCTGCGCGCCTGCAAACAGCTATCAACCCCACATCCACCGCAAACCTCTACCGACCACTCTTCACCCAGAAGTTCTTTCACAACACCGCCAAAATGAGCGAAGACCACAAGGGCGTACACAACCTCAAGAAGTAAGTTGACTTGCTGTCGCATCTCACATGCGATGCACGACGTCATATCCGCTGAACATGTACTAACGTGACGGCATTGTAGCAAGGAGCAGTTCGAGGAGGTCATGGCAGTCAAGGACAGCCTCATGGTCGTCGACTGCTTCGCGACATGGTGCGGCCCTTGTAAAGTGATCGCTCCCCAGGTCGTCAAGTAAGTTCTGCCCTGCCGTGAAAACCACCCGCCGCTAACCGTTCGCAAGGTTCTCTGAGAAGTACCCCAACGCGCGCTTCTACAAGCTCGACGTCGACGAAGCCTCCGACGTTGCAGGTGACCTCGGTATCCGCGCCATGCCTACCTTCATCCTTTTCAAGAACGGAACCAAGGTCGCCGAGGTCGTTGGCGCCAACCCCAAGGCTCTCGAGACCGCTATCCAGAACAACATCGATGCATAGAGCGCACAATCGAAGCCGCCCCGCAAATACAGACGATCGCATCCAGCACCAGATTAGGCTTGGACATTGAATAGAGGGATACTGTTTTGTTGAGGGTCAAATCATGGGCAGCAGGTGGCCGAATGGAATTATGATAACGTTTTTCAAATACCAACCGCTACATTCTCACATGTCACAAACCCAACTTGGACTTGCTCAATGATTGACTCGCGCGCCTGCTCAAGAAAACAAAAAGTCGATACATTGTTAACCATTCTGACACTGGCGTGGTGGCATCGGCAATAGCGCACTGGAAACCTCGTTTGCAGTCTGTTTGAAGAGAGAGTGAATTCGACAGCATTCTGAGCGGTATGCGATGCGCATGCATTCGGAAAAGAAAACTGAAGATTCACAAGCTCTTAATCCATGCCCAAACCTCTTCCGCACCTCTTTCCCACTCAATATGATTCTGCAAATGATGCGCTAACCCTTTCACAACTTTGAATACAACACCGCCCCGTTCTTCATCACCGTTTTCCATGACGCGCACATCATACTTGCTGATACCATCTAATTTTCCAGATTTGACGCAATCGCGCAACGCAGCACGGTAACGTTTCGCTGCATCAAGTAATACTGATGGTGTGCAGAGGACGTCTAACTCTTCCGCTAGAACCAAAAATCGTGGCATAACAATAGTTCCGCTTCCATCTTCGTTAGTCGAATGTTGCAACTTCCATCCTGTAATAGACTTGAGTACGTCTGGTCCAGTCACAAAAGGGAAGAGTGCTTGCATCGGCCAGCCCATAGATTCGTAGGGGCTGAGAAGGCGTTCCAGATCTTTGACGACGGAAGTCGGTGTTGAGGGTGAGAAGAAGGCGTCATGAACCTGCTTCGTTGTCGCTAAAACGTATCTTGGGTGCATGAAACGGTAGAGCAAGTTCAGCGGCGCAGAAAGAGCCCAGAATTTATAGCATGTCCACCTGTTTTCCAGTCAGTACCCACAAGTTACACCAGCGCAGAGATGGACTTACGATCCGAATCCTGGTACCGCAGCAAACATACAGAAACCCTGGACCCTCAACAACCCTCTGCTAAGCACCCACTGGCTCAGTGCTCCACCCGCCGAATGCGCGATCAACACGACACTAATCTTCTCCGCAACTTTTCTCCGCTCACCCTCGAGTCTCTCGGCTTCCTTAACGCCTGCTACAAGGTCTTCTGCAATGCAACCTCGACTTGTGAAATACATCTTCCAGAAGCCAGGATACCAGCTGCCACCATGTCCACGATAGCTCACAGCATAGCAAGGATATCCACGAGATGAGAAGAAGAGCATATATGAAATCCAGATAGCGGCGCAGCCGAAGCCGCCATGGGCGAAGAAAAGGGGTGGTTTGGTGGACGGGGATCGAGGGAGGGCTGAAAGGAGCTCGAGGGAACCGGACGGGGTTGAGATGTCGGTTCTTCTTATACCATCTGGCACTCGTGTGGGAGGCGGTGGGTTGGGATTTGGCGCGCGCCATTGCAAGGCGAAGGGTCCGAACGGCATCTTGATCTTTCTACAAGCGAGAACAATGTGTCGGATGTTTCAATGAACAATGCTTATATTCACGAGAAACAGCGAGTGAATGATGTTTGGCCTTCTTGCATGCGATCACAGCACTAGTGTTAGTAATGCTTATGTCAATGTCATTTATGTGCGTAACGGCTATTCAGCCGCACACGCTGTAGCCTAGGCAAAGTGAACGGTGGCATTGTAAGATTTGACGCTAAATTGGGTTCGGGGATTCCAGTGGGGAGCATATCGCTACTTTCAGGATCGGGTGTGATCGCATGATGCATGCTTGTATTTGTGCATATGGAACTGGAAGGTGAGGTTTCAGAGTTTGGGTCAAAGAAGAAGGCGAATTCATGATGCTGGTGGGGTCGTATCAGGTCGTGGGAACACCACTGGATACTTCATCGTTTTTGCAACTTGTATTCATGTAAATACATTATCGTTCGGTCTTCTTGATCTTTCTGTTGTTTTCGAGCCTGGTTCGACCCGAAATACAGAAGGGGTTGTGGTGTGCGAAGACACTGGTCGTATGTACATGGTATGGCGCTTTTGCACTAGCATCTTCTTCGACGCATCTCGCGCTGCTGTTCAACTTTTAATTCTCCGCAGTCTCAATAATTGCCAAACCATATCAGTTGTTCGAATGCAGTTTCCTTGTTAGCCAGCGTTCTTCATTGGTCTTTCTGCTGGCGCCCAAACTCTCGGCCCCGACGAAAGGGGTTGTGACCTTTCATCCAGCGCCTGACGCGATCCCGCTTTGAATCACTACGTTGCATACCTGAGACCATCTGCAAGCCGCCGAGAGCTGGCTGGTACATGTCAACGCTAATGGTTGGTACACGCTCAGGTGTGCCGTAGTGTTCAGGCATAGTTGGCTCGTATGCAAGAACAGGCACGTGCGAGTTGGAGATGATGTCGGGTTGTGAATGTTTGTAATTTGGCTTAATTGCGGATTTAGGGTGGGTCAGAGCATTGGCAGCTGCGGAGTGTCGTTCCGGAACGGTCAGACATGATTCTTGAAACTGTGTATCGACTTGCTGCGGTTCATATTCATCGTAAAAGTTTTCAGGGAGATAGGAATCCGGCTCGATGACAGGAAGGTCTTGATCAGAATCATACTCGGGTGGTGGTGCGGGTAGTGGGTGGTCTGATCGGAGATAGTCTTCTGTTGTCGGCCGACGTATGATGCTGCGTTTATTGTTATGCATAGCACCTGCTGACGGTCCTTCAATGTATTGACCGTGTATCGGATATGGCGGTGATTGAAGGACGTCCTGATCTCTTCTACTCCCAGCGAGTATTGACTTAACATACTTGTTATGGTCGGGCATGTCGGTGGGATGCTGTTGTTCCGTAGACCTCATGTCGCACATGAAAGTATCGTATGTGTATGACAATGGTTGTGGCTGGCTGATGATGTTCTCCACAGCAGTTCCAAACTGACTTTGTGGGCCAGTTTCATCTTCAGGACTATCATTCCATGGATATCGGTTTGTGCACACAGTCGGCCTTGTGATATCAGAGAACGGTGGCGATGGTCGCGGCCTTGGTGGTGTGTATACGGGCGAAGAATTATTTGAGCACTTCATCCGCGAGGTCGTACTAGGACGTGACAAAGGAGATGAAACTCTCGCTGCTGATGTCGTGTGGATTGAATCCATGACCTGTGTGACTTACTCAAATAACCTGTCACTGTTTTGCAGTGATGAAAGCTACAGATTCGACCTACGAATCTGCTGAGTTAAGGCTGGACGATTGCTTGTCTGGTTGAATAACAACTTGGTAGTGGAGACTAGATGTATCGTAAGGTGACGTAGCACAGTAAAGGCATCGTGAAAGCCTAACATGCTCATGGTGTAGACAAAGCAATCCATTACTGTGAATAAAGTAACGCGACTTGCAGGCGCCCGATCTAGCAGATTCACTTTACTGCAATGCTGTCAATACCTGAACAACGGTTCGCTAGGTATGACCATCAATATGAAGAATCTGTCACATCCTGACATTATGCGCTTGTTCCGAGTCTAAGCGCCAGCGGCTGAGCTTTCAAAGACCGGCAGACGCTGAATGTTCCATTTTAGTATTCACAAGTTGCTTGTACCCTGATGCATGTCTTTTGGACCTACGAAAAGGGGACGTCGTCAACTCCGTCTTCTGCCGTCTTACCCAAGTCTACACCTAGCCGCCATGTACTCACCACTCATTCAAAATACTGAAAATGTCCGTTATACTATACCGGCACCTGCTACCAGCAGCCGATGGGATAACGCTCGAGAGTACAGGCGGAGAGTACAGCGAGCGCCTCAAGTCGATCCTCACTTTGATAGTTCTATCATAGATGCAGAGCAACATGCCGAGTTTTGGGTACGGAAGCTTGTCCTAGCCATGGTCAATCTCGAGAACATCAAAGATCCCGCAGACTCGAGCGCAGCCAAGTTATTTCGTCCGGAAGCGTACGACTCCCTACTCCTCGAAGCAACATGTCGTGAGATCTTCCTAGCGTTGATCGACCGGTGCAAGAATGGCTTCCGAGGACCATCGCAATTCAATAAAGCGCTAAAACCTCACCGAGGCCTCGAAGTTGATGCTGATGCGACATGCGCACAACGTTTGCAGAACGTAGTGAACGCACTGCTATGGAATAAAAGAGTCGCGAAAGACGTGTTATTCGAAGACTGGAAGATCCGATTACTGGTGAACCACCCTTTGGCTTATGATAGAGAGAAGGATTCGCAGAAGGGCTCGAACGATCAGCGAAGAAGACGACTAGAATCTGAAAGAGAGAAGCTGCGGAGAACTGAAGAGGAGCTTCTCGCTTATCGCTCGGATTTGAAAGGATCGTAGTGGCGACAGCAGAGGGGTGGAGGGGCGGATGCAGGTGCGGTAGGACGCCCGGGTATCTCGGTATGTCTGGACTACGATTATCAGTAACGACGCAAACAGCTTGATGTAGTCAACACCGGAAGCAACTGTTATCTACCAAAAAAGCATTTCTAGGCGTACACCATGTTTCGTAGGTTTGCCAACCGTCAGCAACGTGGGCCTAGGTCTTCACCGTGTCTATGTGGTGGAAGGCGAAGGTGGTTGCAATAGCTCGAGAGCAGTCTTGATGGCCATCTCATACTGGGAAATTTGCGCGAGTACCGTGTAGGTGAAGTTGCAAATGCTTTTGAGTCGCTGTACAGGTGGGCGGGTGAGAGAAGTTTACACCAGTCAAAAGCTGCTTAGCTGAGCGGGGTGTGCTTGGCGCTCACAGGCTGAGGGTGCGACTTGCTTCGTCCTTCATTCTCGACCCTCAAAGCTGCTATGGAACCTTTTTTCCTTTCTGCATCTGGCTTCATACCTGTCCATGGTATAGCGTTTGTTCATGTCAGATATATGAGAATGACAATCTTGCCTACTTCACCAGCGTTGAGTGTTCACTGAGAGTCTACTGCGACGATACCCAATGATCTCTTACACATTCAGGGGTGGGGCCTGGGTAAAGATACTCTTTCGCATTTTCTTGGGCAATGCGCACGCGACTTGTATCTTCTGCGCAAGGGTTGCCACATTGCTTGATGAGGAAGGTCGCGGTATAGAGTAGGGATGTCAAGATATTGTCAGATCTTGGATCTTTTACAGCCTTGGATTGCTATCAGGTGGCCAACAGCCCCTCTACATCTCTTTGACACGTTTCATTGGATATTACGTGCTTGGCCTGGCGAAGTGGTGCTTGCCAAGGTCAGGTTGCAAACGTTCAAGAATGGCGCAGGCTTAGTATCGCTCGGCGCCAACCGCATATCCGGATACCCAAGAAATCCAAGAAAGCAGGATGAAATTCGAGCGAGTACCGAACGTCGTCCAGAGAAGATTATCTCTGGGCGATCAGGGTAGTGGAAGGGTTGTTTGGTGCCGAGAACGTCGTGAATGGGAATACGGTTCCACGACTTTGCTGAATGAGGCAGCTCGAAAACGAAAGGAATAAGGCGTAGAGACTTATATAATGAGTATCTAACAGTGACCCGGACAGCTCTATCGTATTCTCACTTGTCGCCATGTCTACAGGCGCCAACCTGGAGATAGTTGATGCCGCTCTGGCAAATGTGCACGCCCCTCACAACAACACAAGGGGCAGTGTGAGTCTGGAAAAGCAAGACAAGTTTGTGTCGACTTCTGAGAGCCTTCTTGGCCCTAATGGCGAGCAATACCCTACCGATGAAGACTGGCAACAGCTCCGCCGCGTATATGGCAAAGTCAACTGGATGAGTACGCGCATTTTCTTTACGAGGCTTTGTGTAGCATGTGCTAACGTCCGAAACTACTATTAGTCTACATCATTGGTATTGTTGAGATGTGTGAGCGTTTTGCCTACTACGGAACCACCGCGGTATTTGTCAACTTCATTCAGAGAGACCTGCCTACTTCAGGACCTTTCCCGGAAGCAGGCGCTGCAGGTGATGGGCAGCCTGGTGCACTTGGAATGGGCCAGCGCGCTAGTACTGGCCTCGTCCAATTCAACTCCTTCTTCTCCTACATCATGCCCCTAGTCGGTTAGTATGCTCTGTGTCGAAGGGCAAACATCGTACTAAATCCTTTCTCTAGGCGGATGGGTTGCAGATGAATACTGGGGAAAATTCAAAACGATCTATTTTGCGATTGGAGTCGCAACCCTCGGACATGTCTTGATCATCATCGCCGCGATCCCTCAAGTTATGGGTCCAAACCCCGAAGGAGCTCTTGCCTCATTCATCCTAGGATTGATCTTGTTTGGAACCGGCGTGTAAGTCTCACTATAACGAGTACTTATAAGATACATACTGACTTCGTCAAATATAGGGGCTTCTTCAAGTGCTGCATATCTCCATTGATTGCGGAGCAGTACGAGGCCAGCCACCCGCGAGCTTTCATTCGCACCGAACCAAACGGAGAACGAGTCATCGTCGATCCAGGGATCACCTACTCCCGAGTTTACATGCGCTACTACCTTCTGATCAACGTTGGAGCACTTGTCGGTCAAGTTTCCATGGGTAAGCAGTTTATTAATTCATTGTACGTTGTCTAGAAGCTCACCTCCGATGCAGTGTACGCGGAGAAATACGTCGGGTTTTGGCTTTCTTTCACATTGCCAACCATTCTCTTCGCCCTCTGCCCACTTCTGATGCTTGCTTTCAGTAAGCATTATGTCAAGAAGCCTCCGCAGGGTGACGTGCTTGTCAAGTCAATGAGAACGTATGGCTTGGTTCTGAAAGGGCGCTTCTCGCTCAATCCTGTACGAACGTGGAAGAACCTTTCTGATCCAAACATCTGGGATGCTGCGAAGCCAAGCAAGATCGCAAACAAACCAGCATGGATGACCTTCGATGATGCGTGGGTGGAGGAAGTTCGACGTGGCATCAAAGCATGTCAAGTATTCTTCTGGTTGCCGATCTTCTGGCTGCCTTATGGCCAGATGTGAGTCTCGATACTGTCTGAGATATGAGCCAAACCGGCGCTGACCCTCTTCAAGGACTAGCAACCTAGTTTCACAGGCGTCTACTATGAAACTTAACGGTGTACCAAACGATGTAGTGCACAATCTGGTAAGAACTCCGACGTATGAATTTCGTATCAGCAGACACATACTGACTCCGTATACTAAAGAATCCGTTCACGCTGCTCATTTCCATCCCGATCTTCGACAAAATTATTTATCCAAGACTTGCTCACTGGGGTATCAATTTCACTCCCTTGAAGAAGATCCAAGCCGGTTTCGCCTGTGCCATGCTCTCCATGGTTGTTGCGGCAGTCATTCAGCACTTTATCTACCAAAAGTCGCCATGTGGAGAATTTCCAACAGATTGCGACCAGCCACCCGACCTTTCGGTCTGGACTCAGGTTCCAGCCTATATCCTCATTGCATTTTCGGAGATCTTCGCATCGATCACTGGATTAGAGGTAAGACCTAGAGTGTATGATGTGCATTCGAGGCATGTGCTGACTTCGGATCTCCAACCTTGCAGTACGCGTACACAAAAGCACCGAAGAATATGCGCTCGTTGGTTACAGGCATGTTTTGGTTTACCCATGCCTTCTCTTCTGCCATTGCCCAAGCCTTCGTACCATTGGCTGGTGACCCACTCCTTGTATGGCTGTACATGAGTATTGCCATCTTGACATTCCTCGGTTGGGTGGGTTTCGCCTGGACCTTCAGAACATTGGACAAGGAGAACGATATGCTTGACAAGCTTCCTGAAGGTGGCTTCCAGTCTAACGCTGAGTACGCCGCGGCGAAGACTGAGAATGCCGAAAGAGCCTGATCTTGCGATCTGGACTCCGAATTGGATTTCGTTGTTGGATCTATACGAGCCCGAGACTAGTGAAGATGAGCTCCACGAGCTGTGTATAGCGCCACGTAGCCTGAGTAGGGCATCAAACTTAACAACGAGACGTAATGTGTTGGTTAGATAATCCCGCTAGGTCGTGTTATACGAACACGCAGATAGCCGCCCGTTGCACGATATGTTCTCGAACCAGCCCCTTTTGTTCGCACCATACCAAAATCTGCACGCTCTCGCGCTTGTTCATCTCTTCGCAACTATCATAACGAACTCTCTTCCAAGCAACGAGATATGACACATGTCATCTAGCCGTAATGTTCATGTTCAATGAAGAGTTTGGAAAGTACATCTCGATAGTGAAAGTCTTCTAATATGAGTTGCACATCGTATCTACTGCGGCTGTGCGTCGCATCTTTACTGATATGCTCCCTAAACTCCCTTACTACGTCATCGAACGTTGCGCGCTCATGGCTTGCGCCCTTGACGATAGGGATAAAGCAGACCACCAGAGGTCCAAGGCTGAACAGGCATGCGATTCGACCCGGGAGAAAAAATACAAACAGTTTAGCGGCATTCAAGCAGATACGTGTTTAGCTTGATGAGCCGGGAAAGAATAGAATAGAAGATATTGTAGGCCTTGCAAAGGCCGAAAGAGATGTGTCGAAAGACGATGACGTAACCATAGGCAAGGAGCATAGCATGTATATATCACAACAAGGGCTCTGGATGATGACGATGAATTCGATTCTGAGGATGTAAAGGCGATGGTCAGAGCTGACAAAAAGGAAGTCGCCGATAAAATCACGTTGCCTTACCCACCCGCTCCGCGGCCACCGATACCCTCACGGTCGCAGCCGCACTCGGGGTTTTCGCACTTTATGTCCGCCACCACGGACGAGACTTCGTTGTCCGATGAGTATCGAAAATACCGAAGGCGAAATTAAAATGGGCGATGAGTTTGAAAAGTCTCTTGGAACGTTGCGTTCCTCTTTCTCACACGCAGATTAGAGTGTGGAGCGGGAGCCGCCTTCCTTGTGGTGTTCTTTCTAGAGCGCCAGAGCTTAGAAAGCAGCATGTGCACAGAGATACGATTCTTGATATGCATAGTTTTACCTTTCTTGAGTCAACTACATGATAAGCTATTTGCCGCCTATCTTTCCAGTTCGCTACGTCAAGATTTATTTCCGAACATATACGTCAATTGCGGCGCTCTCTTGGGGAAAGCGCGGTCTCGGGGAGCAAGGCGCCAGCCATCGGTAGATCGAAAACTCTCTAGCTTTGACCCACCGTCGCATCTCCCGTCACAAGCATTCAAAAAGTTCCAGTTTTAAAGCATAGCGTTCGGTTATGTATCGGAGACTCTTAATATCCGATGATGGCTCGGGGACGTCACGGAGAAGAAGCTCATCACAATTTCTTACATTTCTGAAAGTCTGCGACATCATCTCCTGACCTCATCTCTGCATTGCTTGCCATTTCCCTTTCCTCGATGGCATTCTTCTTACAGTACAGAGCTATACAGCGACATGTGAAGGAAGAGCTACAACGTGTAACTGAAGTTCCAGATCCATTGTCAGCACGCTTTTCCGACGGAGCACACGAATTGGGAGATTTGGAGTCACCCGGTAAGCCGAACAAAGGTGAACCGTACACACGGATCCCAGGTATCACGTTGAGGGAAGATGGTAACAGCCAGCTCTATTACCAGGTTGACTGGAGCGGACCCGATGACCCATTCAACCCCAAGCACTTCTCGACCCTACACCGTATCTTTGCGACACTACTCGTATGCCTCGTCGCTTTCGTTGCGACCCTTGCATCTTCTATCGACTCTGCTGTGCTCACTAGAGCGACTGCCGACTTTGGAGTGTCAGAAGTAGCGGAATCATTGGCCACTGCGCTTTTCTTGGTAGGGTTTGGCTTTGGTGCCTTGCTCCTATCTCCCCTTTCTGAGCTTCTGGGAAGATATCCTGTCTATCTTGGCTCCCTTTTCGTTTTTGCCTGCTGGACGCTTGGGTCTGCGCTAGCACCAAACTTTGGCGCTCAGATTGTCTTTCGATTCCTAGCTGGGTTCTCAGCGAGTACTCCCTTGACGGTTGCAGGTGGCTCCGTGGGTGATCTGTGGAGTCCAGTGGAGAAGACATTCGCCTTCCCACTGTTTGCGATACCCGCATTTGGTGGACCAGTTCTTGGTAAGTTTATTATGCTCGTATTATCCCTATGAATACGATCTGCTCCTTGTTGGTTTTACTAACCAAATGCAAAACAGGTCCTGTGATAGGTGCATACATTGGCTACGAGCAAGACATCAACTGGAGATGGACGGAATGGATAACCCTTATTCTGATCGGAGTTACGTTCACACTTATCTTGCTCTGCAAAAGAGAGTCATTCGCACCTCGCCTACTGCACTATAAAGCACAGCACTTCCGGAAACTTACAGGCAATCAACAGTTCAAGACCGCGACTGAAGCATCGCATGGCTCCATCGGTGAGCTCTTGTCTAGGTCTTTCACTCGGCCTTTTCTTCTCTGCACACAGCCGATTGTAATGGCCTTTACACTTTATTTGATGATTGTTTACATCATTTTGTTTACGTTTCTAGACGGGTATGTGCCTCTTGAATGTTTCAGGTTGCGGCGTAGGGCGTGAATCGCTGACTTTCTTTCAGTTACCCCTACATCTTTGCGGAAACTTTTGGTATAAATGAGGGACTATCCAATATCTGCTTTGTTGGATTGTTCGTCGGAATCGCCCTTTCGGCGCTCCTTGTTCCAATAGCCTACCACAAGACTGTGCGACAACTTGAGGAAGACGGAGACGATGGATCTGGCAAGGCTATACATCGCGAGTCGAGATTGTTCTTTGCCATGATTGGAGCGCCTACATTACCTATCGGACTCTTCTGGATGGGTTGGACTGACTATGTAAGTATACCATACGCGTCCTCCGGTCGTGCTGTATATACAAGTCTAACAAATGATAGGCTTCCATTTCAATATGGTCACCCTTGGCAGCATCATTGCTTGTCGGCTTTAGCAACATTTGTATCTTTATGTCAGCATACATGTACATCATTGACAGTTACGAAGCATATGCAGCATCAGCCTTGACATTTGTCGCCTTGGTCAGATACGTTGCAGCTGGTGGCATGACAGTTGTCGGCATTCCCATGTACAGAAACCTGGGGACTCACTGGACCTTAACTTTGCTTGGTATCATTAGCGTTCTCGCGCTGCCCATTCCGTATGTACTATACCGCTTCGGACCGAGTCTCCGGAAGCGCAGCAAGTGGGCAGTATAAGTAGATTGAGGAGGGACGATAGCATTGTTGTTGCGCCCTATCAGACTGTATAGAAGCAATGTTTTTTCAGTTCGATACTGGTGAGCAGAAACAATGGAAGAATAGAACGCCTTTGGTTCATCGTGCAGCTGTACTGCCTCCGGCGACCCACTACCACTATAAGGGGTGCTTGTTAATCCTGCTGCTGGTGTTTCGGCGAGTTGTCAACTCAACCGCTCCTGAACGTGCCTCCGGATTCTTATACATCAGTCTTTACGACTACTCTACGCGACTACCCTAACCGCAAACAGCACTGAAACGACTCTTCAGACGCGATGTTGTCTCCAAGTTTGGGAGAGACGCGTCGTGGCCTTACGATATAATTGAGGTTGTTTGTGTCGAAGACAAGGAGAAAGGTACTACTGGATACTCAGGTTTGGAAGAAAATATTGCTGGCGATAAGAAGAAAGCTAGCGTTGGAAATTGCTCGTGAAGGGATCCAACCTACTTGAGTTGGAATCACGATTCCCCTTATGATGTTGGTAAAGGGGAGGGTGCGCTTCTACCGTCGCATGGGACAAGTCAAACGCATACAAGCACAAACCCCATGGTCGAAAAGCCCTACCATGTGACTCACCACTCAACATGTGAAAGAAATCGGTCCCTTTAGAGAGATTATCGCTTCCCGGACCCGATTCTCATGATGCTCGGAGCCCAACGCGCGTCTTGTATCGCAATATCCGTGCAAAGTTCATTTCAAATAACGTTTTCTTCAACTCACGTCCTCTTAACAATTTACCGAGTCAACTCCCCTCCGCCGATCACTGCAGAAAGCAGTAGCATTTCCGTGTTCCCATCTCCCAACTCCGGTGCAAGCGAGAGACCCTCCAAAAACCCGCGGGGACAGGGGTACACAAGTCATTATCCCTACTTGCGAAAACGTGCCGCAATCATACATGTTGAAGGTTTATCAAAAGGGTCAGCGTACCTGCCGTATACAGACATTGCAGCGTGGTGTGCGCCTCGGAGATTTTCTTTTGCCATGGTTGGGTATCGTGGGGGTCCACATGTAATTTGTAGGAAAATGGGGGTGCCGGCCAATGAGGTAAGGGTAGGAGCGTGCACGTGTGGCGTGAGGGAGGATGGCAGCTATAGGGAGTGCCGTTGCTAATGGTCAGGAATTCGATAACGGATGCTTTGCATGATCACTGCGCGCGTAGGATTGGGCCCACGATCCACACATTTTCGATGCTGCTTTACGTGAACGTCGCAGTTGCGTGGGGACCAGCCTTGCGGAAACTTCGGCTATAAGAGGGTTAGGCGGCACGCAGCAACGGCAGGGGCCGTTAAGAAGGAATGACGCATGTGTGATGGGATGACAGTAGGCTGCTGGTAGAATCGACCCTGTGTGGAATTTTGTATAGATGTGCCATGTGTTGATATTGTCATTGTAGTGGGCGCACAATGCATCATAGTCGGCCGTTGCTCATCGTGTCGTTATCTGCTCCCACTCTAGACATCCTTGAGCAGTTTCTCGATCTCTTCCAGGTCTTCAGCACTGTCGATCTCGATGATCCTGTTGACCTCGCTGGTATTGCGCATCAGCTCCTTTGCACCGGCGTACAGCATCTTCACCTCGCTGTTGCATGTTATGGGCAGGTAGTATAGCATGACGTATGGCACCGATAATCGTCCCGAGTCCTGTCAAGTCTCAGCCTCTCTCTCACGGTGTATGGTCGGCATAGCGTACGAGGGTCAACGGGTAGCTCAAGAGCACAAATCGCGGGGCATGGTCGGGCAGCTCGTCGGCGAGGCTCTGGACGTCGGAGTAGACATCGTCGTCTGCCTGGCGTACTTCGAGCGTCTTCTTATCGATCTCGTCTGGCGCGCATGGGCGTCAGCGCCATTGCATAATGTGGGCCCATGGCGGGCAGTGGCAGGAACGACTGCGGCAAAGGCAGCAGGTATACGAACAGATGACGGCCTGGGGATCTTTGGCGCGCGAGGTGCCTAGACGGAACTTGCGTAGCTTGGTTTTGGTCTCATCGGAGAAGGTGTACAGTCGTGCCTCCGAACTCTGGGCCGAGGTATTAGCGAACCGGTGGATATGACGCGCGTAAGACGAAGGCGGCACTTGCCATGATGGCGAACAATGATGGGAAGACTTGGGTTCGCAACGGGTGTTTGACGAAGCTCGGGGACGTGGTGTAGGGCTGAGGAAGTCTGACGGACGGCACGCGTTAGTGGGGTCTGTTGGCGGGGGTTCCTGAGCTGGACGGATGGCGCTAGCTAATGCACTACCGTCATGTCCATACACCCTCAGCTTTGTAGAAGCCTTTTCTTCTCATGCACCTAGCTACTCATACCCTCTTTCCCCTGAGTTACTTCTCCTGATCCATGTTCGGACGACTGAATCAGGTTGCCAGACACTTGTCTCGTCCAATACCCAACTTTGCGCATCGTTCCGCCGTTTCGTTCCGCCCATCGATAACGTCATCAGTCATGGCTTCGACACAGCAAAAGAGCTTGATACACACGGCAGGTTGTTTGATTATCGGTGACGAAGTCCTTGGAGGCAAGGTATTCAGTGTCCATGTAGATCAATCCTTAGTCTGACAGCTGACGTGAACCATAGACAGTCGATACAAACTCGGTAGACTATACCACTTTAAAGTTGTGGTACATGGACTAATGTTTCACAGGCGTACTTTGCCAAATTCTGCTTCTCATTGGGCATCAACTTGCGCCGCATCGAAGTCATTGCAGATGATGAAGGCGAGATTGTAGAAGCCGTGCAACGCATGTCCAAGAACTACGACATGGTGGTGACGAGTGGCGGAATTGGTCCTACGTGCGTGCAGCATACTCGCTACACCACCCAGCCGCTGAACTAACGGATGTCTAGTCACGACGACATCACTTACCAGTCAATAGCCAAGGCCTTTGGCCTGCCGTTGAAGTTACACGATGCGGCGTTTGAGCGTATGAAGCGCCTCTCGAAGCCGCACAAGTCTCAGCCAAACTTTGACTGGAACGTCGAGTCTCCAGCGCTTACAGCAAAGAAGCGCATGGTTGAACTACCTATTGATGAATCCAAGCCAGACGAAGATCAGGTTATTTTCGTCAGCGAGTCGCTTTGGGTTCCCGTTAGCGTCGTGAACGGTAACGTGCACATTCTGCCCGGAGTGCCTCGCCTCTTTGAAGCGATGCTAGACGGACTAAAGCCCCGCATCCTACCTAGATTGACGGATCCAGAGGGTAAAGGCGTGTTGCGGATCCTCATCTCGACTCCGATGGCCGAGAGCGCCGTTGCTGGATATCTGACCGAGCTCGCTGCCAAGGCGGAGCCAAAAGGGGTCAAGGTGGGAAGCTACCCACGATGGGGAAAGGACCACAATACTGTGACGCTAGTTGGACGCGATCGCGACTTCATGGAGAGCTTAGTTCCTGAAGTAGAGAAGGCTGTTCAGGGGAGGCGCGTAGCTGTAGAAGGCGAGGACGACGGAGAGACGTCTGACAAGGACTCATAGGGGGTGGTAGAGGGTAGGCTGACATTGCAGACGTGCCGCAGTCGGTCAATGTAAATATACATATATACATATATCGAGTGTCGAGATGCAGGGACCGTGTGTCAGAATGGAATGCCTGTGAAGATGATGTTAGGACAGACGGGTGTCAGCGAACCATGCGGCAAGCTTCTACAAATGTTCGAGAAGCAGCCTAAGCGCGTGCCACCAGGGCTGGGCGCTCACGCTGGACCCTGATACGACGGATAGATCGAGGGCAGATTTTGTGCGGTACAGGAGATTTGCTTTTCAAGCTGTCAATGGAATTAGGTGTCATGATTACCTTGACAACGTCGTTCTCGGGGCAAGGCTCGCGTGCATGACGATGGATAAGCCGCCGACCCCGCCCGTGTGACGCTCCCCAAGCAAGCAGCAGCAGCATGCTCTGTGTGTGCGAGAGATGAAGCACCCGCATGGTCGGATAGTCACATGCACAGGAGAGGATTCAATTGGAGTGACTACAAGAGCGCAAGCGCGGACGCGACGGGCTCTGCGAGTCGGTCGGTCGAGGAACAATGTTTTTCTACGCCCGCCTCAAGCTTGGTAACAGTCGTCGCATGCCTCGTGCGCCGTAGTGGTTCGTAGGAGGGCATCAGGTACTCCGTGCCTCATGGCGTCGGGCGCTGGGATCGCATGGAAGCGTCGGAGGCAGGCCATCCATGCGGTGTTGTATGTCGAGTGCCGCCGCTTTTAGGAGTGGACTCTCTCTCTCTCTGCTGGGGGGTGGGGAGGGGGCTTTGTTTTTGGCCCGGGGGTGAAGAGATGCGGAAGGCGTCAGATGGAATGCATGCACTTGGACGGGCAACAAATAGGGAGACGCGCACGACGCAGGCAAACGCCCAAGCCTATTCACCTTGCAGACGACGCCATAGTGGTGGAGACGGGTGGCTCGCTCTGCTCCTCTTTTGGTTGGAAGGCAGGCCTATGCACGGCTACATTAGCGCTAAAGCCGCGCCCAAGCCCATGTCCTAGCCCATCCTCCTTCAAGGCCCCAGACGAAGCTAGAAGGTCGTTTTTGCTACCGAGATCATCCTGCTCTGCTCAGTGCTCTCCCGTCCTCTTCTACTATCGCGACGAGCTCTCCTGGCCCATTTCCCTCGCTGCTGCTAATCCCGACCCGACCGTCACCGCCGGCCTTTGCATCAAACGCCCTGACAGCGCGCGTCGCATCGCCACAACACGACGGCCTCGCTCCCTTGATCGCCTCCCTCGCTCCCTCCCTGCCTACTTGCGTGTCTACCTACCTGCCTACCTATACCCTATACCCTAATACACCACGCCCATTGCCTGCGAACTGCAGCTTCGTCCGGCATCTATTCCTCACATTCACAATGGCATCAAAGGTAGGCGCCCGTCCATCGCCCGCGCCGCCTGCGCCCCTGCTAACCCGCGCCAGTTTCTCCGAGAATACAAGTTGGTGGTAGTCGGCGGCGGTGGAGTTGGAAAGTCGTGTTTGACTATCCAGCTGATCCAGAGCCACTTCGTAGACGAGTACGACCCGACCATCGAGGGTAAGCACTTCCGACCTGTCGTATTTCGCGCGCCAGCAAGCTAACTCACGCCCCCCAGATTCGTACCGCAAGCAGTGTGTCATTGACGACGAGGTCGCCCTGCTCGATGTGCTCGATACAGCGGGACAGGAGGAGTACTCGGCCATGCGCGAGCAGTACATGCGCACAGGAGAGGGCTTCCTGCTCGTCTACTCGATAACCGACAGGCAGAGCTTCGAGGAGATTATGACGTTCCAGCAACAAATCCTGAGAGTAAAGGACAAGGATTACTTCCCCATGATCGTCGTCGGCAACAAGTGCGATCTCGACGGCGAGAGGCAAGTGTCGACACAAGGTGCGTTTGCCTGCTGCTTCCATCCCTTGCCCTTTCCCTATGCTAACCCTTGCACAGAGGGCCAGACTCTGGCGCGGAACTTTGGCTGCAAATTCATCGAGACTTCGGCGAAATCCCGCATCAACGTTGACAACGCCTTCTACGACATCGTCCGAGAAATCCGCAGATACAACAAGGAAATGTCCTCGTACACAGGCGCCCCTGGCTCAAACGGCAACGGGCCCCAGAAGACGACATTCGACACGGACGACCAGGCGGAGAAGAAGGGATGCTGTGGATGCGTGGTAATGTAAGGATATGGAAGCCACTGTCGTTGTTGTCGTTGTTGTCGCGCACGCTGTCAGAGAGATACCTACACCGCTGGGTTCGGTTACCCGCCCTGGCCGTTGGCGGTGCTGCTTGGTCCAGCAGAAGAAAACACGCGATGCTGCTGTTGCGTACTGCCAGTACACCTTCTCTTCGATACTGTCACTTTGGGTTCGCATTACGGGGTAACGGATTCACGTCTGCTGGATGCGCCTCCGAACACCCTACTTCTACTACTGGTATCGACTCCATCTTTCCTATCTGGTGGCGCTCTTCGTATTCGCCTTCATCATCTATCTAGACCGATTTCTTTATGGCATTTTGATCGGTACCCTGTATTTCCTCCTGTCGGCACGCCAAAGAGGCACCATGCAGCACGCTTCTGGGAGTCAAAAGATTTCTTTATTTTTGACAGCTTTTAGGGTCGTTTAACTTTACCTACCTTCTATGAACATAATTCATCTCTACTCGCAGCGCACCTTCATCTTCCATCACAACCATCTCTCCTTCGCTATAGCACTACGGCAAAAGTCCAGCTGGCAGCTGCACTTTAGATTGCCAGCTCACAATGCATGCCAACTTCACTTTGCGTTGCACCCACAACCACCGGCGACCAGCGGCGTCGCAATGGCAGTGATCGCCCACTTGGAGCCATAATCGCGTGGTGTTTCGACTCGCGAACCTTGCCCGGGCGCCGTCATTGGATGTAGATTATCACAGATAGGGCGCTACCTCTGCACGGCCGTTTCAGGGAGCACATCCCGACAGAAAGAGGGGAAGTCGATCAGGAGAAAGGTAAGTGGACATCGGCATATGCACGCGGGCGTCTCACAGCGATGTGACATCGACTCTATTAGGCCCGACTTCCAGCGAGCTATTCTCCGGACGAACACCACAGGTGCCGTCGATCGGGATCCCTTGTGTGAAACGCTGGGTTGGGGCAGCTTGCCAGAATCCGATGCGCCGTTCCTGCCGTATCCGCAACACGTGCGCAATGCGTCAAACGGCGCACATCAACATCTCGCCAATTCTCACCTCTTCGGCCTGACGATCCGTTCGCCTCATTCCACCTCCTCGCGGCCATTTTACGAAATACTCACCGTCCCGTCCAACTGCAATCAAGTGGCGGCCCGACAGTTTGGATATTCACGAATTACTCACACCCCCTGCCGTTTAGCCTATTCAGTGCGACCCCGAACGGGCAGTACGCCCTGCCCGCGTCGGTTCGGATGGCAGCCTCGTTTGACCAGTTCACCGTACATCAGTTCGCCTGCACCTTCACTCGCTGCTCTACGCTACCAAGCATCCGACGCCTTTGCATGCGCGTTGTTGCGGGTGGAAAGCCACTTATGCGGTCGCTTCATCATCCCTGCAGTATTGCTAATCTCTGCAACAAACATGCAGTCCACGGCTGCCACTCTAGTTTTGAGCAAATCGTTCGCTGACCGTAAGCGATAGATGGCCACTACACCAGGCTACGGAGATGGTTTTCTGGCCCCGTACGCCTCGTTCCCCATCCGTGCGCGGACATAGCGGATCACCATCAAAATCCCTACAAACGCTCGCCTATGCATAGGTTCTCAGTGACTACCTCCTTTCACGGGCATCAATACTCTCGATTCGCATGGAGCTGGGCCAAGCGTGCAGATCTAATACTGGGCTTCTTCGTATTGGGGCGGTTACGAGCCCTTTTACACGTCATTCACCATCCTTGGTGAGTACAACAGTGAAGTCGATAAGTAAGAATTGGTGGCGAGAGAGCGCATGCAACCGCTTCCTACGACATGGGTGAGAGGACAGCAGTCTCTTCTAATCTTAGAACTCGGTTTAGTCATGTTCTTGTCTCTTGGGTCGCCGAGAATACAAAGTATGCTCTTCTTCAAGTGTGCCTTCAGTACGCCTGTTCCATAGCCCAAGACACGAACTCCTCGATTTTTACCTGGCCTCACTGCAGCTAGGTTCTAGACTGAACCTCTCGGTTTACGCAAGACTATCATTCTCGGCCCGTGCCTGTACAGACGTAGCCGAAGGCACATCCCGCGGGCCACGTTCAGGCACAGTTTCGTAAGTCTGACGTTATACGCCCTCCACCAGGCCTCGTAACGTGGACTCAATCCAACCTTCTTCTACTAGCTCTTTGCAGAGCTACAGTTGCGTTTCATGAATATGCCTCGGGTTTCACTAATAATACAACGGCATGGTGGGCAGTTGTAAACAGGTGGGAGCACGTTTACATTCATCACACAGATCGGCACTCCGCGGAGGGATCTGGACCCTGGCGTTAGCTATGTGACAGGGGTAGTGCAGTAACGACATTGAACTCGTGTTACATTGACTTTCTACCGCGACAACCGAGCGAAAATTACTGGACAGGTGAATTGATTCAGTCTGTTCAGTAAGCACTTGCAATTGTCTGCGATGCGTCTACAAAGCAAACGACGTCAACAGCCCTCTTCAGTGTTGCGTGACTCGACTTTCAACGCTACTACTACAAGCACTTGTACTCATCGGCGATTCCAAATCGGTCGACCACCCCAGTTGGCCGACCCGATTGGGAGAACGGCCTACAAAGCCGTTCTCTCACGATCTTTCGATCCGAAATTATGTATCGAGATCAAGATGCCTTGATCTATTGCTGCTTCAGGTAATTGTGGTAGGAGAGTGTGGATTGCAGGTAAAATCGCGGTGTTTGGCGCCAGCCAATAGGATGGGAGGCATGAAGCGGTCGTGAGATGAAGACCTGAAATTACGATGCTGGTAGATGGTGGTGGAAGTACGTCGGCCGTTAGCTTTGCTGCTTGCGTTGGTGGGTTGGATTGTGGTCATGGTCTCGTGAAGGCTTCGAGGGCACTCCTTTTCTGTCGCAGTCGGAACGCTCAGGTTTGCTCCATGCTAACCATCTTTCATCGCCTACAGGTGAGTCTCTCAAGACGTCTTGAGACTCCTACTTGACTACGCTGCCCTTGGAGTGGACGCACTACTCCACTAACAACACACGAGCATGCCGTCCTTGCTCCACACTGACCCCCATCTTGCATACCCAGAAAAGCCATCGAATGTGCGTTATCCACCTTAGCAACCATATTGTTTACATGTACAGCGTTTACTTTGCATTCCTCAAGTCAGACATCTGCCGACCCAAGGTTCGTTGCCTTTCAGTATTTCATTAGATTCAAAAAAGATCTACACGCACGTTGAACGTCGTTTTGCGGCACGGCCCGAGCATACTTCAAGGGGAAGATTACATAGCATCTCCAGTCGTTTCCCTTGCGAACCTGAAGATCGCAGCCGCATGCGACAGAGCTAAATGAGGAATCGAGATGTATACGAGTTCTGGTAAGCCCAAATTGGAGAAGGACCGAAAGGTGCATATCTGGGTAAGTGGCCGTGCGTGAGTGAATCGTACAGATAGATAAGTAACTACATCCTCAATCTCGCAACCCCTTGTCGCGATGTTGAGGTTCCTTGTTCATGGACGGTTGTTTCATCTGCTCTATGGGATGAATTGGTCCGGAACTACCAAGACAAAGGCATAGGGTGATGGTACTAAAAACGTAAGGCCGGACGGACGATCAACCGATGCAACTGCAGCTACGTAGCGGCAAATAACGTCACTCGAAAATATTTCGTAGTCGAATCACGGGGTGGGGTTCTAGTGAAAGATTTCAACAATGAATTCAGCTGCGAAGAAGATGACACTGGGCAGTATAAGCGCCTTGGCAAAGGCTGTTCCATCATCCGGGTAGCCATATAAGCACTTCAGTGCGATCGATTCGTAGTTTGCACTTACTCTTCCGCTCGTCAGGATATATCTACACAGACGCTATCTATAGCTAAATCCAGTAGAAATGTTTCATTTTGATAACAGCAGTATCGGACGGTAGCACAGAGGTAGGAGTGGAACGGTGATCTACGTTTGCTTAACAACCGGTTGGTCGGGAAGGAGTTTTGTCCGATATATGATAGATGAAATTGATGGATTAGTTCCAGGTGCGGTTCCTCCTTCACTGGAGGCTACGTTTGACGTCCATGACTGTTCGCAAGATAGCAAATAGAGACGAAACGAGAAGCAAGTACTCGCACTGTCTCACCAAAAGCTGTAGATTATGCTACTAGAGCAAGTGTAGAATGTTATTGTCTGCATCGCGTTCATTACCCCTACAGTTGATCATCTAGACTGCAAAAAAGCTTCAACAACTCGATAAAATAGGAAAAAGTTACTGTCTCTACCAATTTAATGCAGGCGTTCACTGAAGTTCAGAGACTTCCGAAACAAGGAACTATTGCTAGTCTATTTGTGATCTTGACAATCATCTCTTCTTTGAAATTTCAGATTTGACAGTGGCGTGTAAGAATTCCTCAATGATACGTGACATTGTTAGTCATATGTTCTTATCAGAAACTTCGGCTTCACACCAAGATGTGTGTGTGCTATATGCACACCTTGTCGTTCCACTTGGCTACATAGGGAAGATACCAACAACCATAATTGCGTGATTTGCCAAGTGCCGCAGTAAGGATGCAGAGATGTTCCGCACCCGATCCGCACCACCGTATGACTCAGTGTTTGATTGTTGTCCAGGATTCTTGAATGTGGCAGGTGGAAACCAACAAGAACAGGTCTCCAGATATGTACAGGTGAATAGATAGTAGTCATGTTAATGCAACGAATGTGATGGTATTCACTCTGTAGTCAGAGGATGTTGTATCTGCTCATCGTCTGTCATACTTGAAGCCCCAGTCGCACCTTCCGAGTTTGGAAATCCCACTACAACACATACTAGAAGGGTTAGCCGATTCAATCGAATAGATGATATCAAAGACCGGGATATTGCGAGAGTAATGTTGTGGTTGGGCTGTGGTGCCGAGCCCACTGTCTTAGCGATTTTGGTATTTTGGTATCCGCTAGAGTGTGTCGTAAAACATAATCCGTAATCCCTGGCCCCCAGAAAAACGCCTTGTATCCCTGAGCGTGGGACAAGGATGAGACATATTATATCGAACGCCGGCGGTCGTCAAAGAAGACCCCAAAGCTTATACATATGATGATAGTTCGTCTCTCACCACCTTAGCAGTACCACTTTTAACGCCGTTGCTTTTCTCCAAACATGGGTACTTCGTTGTATATTCTTTGGGTTTGCAGTAACGCCTCAATCATTTTCCAATTCATCTAGTTCTTTCTGCCTCCTCGCTAATTCTTGCCGCATAGCTTCTGCCTCCTTCCTCAGTCTCTCCCTCCTAGCTGCCTTCTCTTCTTGTGACATTCCTGGATTAGGCGATGTGCCAGCAATTGGGCGTAACGGCACTGAAAGCGAAGGATCGATATTTGCGTCAGCGTCAGCTTGAGATGGATTCAATATCGAAGAAATCGCGTTTGGACGGTGGGGCATCGGGTTTGCGGTTTCCTCTGGGTCCATGGTAGCACTGCGGCTGCGTTTCCGGGGCGATGGTGCATTGGGTTGCATGTTGGGTACAAGGGCTGCGGGATTAGAGGTGACTGATGCCTTACCGTAGTAATGGGTGAAGTCGACAGCGATAGGTCCTCTAGGTGGCTCCGGCGTATAGTCTTCCCTAGACTCAATTGCCGTTGACGGATCCGGGGAAACGGAATGCTCGAATGCGGGGGTTTGGGACGGACGCTGTGGTGGAGAGTAATCGGCAACCGACGGTGTGGCTTGAGAGCTAGTGTCACCGGCTGGCACGACTCGTTTCCGACGTTTGATCTCTTGCTTCTTCATTGCGACAGGACGATGTGTTCCATGGAGCTTGTAGTAGAGTCCTTTGGATTGAATTAGCTATCGTGGTTCAGTTGCAAAGCAGTCCTGTGGATGTAAACTCACCACAAGCGTTACATATTATGTGACCAGCATCATCCCGTCTCCACAGTGGTGTGATTGTAGTTGCACAATTTTGGCACGCGGGGATGGCACTGGTAGAACCTGCTGCCGCTGAACTGGACGCAGCGTCTGCGCCGTTCGTACCGTCACTCGATGTTGCATTTGCCTGAGCTAACGCAAACTTCGCAGTCTTCGACACGCGGTTGTTGAATGCTGGACAGCCACTGCAGCCTTGCTGGCCACCAGTACCATTACATCGCCCCCCACCAGGACATGTGCCTGCGGTCATCTGGTCTGCAGCAACATAAGTTGCAACTCGGGGTGAAGCCGCGAGGTTTCCGGGTGACGTTCCGTTGCCGTCACCTGGGCCCGGCGTTGGACTTTGCTGCACGGGCATAATCGGCTGAGTCTGAGTGTTCCGTTTCAGGTTCACTGGACGTGATTGATTCCGCGCCTTCATGTACAGACCACACGCGTTGCACACAGTTTCTCCAGCTGGAGATCGGCGCCAAAGCGGCGTTTGTGTCGTCTTGCAGTTGCTTCGGTCCGTTAGCGTCTTCCCTGCAGATCTGGTTCCAACTGTAATCAAGTGACTGGTGGCAAGCACACAGTGAAATTTCAGACAACGTACCTACAGACTTGTCCGGTGACAGGCGCGTTGGATGCATCATAGTTCATACTCGGCAGCTGTAGAGATGTTGAAGTTGCCGGTGTCGTTGGTTGCTCTGAGATGGGCACCGCATCCTCGAGTGAGTGGTATATCTCGGATCTTTCGTCTCCCTGGCCCTGAATCTGGTGCTGTTCCTGAGATGGAGTTTCTGTCCTCGGCCTGTGGTGTTCATGGGCCTGATTGAGTAGTCGCAGGCTCTCAGCCATCTCTAGCTCGTCTCTGCTTGTTTCCCGTGATAAATGATGTGGATGTGTCGGAGTCGGAGCCAAAGACGTGCCTCCGCTTCCAGGAGGGTGTGCCATAGGGCAGCGCTTGATTGATCCAAGATACGTGTCTCAAGAAGGTGGGTTCAAGGTTGTAGTGATACACTGTTGCCTAAATTTCGCAGATAGAATCCTCCAATCCGGGGATTTGCAAATTCTCGATCCAAATAGATGTCCGGACTTCGCTATCGGCTTGATCTGATACCCGATGAAATGTAGGTCAATCTGGAGCAGGCGCTAACGTGACTTGGTGTGATATGCGGGTCTTCGGGCCTTTGTACACAATGTTTGGGAGGTGTGGCACACGGATGGCTGGCAAACAACTTTAAGAAGGACGGGTCTAGCAAGGGAGGATATCAGGTGGGTTCGGGATCTCCGTCGTCATAATTCTGCGCAAGGTGCCTACTGGGTCTGGCGATGCTGGTGCGGTACAAGCTGGAATTCTTAGGCGGTGAATGGGAGGCGGTGGCCAATCAAGGCTTTGCTATTCTAAGCCGAGATTTAGCGCACCAACCCTGAAAGCACGTCCACGGCGACCATAGGCAACAGACGGGTTCAGAAGCAGTGAAGACGATTCGACTTTGGCTTTACACATGCGCGTGCTTGCATGCGGAGCCAACCATCAGTCAGGTACATGCATTCTAAGATGCAGGCCGGGCGCCCTTATCTCCGATACATATGCTCGGCGGCAAGAAAAAGGAAAACTCGGCTCTATCACTTTTGGACTCCACTTGAGCCTTGCAATAGACCAGCTGTCAGCGGATCAAGATCCGGCTCGCCTACGACTAGCGATTTGTAATGGTTACTGCTCCGCACGCCACTGATGCATAGCTGGCACCAATCACAAGGGGTTGAGATGATACAACCAACATTGCGTCAACGTTACTATCGCAGCAACAGCAGCATCCGACTAGATCTGGACAATTGCTCAACGCAGTCCTTTCCGAAACGATACACTAGCAGCAATGCAAGTACCGGTAGTCTGTCCTCGCTTCATGCACTGCGGACACTAGACAGACAAGCGAACACGTGTGACGACTACAGCCTCGTTTGAATCAGATAACCTATCATACATCGACTGTTTCCAAGGCGTTCTCCACCCGTGTAACCAAAACCTCGATGTGATCACCGGACCAACCAACGAAATCCAAAAAGACATACTCAAACCACCTTGTTAACATCCGTAGACGTAACTGTGGGCAACTCCAATCCGTAACATGCGATACTTGGTTGAGTACATAGAAAGCGCACGACGGTCTTATGCCGAGGTACAAAAACCAGGCAAGCGTTCTTGTATGAGGAATCCTCTACCGCCATCCTCTTGTCTACAGATTGCGAACTTAGACTTGCTCGGCACCCCAGCCAGCGTCGGCGTCGCTGCAACGTCGTTAGTACCACACGCAGAACGTTTTCAAGAAGTATGGAGAACTTACCGCATGTTCGCTGGGGGCTCAATGGAAGGAATGAACTCCAGAGCAGCGTAGCCCACACCAATTATGCCGACAATGGTGCCTGGCACAATGCGGAACCAGCGCTCACCCACGATGACCGAACCGATGAAGATGTAGAAGATGCCGCGGCCGAGGAAAGAGAACATGAAAGAGGCATAGCGTGCCACTTGCTGGGGAATCTGGAACTCGAGTAGAGCGGTTCCTGTTGTTTGTCAGCAACATATGGTAATATAAGACCGCTGAACGCACCAAGACCGAATATTATCAAGTATACACCGAGAATGATGTGAGAGCTAGGCACTGTCAGCGCTTGCCTATGCAACGTAGTCTGATGTTTCGTATAGCGCTGCCAGCTCGAGCTTGCATAACCGCTGTTATGCAACGCTCCAAGCTCGCGTACTGTTTGTACACCCTCATAAGATGCGGGCGCGTGCCGAGACGTGTGTGGACTAAGCTCGCGACAGTCCTCAGGGTTATGCAACCTGCCTCTATCCTCAAAGCCCACACGCGCTCATTACGGTTCGCCTGTCAAGGCATCAAGTGCCGTCTAATTGTTTTACGAACTCGAATGCCGACGCGACGGGATTGGGGTGACGATGGATGCGCCAGGTAGACTCACAAGTCGTCGAACGGGAACAACTTCGCGATACCACCGAGGACCACGAATACCGCAACGGCGAAATTCACCATGCGACTACACAATCGTGAATTAGCTCCTACTCTCAACATCTCCGAGTGCTCAACACCTCCGTCGGAAGCCGCTGCCTAGTTGCAGACAGCTCCCCACAGCTCCAGCTGTACTCACAAGATGTCTGAGAAATCCATGGCGGACGATTGACCGGCGAGGTGTGGGAACCGCACTTTGACGACTTCGCGCAACGGGCTGGGGAGGGGACGGATGGGATGAGATGGAAAATGGAGCTTGTTAGGACAGAGCTCGGGAGTATGGTTGGGGTTGCGCAACGTCGGGCCTGCGACGAGACGTTGCAAGGTAACAACGGCCAAGCTCCCGCGCTAAACGTCATACCTGGTTTCATTGGTTGCTGCGCCATCAAAGGGGTTTCCTCATCCCATGCTCATCTTCATCTCCATCTTCAACACCGGCTTGATTTTCGTCACCTCGAGCAGCGCGGCTCTTCCCAGACCTGTATCGCTCTTGACCCTCGCTCAGTTGTTGCGATGCGGACTAGCCGAAGCACAGATGCGTTTCTACACGAAGCAGCACCAGCACCACAACAGAAGACATTGACGGTTGCCTGGACCGACGCAGCCTTTTCGTATACTCTAGGTCACTGGCTACCACTATGCCAGTAGAAACCGAGGGGACCACCGTATCCATACTGGTAAGCCGAGCAATTTGCTGTGCTGTACTCCTACCACATAGCTATGCTTCCACGATATATACACTACCAACGGCTCATCCTTTCACATACGACCATAGGACACTGAAAATTAGGCTTCCCGTCCGCTCAGCCATATACAAGCAGTGTACCGGCGGATTAGTAGTTAGGTGGGTGACCACTAGCGAATCCCCGCTGTTGTATGTTTTTGTTTTTGTTCATCTGCTCCACCCTCCTTACCTTTTTGCAGTCCTTCGTACCATGTGCTCTTTTTTGTCGTATGTACCGTATGAGCTTCGTCATGATGGTTATCGTGCTCGATGCTTTGTTCTCATCGTGTTGACATCACTGGGGCTTGTTGGTCCAACATGTTTTGTTAGGGAAGAACGAGAGCGAGGACCGTGAGAACGTGCCTTACAAGCTAAGACATTCCCAACAACCAGCACGCATGAGTGCCTCGAACCTGGCGTGTCTAGTGGTATGACGATCATCAGGTTCCTGTTGCCCATGTCTCTTGCATCCACATGTCAGTTAACAACTATGATGACGGTAGCTAGGCTTAGTCCCCATCGCAATGCCATCAGGTTGATGAATAGTAATCGGGCCCTAGCTGGCAGTGCCCTACCGTTGTCGAAAGGAAGCTAGACACCAGCCGACCAATGACGAGCCGTCGTTTCCAGCTCCAGATCTGTCAGACATTCGATTGCTACAGTGCGTCGAGACACTAGCTCGGTCGATCACAGGATACAGTTTGACACCGTACCTGGTGGATTATTGGAATGCTTGTAGTATACATGTTTCTGCTGAAGTAACAAGGAACCCATAGTGGGCTATGAGCGGGTGTCTGCAAGGAACCAATCGTAGCTACCTGATGGCTGCCAGAGACTACAGCACTGCTCAACCTAAATACAGTCAACTTACGGTCGGATGGGAGGAATAGAGCAAGAAATGCCCAACCGGATAAAGACCCAGTAGGGAGCTTTCGAGCGTACGGAGTACACGGAGCCAACGAGATCATAATCATCATAGACATCCTCTGCTGTAGAGTCGTGGTGGAGATACGATGCGTTGGTATCGCAGCTAATTGGTCCTCGGCCACGCTAGGCTAGTAGCAGGAACTACCTAGGTACCGTGGGGAGCTCGAACCGCCGGCCACTAAAGGGACGCGCCACATGGCATGGCAAGGTAGCACCCTGATCTACACCACATGTACAGGAGACTTGTATGCAAGGATAAGGGCGGGAACTATGAACGACCAGGGAGAGCGAGACGGTCTCTGTGAACGTTTCCAAATGCGTCGGGTACCACCTCCACCTCACCATAGGCTGTTTATTAATCCTTCTAGACTCGTCATTAGTGTTCCTCCGATGATCCGCGATCAGTGAACTGGATTGTTGAAGCTCATCAAGCTACCTCTAGAGCAAAGGCTAGCGTGGGCGTTCCCAAGGATGTAGACATATCCTCCTCAGGCACGGATGTCAGCCCTTTCAGCACAGCAATCTTTTTGGCATACCCAGTATGTTACGCGAGTACTCGTAAATGTGAACGAGGTCTAAGGTCGATCTAGGTGAGCCATTGTTGTCGATGCGCCACAAGAAGGAGATGTTGAAGTGAAAGCTTAACATAACTAGGGGATCTTCAACAGTGCTTAGGGGTGCAGCTATTCTGGTCAGGAGATCTAAGGATAATGTGCAGATTAAGTTCCGCCCCATTCTAATACGTATCCCAGCAGCAAGCCACGATGCGGGTCCGGCCAACTCTACTAGGACTTCCTAGAGTATAAGACAGGCACGTATACCAAAGCCCGAAAGATAATGCCATTACTGGCCCCTTGTCCTCGCCTACACGTCTAGCCGCACGACTCCAACTGGGATACAACGTATGTTCAGACGTGACGAGACATGAGGGGACCGCTGTATCTATTACTCCTTCTTGCCACTTGGACCTCTACTGGACAGACACAAGATGTCGACTCGCTCACGGTGATTGCTAAGCTTCCCAACTGCGCGGTATATTGGATCCGGTCTCGAGAAAATGGTATATGGCTGACGCTCATAGCAACTATGTTTGGTGACTGCTGTTGTCGACTCACCTTGCCAACTTACGAACTCAACATGTATATGTACCAACGTTAAACTTCAGGCTGCCGTCGAGAAATGCGTCGTCTCTTCGTGCACCGTGAAGGAGAGCTTGAGTAAGTCAGGAACTATTTTCATCTACTGGTCTACAGCTCACAACATTTGTTAGCGACCAAAAACGTTACTTCAACCTTCTGCCACGCGCCGGTCCGGTCGGAAACTATCCATCTGCGAGTCGCGAATATACTCATGGGCGTGGTAACACTTTCCTGCGCCATCTTACGTCTCGTCTACCAGAGATATTTCACGGTTGCCGGGCTTGGTTGGGATGACTACACAGTGGCTGCTACGGTACTCATATCTATATCCTCCGTAACAATAATCGACAGGGGCATGCTTACGAACGGGATCGGTGTCGATCTCTGGACTGTTCCTTTTGACCACCTCGAGAATTTCGTTCGATGGCTGTATACCATTACCCTACTATATCTTATCCAGTGTGCCATGGTCAAGATCTCGCTGATTCTATTTTTCTTGAGGATCTTTCCAAGAAGGCGGACAGTGCAGCTCTTGTGGGGGACTATCGCCTTTATCGTAATATGGACCATATCTTTCTTCATTCCTGGCTCATTCCCATGCCTGCCTGTAAGTGAAAATCTTCCAAGAAGTGCGTGAGGCGCACGCTAACTCAATGCTTCAAAACATAGCTTGCCGATTACTGGACAGCTTGGGATAAGGCCAAGCCGACTAAGTGTCTCAACATATACGCGGTAATCTGGGTACACGCTATCATATGTATCGTGGTCGACATCTGGATGCTTTCTATCCCTCTATACGAGGTCTTTCACCTCCAGATGACATTGACGAAGAAGTTCAGCGTAGCTCTGATGTTCTTCGTTGGTACCTTGTCAGTACTCTTGCAACCTACACCATCTGGCTTCCAGCTAACATGTCCACAGTACTACAATTGTATCCATCCTCCGCCTCAGATCGCTCATTGCTTTCGGCGGCACAAGCAATGTCACATGGGAGCAGACGAACGTCGTCTTGTGGTCGGTCTACGAGATCAATGTCGGGATTATATGCGCATGCATGCCGGCTCTCCGCTTAATCCTCATCCGCGCGTTTCCCACAGTCATCAGGACGATACAAGCGAGCACCCAGCGAAGCAGCAAGAACCATCACGGAGGTGGAAGTCGTGGCACAAAAGGAAATATCGACACGATAGGGAGTGCCAAAAGTGGAAAAGAGAACGTGGTCGTTGACCGGAGCACGATTACATACACTAGGACGTTTGCTGTGCGGCATGAGGAGAACGATGACGATGCTGAACTTGTGCATATGGAGGAATTCAACGAGAAAGCAATAAGGGAGCGAAAGGATAGTTACACTAATGAGCAGAGCTTGTAGCTACATGAACTTTGATAGTCATGGTTAGAGTCGGGCAACCTTTCCCGAGTTTGTCTTCTACTCGCTCGTTCATCATATATCTGACACTCTTTTATTAACATGTGATGCGTAGGTTCTCTGAATGATAACAAGACAGCAGAAGGGCGTCCTTTTCAGAGCGACGAAGGAAGAAATACACTCGATTAGATAAAGGCAGAATATAGTACAGGAATCGTTTAAACTAGCAGAAGGACATGAGTGAGGAACACTGTTAGATCTGGCACCGAAATGAACTTTGGAAGGTATTCGTAGTCCTCCTTCAGCACATCGACTATATGGGGTCTAATGCAAGACTATTATCCCAGTAATGACCTTCCAGCACCTGCCTATAAAGATGTTCTGCGAATCGCTTCGACGCCATGAAACCATTCTTCTCCGCAAACCACCAAGCCCGCTCGTACTGACTCTGAAGAGGGTTTCCGAATTGCAGGTGAAGAACGACACCACACTGTACCAAAAGCGACATTGTATCGATATGACCCCATTCTGTTGCGGCTTCAAAAGCAGTTCGTCCATTACTTTTAGCAGGGGGATGATTTGGATCAGCTCCCTGCTCAAGCAGAAACGCGGCAATACCGCAGAACCCGTTCAGTGCTGCGAGTTGCAGAGCAGTACCACCAGAGTGGATAGGAATGGTATCGATAGTCGCACCCTTCTTGATGAGGTATTGAACAACGTCAAAGCAACCCATTTCGGCGGCTCTTTGCAATGGAGTACGAAAGACTCCCATATTGCGTTTGTAATTCACCTCCGCTCCATGCTCCAACAAAAGTTCCACCAATGGAAGACTCTGCATGTCGATAGCAGCTAGTAATGGTGTCACTCTTTGTATGTGGCTCGTGATGCTTTCTAGCATCTTCAGACCATCGAAGGATACGTATGCGTTTGGACTGGCACCCCGCTTCAACAAAAGCTTCACTATCGCGACGTCGCCCAGTATGATTGCTTCACCTAACGGGCTGAGGGGAGCTTCGCGCCCAAAGAATTCTTTGGTTGACGGCTCGATTGCATCAATGTTCACTGCTCCACATAGAATATCAATGATGGTGAAGTCTCGGGACCGGATGGCTTCCCGAAGTGCAGCAATGCCATAGTTTCGCTGGCTTGAATATTTGTCAGGCTCTGCTGTCTTCAATAGGAAGTAGATTGTAGCAACGGTTGCCTAACGATCAGTTTAGGAAGTCAGCTGATATCGCATATGAAGCTCGTGCAGGGAAACTACTTGCCTTCGTCTTCACTGCCCATAACAATGCTCCAGAGTCAGCAGATTGGACACCTTGAGCTAAAAGGCATTTCATCCAATCCTCACGGTTGTGTTGGGCTGCGACGGCTAGAAGTGATGGAATTGTGCACTGGATGCGGCGTACCGAGCAACCGCCCACACCAGGCAAGCTGCAATGCGTGACCGGACTCTTCACGACCATATCATCATCCTCCTCTTCACATACATTGAGTTCGTCAGCATCCATACCAATCTGCAACAACCATTCGCAAAGCTTGAAACTGTTTGTTGCAATGGCATGAAAAGCGATAACCCGAAAGATCACTTGTTGCTCTTGCATCAAATAATCGCCATCATTGTATAATGGGAATTCTTCAAATAAAGGCAAGTCTGACCCTTGGAATACCATGGATTCTAACATACCAAAGCCCTCATGGTAGCATGCGGCATCTAGAGCAGCTTTCCATGCAGGGTGTTCCATAAGAAGCGCACTGACTGCTGCAATTTGACCATAGCCCAATAGAGGGAAGACTTCATCAAGGCCCCATTCATCAAAATTTTCTGTAGATCTGATGACGTTGATAACCATGTCAGATTGGCCGAGGCTGACTGCAAGTTCAACGAACTTCAACGGGAGTCTTGAAAAGGGACTCGACAAATGCCTGGGGTCTTGGAGCAGCTGGTATGCGAGCACTAAGTCCTTCTCCCTGACAGCACCGTTGAACTGTTCATACCATGAGGGGCCTCGGGGAGGTTCAATGAAAATCATTGCAATAGGCTGTTGTGCTCCCGTTTCCTTTAGGCCTTGTCTCGAGTTCTCTCTTACTGCGATCAAGTTTTGCGCCAGAATTAAGGATATTGTCAGATCCCAGTCTGCGTTATCAAATGCCTGTACGATGGAATCGTTCGTTGCTTTGTTGCTTATGTAAGTCTCTTCGCTATTGGGGCGGTAACCTAGTAGACTGAACGCTCTCAAGATCGTTTTGGCGGCTTCCTCTTTGTTGTCGACTATAGCAGTTGTCAACGCTTTGAGAACTATTGTCTTGAATTTTGGGTCTCCTCGAGGTAGATCGTGTTGGCAGTCTGAAAAGACGTATTGTAGGACATTTTCGATCGGGCATGTCTCCCACGAATGACATCTGCAACCAAGATAAAACTTCAGCAGGCCTATCTCTAGCCAAGCTATGATACCTGCAGCCGTATTCTCTACCAGCTTCTTGAGAGAAACTATCGAGATATCACGGCCAGCGGGTCTGAGGCACCCCAACTTGGGGCTGGCTCCGGCAGCGAGAGCGATACACATGAGCTCGGTCAGTTCTGACTCGTTAAAATATTTGAAATGACTGTAATTCGTCATCGACCCCCCTATTCTCTCTTTCAACATTGTCCATTCCATCCCATACAAGATGCAATCACGTAGGCCATCAAGCTGTAACTGATTTGCGCCTTGACACATGTGCGAAACAAGTGTTTTTACAACGGCGTAGTGACCTGCATACCCTGCATAATCGAGCGGGTAGGTTGGTCTTGATACGGATGGCCAATCAATCATGATACGCTCACGAGGATCAATATTCAACTTCAGCATGGCCGAAACAAGATCCACGTCCCCAACTTTAACAGCAGTAGCAAACAATCGTTCTTTGAGAGCATCCAAGACCGGAACCGGGATGGCCTTCAGGCTTTGTGATACGACGTTCAGTGGAAACGCCTTCAACAATAAATATGCTTCATTCGAAACATTATGGTATACCGAGGACATATTGTTGGCTAGTGACGCGATTGCGTACGACGGAACTGATGTCTCATGGCTTTCGTGCGGAGTATCTAGGAACGACCGACCCTTTGAGTAAAATAGTGCATCGAGTTGGGCCTTTGGGGGCTGAGTCCATCTCGTTGACTGCTGGATAGTGGAGAGGTTCTGCGAGAACGAATTCAGGTCGACAGCCCGCATCCAAGAAAATGGGGCACTCCACGAAGCAACTAGGGTGGGTACGCTCATACTGTAGCGATTGATCGACATTGAGGGTATGGTGACCAGTTCAAGGCTGGCTTCAGTGTGGATGGAAGAGAGTGACGGGATTGCAGCAGGAATTAGTATGGTCTGAAGACCGTTCGCGGCATCCATATCCGGAGGGCGTGATCGTGGTCGTACAGTGATCTCTTTCGGAAGTTTACAGGAGCCTAGATATTATAAGCGGCATACACAAAGATCAAAGCATGCACAAACCACTTTGCCATGTGCTGTTTAGTGAGCTGCGTCGCGCTATCTCTTGTAGAATCCTCTTGTGAGGAATTTCGTGTCCCTTGAACAGCACTTCCACTTGTCCAAGGCGAATCGAGTTTTTCTTCATGTACCTTATGATGACTGCCCACTCAGGCCCAGTAAGGTTCTTTCGTAGTTGCCACTTTCTGAACTGCCTCTCGTATTGTGATTTGCTTCATTGAGTGTTAGTATTCATGGGTCTGTAGCGAGCTGGCGTAAATACCTCGCAACAAAAGCGTAACGCTCTTTCATATACGCTTCGATCGCACTGAGTGATTTCCCCCAATACAAGCTCTCGATGCTTGGACGATGGCGTTCCCATGTTTTCTCATCGATGTTGTTAGTCTTGACGGTGTTGTTCATCCTGTACAACGAAGCATAAAATCAAAGAAAAAAAGAATGAGAAGCAAGAAGTACGCCGAGGATTAAGTTAAGCACTTTGGAGCATAACCAGGTATTTGAACGGTGAGTCTTGGACCCGAAACGCCGCCTGGCGCGTGCTGCGCCTGTGAGCGGCGTCCCTCGCGAAGACCAATGACACAGCTTCGGTTTCCTTGCATCTGTCAGCCGTTCAGTATCCGGCCAATCATGCAAAACCTGACTGCAGCGAGATTTTGTAAACAGCGCAACAAGCCATTAGCAGATTGACCAATCATGCCTAACCTGTGATAGCCTCAGAACATGGGGTATACTGCGCAACAGAACCTTGTAGTCTCCGAGTGCGGTCTAAATTGGTTAGCGCAAGATTTCGTAAAAGTGATCCTGTTCTCATACCAGGCTGGAAGAGGGCGGAGTCAATATGCCCAATCATGCAAAACCTGTCAAACTGATTGTCGGGGGTCCTACGGAGGCTTCGAAGGCAGATTCTGCTTTTTGAAATATGATAAAAATCCTAGCACAGGTCGCGCTCCTTGTTCAATGTCACAGCCAGAAGTCCTCTTGTACACTACACACTGATCAAACAAACATCGCTATGTCTTCCTGGTCGGTAGAAGCAATTATAGCTTTTGTAACTCTCCTAGCCACCTGCATTCCCATCTTGGTATTGTTGTTGCGCAACTTCATGCCGCACCGTCGAGTTGTCCAGTCTGAAGCCAGTATGTCCTTCAGTCCTCTCAGATTCGGGCTACTGACAAATACCAGACGTCGAGCTTGGTAATAAGGGATATGTTCATGGCCATATCGCCGCCCCGGTCAAGTTTGGGATAACCAAAAATCGCCCACGGTAGGTGTTGAGATGATACCGTACTATCTCGGCTTTGAGGTCTGACGAGCGTTTGGGTTAGTTCGAGGACTCTTTGATTACATACATCATCAGCGCTGTCAAGCATTCATTAGTCGTTGTAAAGTAAAGCGGTACGTGGACTGGATGACGGTCATGAATGCGGCCAATGCATGAGAGGAACGAAGCCCTGGTGCTGGGGTCTTTGGTAGAGCGATAGCATCCAAATGTTTCGTCGCGTCGAATGGCAGTGTGCTAGCCTCGCAATATAGTCAGGCATGTCATTCGATTTCATCCAATCCTTGTTACAAACTCCAGACGCCCAAGCTTGTTGACAGAATTAACTTCAAAGCGTTCTCATGCGCCTTCTGTTCTTTAAAGGAAATAATCCGCTACTGGCTTCTTTGCTGGCATGCCTCGTGAGTCCTGTGGGGCGGCTTCGAATACGCGGTATCGCCGTCCTGGCCCATCTCTATTCTTTTGGAAATTGTCGTTGAGTACAGAACTCAATCTCCTCTCGCCGTTGGGTCCAGCATTCGAGCCTAACACCCAGCCTCCACCACCACCCGCTCTATCTCCGTTCGACCTCCGTTGGAAACCGGCGTTCGATCCGTCTTCGCCGAGCTCCAAAATGGCAGCTACGTTGCCGCAACGGTAACAGTAGTTTGGCGCTGACCACACAGTAACAATTGTTGAGTCGAACATCTCCTTAAATCCTTCCATAACCAATTGGTGAGCTCTAGCAATGAGACTGAGGTCGTTTTTATGGTTGAAAGTCTTGACGATGTCAGCCCCGAATAGAAATCCTGCACCACGCGGTGACAAGCCCCAACCATCAATCTCGTCGGGATCAGACCATAGTAGGTCGCACATGGCTCCTTCGTGAGGCACCTCCTGCTTTCGGTCCAATAGTCGAATCTTGTCCACTGAGTCAACGAGGGGTGATAGACCTCCGTGTACGCATAGAATGGCTCCTGTATCGTTCCGAGCCGAGCCATTGGCAGAGGAAGTTGCGCCAGTTCCTGCAGGGCCAACACGTCCAGGTGTTGGAGCGACAGGGGATGAAGAGCCCATGTTTGCGCTTACTTGTGATGCGGCGCTTGATTGGGAGTCTGAGTTGCGTGCGTAGCGATACATGACCTCGCCGTTAGCGTTGAGTGTTTCGATCTCAATGTCTTGATCGATGTCGGGCATGTTTTCAGCGTTGCTAGACTCGGCTATGGGGCCGTCAGTGGCTTGGAGGGAAGTCGCAGCGCCTTGTACGAGAGCGCCGAGGGCTAGGTAATCGAAGACTTCGCAGCAATACCTGTGCCTGTTAGTATTGCGCTCTACTAGATCAGCTGGGTAATGGGCATTACCTCCATACGTTCGCGCTGCCGTACTTCCTTAAGCACTCATCATAGAAACCGTATACAGTTGTAATCTGCCGAGACTCGTGGTTGCCTCTGATGAGTGTTATCCGGTCTGGGTATCGGACTTTGAGGCATAGGAGTAGGAGGAAAGATTCGAGCGAGTAGAAACCACGGTCAACGAAGTCGCCTACACAGTGTCAGCATAAAAGAATGTGGCGGGACCCGGTCGGCTTACCCATGAAGAGGTAATTTGTATCTGGTACATCTCCACCAACTCGGAAGAGCTCCATGAGGTCATGGAATTGACCATGAATATCACCGCAGATCTGAGAAGACGTACAGTTAGCTATGTTCACGAATTATAGCAATACTGTGCCTACCGTCACTGGCGCATCCACCCCAACCACGTTGCCCTCCTCGATCAACAGCTCGCGTGCCTTGTAACATAGCTCTCGGACTTGATTCTCGGGAATCGGACGACATGCGCGGAGCTGCTGGATCGCCCTGCGATCTTTGTCAGCCCTGTGTATCGCATGTATAATAGTAGGCTGAGTGGGTAGCCGTACTTGTCAAGGTCGCTACCACCGGCACTCATGGCGATGGCTATGCGCTACACGCCCGCGCGGGGCTTTTCGGGATGTATGAAGGGTTGTTTTTCTATTACGTGCGCGACAGTTTCGCAGTAGCAGAAGCTGTTCGTAATTGAAGATTCTGGTTGGGCGCGAATAGTATAGACGGTGGCGGTACGCGTATGGCGCGTTCTGGATGCAATGAAGGTGCGGATCGTACGATTACGTGATGGTTGTGTAGGACTGTCAAGTGAAGATAGCGATTGTAATATGACGGTAGCCGTTTGGTGGAATATCAAGTCAAAGTGGTGGGCTGGTGAAGTCGAGGACGAGAGAGATCCACAGCGGGCATGCCGAACGCGCAGGGATCTACGTTAAGCCGTTCAGCTAGCTCGACCCTCTATGTTCACTCCACCAGAACACCATCACCGCCAACAACCCCGCTTCCCCACCATTCACACCAGCTCGAGGCATCTCAATTGGCACAGTATGCTCTTGGCGATCGTTGGAATTACATCTACCAGCTGTTAACGACTCCTCAGGTCTAGTGATGCCTCCGCAATCCGCTCTCTAATTTTTACACTCACACACATAAAATGCCTCCGCACCTCCACCCGCGGTCGCGCATGACGACTTCGCTCTTTGGGACGACCCTCATGGTTTCATTCCTCGTCGTCGCCGCTCCACATCTGATACCCTGCCCAGTCGACCCTCGAACGCTCGCCGATTCCCCAGACCCCACAGGAGAGAACAGGCGGAGAAGGAGACGGAGAATATCAGAAGACGAGAGCTGTAATGAAGGCATGAGTTTGGAGCGGAGGAGGCAGCGCCTATTGGAAGAGAAGTTGGCTGCCAAGAGGGAGTGCCCAGTGCCGAAGCCTGGTGGTCTGATTGGGCAGGTACTGGGTGTGCAAGACGAGGAGAGCAAGGAGGAGCAACAATTGTCGATCGTACAAAGGGTCGAGAAGGCCGTATGCAGACCGTGGGGAAAGAACGACAATCAATAACAGGAGACGTGCGGAACAATTCAACGAAATAGACATGCCGCTGCTGGACATATTCACAGACATGGGGTACAAAACTCACGCCAGTGCGACCACTGCATCTAAGAATCTGCACATATATAGTGGCACTAGAAAGAGAACCGCGATAGACTGTATATAAGAAAGGACCAAGTCCTGATCGAACATCTCAACACCGCTTCTATCCGTGTACAGATCAGTCGCAGCGACTTTTCAGACCCCATGAGAACATACACTAGTTTACGCCAATTCTTCTGGAGGGTATGGCGCTATACTACGCGCCTCGACCCTGAAGCCCAGCACTGTTCGGAGATTTGCCTAGTACGTAACAAAAGAACGTGACCGCGTGTCGCGTAGCGTGAACACACTACGTCATGAACCTCGCCAACCACCGCGTTTTGTCGTCAACACTTCCGGACTCTCAACTCGACACCCGCTTAGTAGGTGTCATTCCATGATTAAGTGCGTGATCAAAATGCCCTCTGAGCCCCTCACAAAATCTCAGCGCATGGCCTACCGCATCGGACGCGGCGAAACCGGTGTCCTGACATTCGAGCCCTACAAGTCCGAGATCCTTCCTTTATGGCGTTTCAAAACACCTGCTATCGCTCGCAAGTCTTCTTCCGACATCTACAGCAAATTTCTAGAATATGACAAGAACGACGACTTCATTGGCATGGACATGTCTCGCAAATTCTTGCAGATGGGCATGACTAGGGCAAAGAGATATGCAAACCATGCCGGGGGAAGAAAGTATGATAAAAAGACTGGGGAGCTATTGGAGAAGAGCAAGGGTCATGAGGGGCAGGAAGAGAAATTGGAGGCCAGTGATATTTTCAGAGAGGTTTGGGAGAAGGCTAAGCTGCATAATGAGTATGTGGAGAAGAAGGAGAGGTTCATGAAGGAGCAGAAAGAGTGGGACAAGGAGAAGAAGAAGGAAGCAAAGACGGAAGTCAAGGTGGAGATCAAGACAGAGGTCAAGGAGGAGACCGAGGAGGAGTGAGACTTACTAAGACAATTGAGACCTATAAGGTCTTCTACGCATCTGATCCGCTGAGGGAGCGAAAGGGAGTTCGAAGCTTAAAATGTTCGAACTTGGGTCACTCGCCTCTTCCCATATCTGCTGTAGGCTTGCACCAATTATGAATAGAGAGGGCTGGTACGAAGCTGTATCGCGCCTAACGCACGGTTGAGCGCTTGCTCCCAAGACGATCTAAGGATGAAGCACAAGCGTCGTATCACTGGACCAAACGCTCTCCAGTATCCTGTTGGTTGGAGCAACAAGCATTCGAATACAGATGAAAGAGAGAACGAAAGACCATGTGAGCGATATTACGAAAAGCTCGATACTGGTCAAACTAGACAATGCTCAATATCCACAAAAGAAAGAGACGATGACGAGATTGACAGGATACAATGCGGGCACCTTTGTGCATGGTAGATGGTAGTAGCTCTAGGACGAGAATGAAATCATCAAGAGACGTCGTGTGACCACATACCTGCATGTTAAGGAGTACTTTATCTATAACATCAACAGGGATAGCAATGTAGCTGCTGGGAGGCAAACCGCTCTATCGTCTTCGTTTGCTCTTCTTTGCGCTCTTTCCTCAGTCGGCTTTCCTACGCTTCACTTGTGGGATTTCAAAGTTCGGATTCGCGCTCATCTCACCCTCCTCTTTCGCGTAAGTCTTCTCCACGTCCCACTTGATCAGTCCACCCTTCTCTGACAACTTGATTGCCTGTCCCCTGTCTTCCATACTCATAGTGCAGACATCTTTATGCACAGCCCAATCCCCTTTCTGGCAGACATCCGAGCAGTAAGTCGACGTACCGCATCTTCCACATCTCTGTAGCGAAACATCCGTCTTCTTGCAAGCCGTACAACTCGAGAGATCAAGAGACGAATAAAGCCAATGCGGGCTCATCGGTATTCCATCACCCCAAACATCCATGGGCGCATACTCGACAAAGAACCTATGTTTCATCTTCTTCCCCGTCTCCCATCTCTTTTCCCTTATTATCTTTTCCGCAAACTCACAGCCTAGCTTCTCAATCTCGTCAGGATCCGTAACGTCTTTTTCACCTAGCATGCTCTCTTTGGGATTTGGTATCCACTTTCCTCTGTTTTCGCCCTCTAAAACGATATTGTAGGTAAGCATTAATGTCCAGTTATCCCCGCTGCTATCCAGACTGCCGAAAGTGATTTGGTTGCCTATGCGACCGATTTCAATTTTTGAGCCGTCTGGTGTGCCTTCTGCAATGCTCAGCGTCCATGTCAGGGAAAACCAGGCATCCAGATCTAAGAAAGCTGCCAAAGCGCTTGGGTGCCATCTGTAGAGAACTGTCGCTAGACCGATTGCTGGAGTTATGATTTTGGAAGCTTCTGGCGTGAGAGTAGAAGGGTCGATAACACAAAGAAGGGATCCATTGAGGCGTAGTGCAGCATCGGGGTAGTCGGGTAGCCTGAAATCGAATAGCGAAGTGATTTGAGAATCCATGGTTTGGGATGTGTGATGTGCTGCACTGAGCGAGCGAATTGGAAAGTGCAAAGGGTGTGTAAGTGGGGCTACTGTTTAGATTCTCATTGGTCGGACTAGCACATCAAGAGCAGGCTTTGGTCAAGTATAAGATGTGTCAGAAAGACACAGCATAAAGAAACGGGGCAAAGATGAAATTATGGTATTCGATTGATATGAGTTTTAAGATTTCACGTTTATTCGTTCATGTAGCTTTGCACTCGGCTATACATGTTTGATTTGAACATTCCATGCTCTTAGTTGCCTCCATGTCCTTGTAACGAATGCGGCTTAGGCCCTTGCTGTACTGGTACGCTGTCCATGGGTCCAGCATACCTCAGGAGGCCAACGTCTGAGCTAGTCATGGTGGTCTTGTACTTCTGGCCGCCGCCAAACTCGAACAAGAAGCTCATGGGGAAGCCAACATCGAAGGGAACAGCAGAGTCGATGTCATCAATCTCCTCCTCACTTAGCTCGATTTCAAGCGCCTCGATATTGCCCTTGAGATGATCGATCTTGCGGCCGCCAACGATCGGGTACACGAAGGGGTACTTGTGTCGTACGTATGCCAGCGCAATGCTAGTGATTTGGGTCTTCTTCTGGTTGGCAACACCCTCCAGCTTCTTAGAGATTGCGACATGCTTCTCAGATGGGGGACCAAAGTTGCGGCCTTGCTCGTTGTTCTTGCGCTTCTCTTCGGATGTAAAGTTACCACCACCAAGAGCACCCCACGGGCAGAGCGCCATGCCTTCTTCACGTGCCATTGGAATGATCTCGCGTTCGAAATCACGTTCAGCTGCGGACCAACGTCCTTGGTAGACGCTGAAGCCGCGCAGGCCGTGGTTACGGGCGTCTAGTACCGTCAGTTCAGACCCTGTATACTTTCACGAGGTGGCACTTACATTCGTTCGCCTTGCTGACGACCCAGGCAGGTGTGTCACTGATTCCAAGGTACAGAACCTTTCCGGAGTTGACGACGGCGTTGAGGGATTGCATCAATTCTGGGATAGACGTTGTAAAGTCCCACCAGTGCACGTACAGCAGGTCGATGTAATCAGTCTGAAGCTTCTTGAGGGATGCCTCGAGCGAAACGCGGAGGGACTTTGTGCTGTTACCGGCATAGTTGATACGTTGGCGAGGAGAGTTGTTTGGATCGGGGAAGCAAGTGGTGAACTTGGTGGCTACGACCATCTCGTGTCGTACGCCTCGCTCCTTCATCCACTCGCCGATCCAGGTCTCGGACTCCTCGTTCTGGTAGTTGTTTGCGCTGTTTTAGTGTCAACTTCAGTAGTGGAGGATTGTTGTTTTCATGTAACACTGCAGTAGCATTGGCGCGGGGACAGTACAAGGACTTACGTGTCGATGAAGTTACCACCTTGCTGGTGGAAGAAATCTAGGATCTCAAACACAGTCTTCTTGTCACACTTGCCCATCATCTCTTCCCACGCATCACCAAAGTTCATGGCACCCAAGCAAAGAGGAGAAACGCGAACTCCGGCAGTAGGCGACATGACGCGGTGGAAGTCCAAGAGGGACGCCGCCTTGGGCGCATCACCGAATGGAGAAGGCATATTGAATCTGGGTTTTGTAGAATTCTGAAAGAAGATGTAAAATTGAGAGGCAAGATGTTAAAGTACTCTTTGTGAGGCGATTAGTGTAGGACGAAACCTCTTCTTATATCAATGGAGCTCTACATGGGCATGACGTGTTAGGCTAGAGTACCTCAGGGTCCATGGTCGCTTCCTTCCTCTATTACGTCCAGGTTGGAAGCTACCGAAGGTTTTCGGGGCCGATCGCTGTCGGATGGCGTTAAGCGGAGGGGTAACATCTTGCACGTTTGATGTGGAGAGCTTTGATCATGGTGGATGTTATCTCCGCTAAGCTCCGAGTATGCGTCGTCGAACTTGCTGTGTCGGACGAGTGCAAACTGTGCAATTTTGGTCATGTCTAGAAGTTCCGGAAAGCACCCGATAGGTGGAGTGAGTTTCGGCTGGACGTGACGATGATTGGTAGCGGACAAATATTTGGGGAGTTGATACCTAGGTGGTGTTGGCAGGTCAGCCATGTGCATGACGCCCCACCTCGCGATACCTCAAGTTGATGCTATATAGTCAGAATCGCATTTGGCCTCGTACTAATCTGTGGCTTGGGTGGTCATTACTTCAGAAATGGACGGAAGACTCCACGTCAGAAAAAAGCCTTTGTTCAATACAGGTGGTGGAAATATCTGATCCATTCCCGGCTAAAGACAACCTTGGCCAGAGCTTGTAGAAGCTACTGCTACCAACAATACAAAATCCAACAGTAATGATGAACACGTGGACTTTTCAGGGTATCCGTACCATGCAAGACTCCATGCAAATGCAGCAAAATCAGAAACAACAACAATGGCGAGATTACATCTCGCTGCCTTTTAATTCCTCTTCTTTTTCTTCTTCCTGTTCCGGCTCTTCTTTTTGGTATCTTCACTACCACCGACGTCGACTTCTGGTCCAATTGCGTCGAGGCGGATGTTGCCATACTTCTGCCGTACCTCAAGCTCGAAGCTGTCCTTCTCCAACCTGAAGAGCGCCATAGTAGCCCGGGCGTCTTCGACCGAGCTATGCGCACCGACTTGAATCTCCACGCCCAACAGCTTCTCTGCCAATAGCTTCAAACCTGGTGTGCGCCCTGGTATGGTGGCCAATTCTCTGAACTTTGAGAACTTGGATGTATCGCGAATGAAGCGCTTGTCATGCTTCAAGATGAGCACGTCGAGGTCATTCTTCACCGCGTGACCAACGAGTATGCGCCCGGTGAGAAGGATCTTAAGGTCGTTTCGTACTTCGTCGAAGGGTCGCGCGACGTCCTTGCGAAGATGCCTGGGCTCGATACCAGAGACATGTGTTCGATAGTCGGTGATTTCGATCTGTCGTGGTACCTGGACGTAGGAATCGTAGACCTGGTGACCGTGAAAGTTGACCAGAGACACTCTCGCTAGCGCAGAGTCGCGGTTGGGCTCTGGTCCTACTCCCACCATCTCGCAATCTAACGCGACGTATTTGCCGGGTAACGCTACTTCTGACACGCCCTCGTTCTCTACATCGGGGAAGTCGGGATGTGGTTCGAGGATTGACACAGCAGCTGCAGCGTCTCGCGGGTCGCTCAGAAGAGGCGTCTTCTTGAGAGAGGGCATCGAGACGCTCTTAGAGAGGGATTTGGTGTCATGCTGCTTGACTGAAGCGCCCACAGACGTAGGCTCTTCCATCTTCTGTCGCTTCCTCGAAGGCAGGGGTTTGTGCGGTGTGTTCTTCTGTGAGCCGTTTACAGACTTTGCTGGTTCATCTCCGTGCTTCCCATTGGCGTGCTGTGGTCGCTTGCGCTTGAGTGAAGACGGCTTTTCTTCTTCCAACTTCTTGTTCTTTGGAGGTGTTGCCGGCGTTGAAGGCTTCAGGCGCTGCTGCAGTATCTTCCAGTTGCTGGACAGAGTGCCGAGATCGATTGGAGCCATTTTGTCGTTACCCGCGCGGCATAGCGGTGTGAGGGTCGTCCTGTCAGTGGTTGTCGAGAATGTTGGCCGTTCGACTTTCTCCGCACAGTTTCCGCGAGCAAAAGTTCAAACGCGCGCTAGCACATTCCAGATGTCGGCTCGACGCGACGCAAAGGCCCGATCGGCAGGCGGCAACATCGCGACACAGGACAGCACCCTCAACATCATCGCGACATCAAACTTCACAACGTGACCCAAAAACTGCAATAGTCGAGAAACACGCAGCGCATCATCATGGCGCCTCGAGAGAACTCGCATGAGCCCTCCGGCACGCCGGCGCCAGTAGAAACTGGCTTTGCCACTCTTGCACAGCTCAGGTGAGTGCGACACCATGCGCAAAATCTGAACACGTATGCTGATGTATTGCGTGCAGGACTGGTGTGAAGGCGTGGGTTGAGAAGGTACGTGAATAGCGTGATGCGCGACGCGAGCCCCAGCAGCATCCATCATCAGGATGGAAACACCAAGTCTTTTGAAACCTCAACTAACACCCCACAGGACGGAGAGAAGCGCAAAGCTGAAATACTGTCCATCCAAACACGGCAGGGCAGGCCCAAGTTTTATGTTCATTATGAGGAATTCAACAAACGTTTGGATGAATGGATCGAAGCCGAACGGATAGATCTTTCGAGAGAAGTGGAGTGGCCTGCGCCTGAAAAAGCCGACAAGAAGAAGGGCACTGCCGTTAAGACTGACAAAGCACCTTCAAAGTCTGATCAGAAGAATCTCAAGCGATCACGCAGCAAACTTGACCGCGAGATCTCTGGCACCCCAGAGTCGACGTCTAGCAACTTGCCAGGCAAAGCACCAAGGCCATCTAAAGCAAGTGGAAAAGAAAATCAAGAGTTGATAGTGACAAGCGAAGTTACCGATGGCACACCAAAACCCGAGGACGAGGAGATGGACCTCGTCGACGTGCAGGATGCCGCTGCAGCAGCAAAGGCCATGCCACCCCAGGATTACTCGAGAGAAGACGAAATCGAAAAGCTCCGTACATCAGGATCCATGACGCAGAACCAGACCGAAATCTCACGAGTGCGTAACTTGGAGAAGATTCAGATGGGCAAGTTCGAAGTCGAGCCTTGGTACTTCTCACCCTACCCAGTCGACTTTGTAGATTCAGATGTAGTCTACATCTGCGAATTCTGTCTCTCTTACTACGGCGAAGTTACGCAGTTCGAGCGCCACCGTTCAAAGTGCCACCTCCTTCACCCCCCTGGCAACGAAATATACCGAGATGACTACGTATCCTTCTTCGAGATCGACGGGAGGAGGCAGCGAACATGGTGTCGCAATCTTTGTCTGCTTTCAAAACTCTTCTTAGATCACAAGACGCTCTACTACGATGTTGACCCTTTCTTGTTCTACTGCATGTGCACTCGCGACGAACACGGCTGCCATTTCGTAGGCTACTTCTCCAAAGAAAAGGAATCCGCAGAGGGCTACAACGTAGCCTGTATCCTCACGCTCCCTCAATACCAACGGAAAGGTTTCGGTAAACTGCTCATCGACTTTTCTTACCTCCTTTCCAAGCGTGAAAACAAGCTCGGGTCTCCAGAAAAGCCTTTGTCTGATTTGGGTCTTTTGGGATATCGTGCCTACTGGCAGGAGATTCTTGTCGACATACTTATGGAGCCTGGCCGTACAGAAGCAAATATCGAAGATCTGGGTGCTGCGACCGCAATGACCACGAATGATGTTCTACACACCCTGCAGAACCTGAACATGCTGCGATATAGCAAGAATCAGCATGTCGTCGTCCTTACAGATGCAGTTATTGCGCAGCGGGAGAGACAAAAGGCAAAGGAAAAGCTGAAAGGCAAGAGGAGCATCGATCCTGATCGCCTGATCTGGAAGCCACCCGTGTTCTCTGCAGCAAGTCGGACATGGAATTGGTGAGACTTTTCATCCTTTCGCTTCTTTTGATCTTGTAATCATTGGTTTGGCGCGTGGCGTTGATAGTTTACTGCTTCATAGTATACCCAGGCTCTGATTGATATTACTTTAGAGCGTCCAACGCTTTCTCACAGCATTTCGTTCTCCCCTAGTAGTACAGCCCTTATCCCGTGCTGTCCAACCACTCAAAACACATCATTCTTATTGCTGCATCATCGAATCTCCATTCCAGCAGCACCTCCTTTTGCACATCCCTCCCAAACTCCGTCACCACCTCGTTAGGTTTCAGCATGCCCCTCAACTCATCGACCACATCTCCTAATCGAATCCCGTTTCTTCGTTCGATCTTTACACAGCGCTGCTGCCATTCTTTCCTTGCTCCTCTTTGTAGTACATTGACGTACTCTTGATCCCACGTCGCCCCTTCTACACAATAAACCTCTACTTTCCGCGTTACAGGCTTTGACAAGTACGCATCTATCACACTCCTCTCCCTGCCCACTTCCCTTTCACCCTCCCTAAACCACTCATCCAACTTTTCCGCACCCAACTTCGTCCTGACACAAATTCCCATGTCTCCCCTCGCTATCTCTTCCAGACCACCAACAAACTCACACACATGCTTTCCCAGCCAAGGATGCAAGTACTGGCTCAGTGTAGAGAGAAGGTTACTGTAAGCACCTTCGTGCCAGAAGTAGTAGTCGTCTGAGATATCCAAAACGACCCCTGCATTCTGCCACAGCGTTGTTCGATGGACGATATCTTGGGCGAGAGATGAGATGGATTGAGGTAATTTCTTGAGTATGTATGGTCTTGGAGTGCTGGGATCATTACAAACAGTGTCAGGTAGAGGAAAGTTGCGAGGATGGAGGTTGAGCCGGAGTGTTTCTTTCCAGTGTCTCGAGACTGAGGCGCAGGTACGAAGGTCTGTGGGTGGCAGGAAGGAGATGATTTCCATGAGCAATTCTGGGAGTAGAAAGATGCGATGCATATTGTGGTACGAGTGGTATCAATGGACTTGATCAGGGTATGACTTGGGCACGGAGTGAGGTTATATATGACTACTGGATCAGAAGATGGGCCGGAAGCAAGCTGAAACTCCTACTCCGCTACACAATCACCCTGGCTGCTTCGACTTCCCTACAGAAGTGGCAGTAGGCTATCTCACGTCAGCTGTACAACTGATGTCGTGATCAGAAGAAACATGTAACGTGATTCGTGGGATAAGGCGCAGGGCGGACACTTTCGGCATGTCAAAGTGCTTGGCGTGATTACTGATTACTCCCAATTCAAGAACAGACGACCAAGCTTTTGTAGTAGTCCTACGCCAACGCAGCCATCAACCCCGCAATACCACCCAACCCAATAGCCAGCGCTCGGAGCATGTTTAGCTTACCAAACTTGTCCAACAGCTCGCTCACTTCTTTATCTTCCGCTTCGCTACTGTTCTTCTCGGTCTTCTCTTGTGGTACGCTCAAGTCTTTCCATTGACTCACGTCATCCTTGCTATCGACAGATTCATCAGCGCTTCGCCCCTTCAATCCAGCTTTCTCTCGATACTCAGCAGATGCTGCACTTCGGCTCCCGCCCAGTTCCTCATTCTTCCTGATAAGGGCAAAGTTGGTTGGTATCATAAAACTGGTGATTGGTGCGATGCTGAAGGAAAGTACTGCGGCTACAAGGTAGAGTCCTGGCTTTCCCTTCACAGCATGCTGGAGTAATGACGATGTGGAGTTGAGAGATGAGGTGGGAAGGGCGCTGTAAGCGAGATAGACGAAGCCGGAGGCTGAAGTAATTGCCGCGGTTGGGAAGGTGTGAGAGCCCCGTGAGAAAAGCCAGCGTACCATAGGAAGAGAGCGGGATGCCGGTTGTGATTGTATCATGGGTATGTCGAAAAGGGACAATGCTGCGATGCCACCCGACGCCAGCAGCGCTGTGGATATGCTTATAATTTGTACGGTCTGTGTTGCTGACATGTTGTTGGGCTAGTGTGAAATTGGGGGATTTTTGGGGGGATATGGCAACAATCACCAAAGGAGATAAGGAGGATTCAAGAAAAGTAAAGCTGTCTTCATATATATACCAGAGGCGCTGATGTGGTCGTTTTGTCGGTGCACAAGCAACGCGTTCCGTGGACCCCGTAAGGAACGCGGTTATCGAGATGATGTCATGGCGTTTCTCGTATCAGACGAACATTTCGGTTGCGGCGTCCACTGACCCCGACATTGTCGCAAGATCGGTAACTCTACTCAGTCCGCTTGCGCACCTTGGGCAATGCGAACCAGCAAACCATCATGACGGCATACATACCAATTGCAACAGGGTGAAGCACCCAAGTACCTGCGAGATCAGTTAGTCGATGTTTGCGTCTTGGAAAGTGGCAACTTACCAGAGGCTTGTGCGAGAACACCAGTTGTGAATGGAGCGACTGCACCGCCTGAACTTCCTGCACCGCCTATGAAGCCGATTGCAGTTGTTTGAACATGACGAGGCATGAGACGCGAAAAGATGGTCTGCGCACAAGGGTAGACAGGGCCCAACAACAAACCCAGCAAGCATACAGCGACCGCATTTCCAATCAAGTTCGGCGTCAACCATGCCAAAAGCTGAAGGCCTACTGTTCCAATTGTGAGGATGACGACGAATCTCTTCTCGCCTATTTTGGGTGCAGCATGAGTGAGTACAAAACGGCCAAGAGTGATTCCAGCCTATTGGAGAATTAGCATGTCTATTGCAGCATAAAGACGTTCTACATACCCAGAAGCCTGCTGTGACGTATCCAACCTTCGCAGGGTCCCCATTACGGTAGTTGATGAGGTACGAGATGAACCAGCCGGAGATGCTCACTTCAGCTCCTTGGTATGCGAAAATGAACAGTGCCCCGAATATGGTCACCTTGTTCTTCAAGGCGAGCTTTAGATTCTTCAGCTTTGACGCGGCATTCTCTGCGGAAGTTTGCCTGCTAGTCGTGGCTTCCAGGAGGGTCTCCTCAGAGTCTTCCCTGTATGACCAGAAGGACCATGCGGCGAAGGCGATGCAGCAAAGTCGCAGCCCGACACATATGAAGTAGAAGCGTGACCACAGGATTCCTTGCGAAACAATCGCTGTCCCGATGATAGGTGCTATTATTCCTCCGACGCCATAACTACCATGCGCCAGGCCAAGAATGACACTGGGTGGATGCGTATTCGCGCAGTACACGTTGTTGAGCGCTAGGTTGATAGCGGCACCAAATCCTAATAAGAAAAAGCTAGTGATGTTAGCAGTGCATTGTTGACATCTTGGACCGCAGACTTACGATACGATGACGAGAGGATAAGGAGGCGTGCACACAAGGATAATATATGCAGATAGTTGTATCAACTCTGCGAATATCAACGTCTTTGCTCTTCCGAACTTTCCCAAAATTGAATTGGTGAAAAAGGCAGCAGAGATAAAACCGATGGCATTGCCGACAAAGACCAGAGACATGATCGAGTATGAGATGTGGTAGTACGACTCCATGTATGGGATCAAAGCGCCAACAACTGGTCAACAGTCAGTGTTTGTCCGCACTTGGTACCATGAAAATGGTGTGTAAGTTCAGATTCGCAATCCTCCATACCTGAATCGTTTATTCCGTTTGAGAAATAGATCATGCAGCAGCACAAGATCCTCCATTTGGTCATGGGCTCAGCGTTCCACATCCTCTCCCTGCCAACCGCATCTTCTCGAATCGGTGTAGCCGGGCGACTCATCTCAAGCTCATTGGGAGTCTTGGGGGTTTGCGCACCCTTTGGCATATCAAATTCCGAGACTGAAGCCTGGCGACCATTGTCTGTATTGCGAGAAGCAAAGTCCGTGAGTTCAACATCCGGCAATACACCTACATCACCAAGTGTTTGAGGTGCTTTGCTTTTGCTCTTTTGATATGTTGGTTCCGGGTTGGTAATGTTCGACGCGGGTTGTATATCGAAGAACTTGTGGAATGCAGACATGTTGTCGATACCCTCAATCTGCGGGGAGAGGATATCGGGCTGTGCGACTTGAAAACAATTGCTTTTCAATTGTACAGTTCAGGCTGTAAAGAGTGTTGAAGATTTTCAAAAAGGTAGAGTCATAAATGAGAAGGTCTACCGAGCACTGATTGTATGAAAACTTTGTGCCCTTAAGCGGTAGTCCACGAAGTGCTCAACGAAAGCGACTAGCCAAATCAAAGGGCTGAGGGCGCAATCGCTGATAAATTGTAAAGCGCATAATTACCATATCACACATGATAAAGAACCACCGGCTCCGACTTGGAGCCTATCACAAGCGACGGAGTACTTATCGTGTGGTCGCGCTGCAACAGTGTGGAGATCGTGAACGGTCACCGAGTCGATCACGAAGCTCGTGAAACGTTGTGCAGCGAAACAGACGCGTCTACCACTGCAACCAGCTGTTCCAAGATGGTAACGGATCCGACAGTTGGAGAAGGACTGAGTCTAGAATTGAGGATGGAAAGCCGCTTTGCCTAGTCGGTCGCCAAAGTGCGAACTTTTGGAGGTCGGAGCGGTGAAAACTTCCCCGCGAGCGCGGCGAACCTTTCCTACTTGGAAATTTCCCAAGCACCCCTCCACTGCTGCACCACAACCATCGCAATCAGCAACCACCCCTCACCCTGCTTATCCAAGCTCTACTCCAACATGGCCCGTCCAAAGCGCAATGTGCTCGCCACCATAGACAGCACCATCACACCGCCTGACGCGATGTCGCCAAACCACGTCATCGCGCGCATTACCAAAGCTGAGGGGAAGAACATTTATGCCGCCGAGCTGCCAGATGGCAAGCCCGTACTTGCAGAGTTGGAAGCGAGGTTCAGATCGACAGTATGGATCAAGAGGGGTAGCTATGTGGTTGTAGACACTTCTGCGCTGGCAGATCGGGAGAACAAACTGGATGGAGAAATTGTCAATGTGGTTCGCGACGAGAAGGCCTGGAGGAAGATGGCGTACTGGTATGTTGCAACCGGGTATCATGTGATATGTGTACAGAGCGCTAATAACATAATATACAGGCCCAAGGAGTTCGTAAAGAAGTCCACCTATGTCGAGGATAGCGATGAAGAAGAATCAACCGTCGGAAAGATGCCGCCCACCGACTCAGACGAAGACTGAGCCTGCGATTGCACTCACTCAGCGTGCTCATGATCCTCCTCGATTATACCCTTCGTCACGCCTTCGTACTCTTTCCTCGTTCCCCACCATACGCCTGCGACCGTAATCGCCAGAACGCCCACAACCGTCACCGAACTAGCCGATGTACTTGGGTACACATTCCACGCCCACTCTTGCGCGCCCCATAATGCATATACCACGGCCGGATTGAAACCTGCTTTCCACAGCAGGAAGGGCGTGCTCCATGCAATGTAAGAGTAGAACTGGTAGTGCAGACTCCTCGCGCAGAGTAATCCAATCGTCATCGCGGTCAGCATTGTCGTCATGATGAAGTCGGGCGTAATCTTGCTAGACATGGTATCTTGGTCGCGTGGCTCAATGGCTGGAATACAAAGTTTGAGGAACTCGCGAACATTGCGCTTCGAAGGCTTGATCCAGCGGGTTCGTGCATACCAGACAAGGAGGCCAACATGGAGAGCGAGTAGGCCGATGGCGAAAGGCCGGGAGAGGAATGTTGATTCTGGGACGAAGCGCCAGTTCACGGTCCACTTGTAGAGGAAGGCACGGCTGAGTTCGAAAGCGCGAGCAAAGTAACTGGGTGCGCGCTTTCTGAAGGGATACCCAAATAGGACCTACAATTTGATCAATATCAATTGAGAAGTGATAGGTATGGAAATGTGAAGATATACGTACCGAAATCTGCCCAATGATCATAGCCTGCGTTAATGCTTCTCTTCCGCCCAACTTCATCACCATCAAGATGCCCATCGCTGGCAATGGCAACAACAAGCTCATCTTGACATTCAGGCCTGTGCTATACAGCGCGCTTCCCAGATGCCATTGGTTGCGTTGGTAGCAGTAGATAGCCAACCAAAAGAATAGTACAGCGAAACAATCGTTGAAGCATCGCAGCATGAAAATGCTATGCATACGCTTTGATAGAATCAGCAGCGGGAAGACGTAAGGTGGGACCTATCAAGACATTAGCATCAACCACAACACCTGCAGGTCCACCAGCCTCGACAAACAATAGTCAGAAGAGAAAAGTACTCACCCTAGCCTTCCTGTAACATTGGAAAACCACACCAAGCGTAAGCAGATACACTCCTGCGAAAATGTATTGCGCAAGACCTATATCTCGCCCTTCATCTGTCCACTTGTACAGATGCTTGTAGATCCATACGTGCGCACCAGGGTACACAAGCGGACCTGTTGAGCCCGAAATGTTCTTGTAATCGCGCTCGCCTTTCAAATAGATAGATATCTGCTGCATATACGTCGTCCAGTCTATCTCTGTATCTGGGAAAATATCCTCGTTAGGACACGTGGTGGTTTGTAAGTAAGACAGGAGAGCACGAACATGGTATCTTCTCGATTATCACGCCTGAAAGCGCCGCGTCTGCAATGAGCAAGAGAGGTGTCATCCATCTTGTGTGATCGGGATTGTAGGCCAGGTCTTTCGCGCGGGCGAGTAGTGACATGGCGGGCTGTTGTTGTACGCGGTTTTGAGGATGGCAAGTTCGCGGGTTGACGATGGTGTTATAGTTCGCGTCGCGTGTCACGTGGGAAGGAGGTTTGAAGTTTCAAGGATGATGGTTTCGCGCGACGTGTGTTTCAGGCATCGATTTCCTCGTGCGAGGCGTATGTAAATAGTGGTTTGATGTGAGGTGGATGTGTTATTTTGGGGTCAGACGGCGATGCGCATGCATCTGTTTTATACTTATAAGGGTAAGCGCGAGATTTTGGCTGTCAAAAAGATCATCGCAACAAGAACGGAGAAATCCTTATGCTTACAGTCCAACTCAAAATCTGTTTGCTTACTTTAGCATGTAATGATGTGATTGTTGTGTGTGGTTCATTCATTCTACCCGTGGTCGATAAGCCGCACATCACCGCTTTAGTACCTTCGACACTGACCGAACACTTTGAGTGACCAGATAAATGGTTAAATTAAGTCTAGAATAAGGAATGTCTATCTTGAATGCGCTAATAGAAAATTTACAGTAAGAGAATTTGATGCTTCTTATATGCTCGACCAACTATCGCTTAAGAGCTCTTGGGGAGAGTGACGAGGGTGATGTAGGCGTCGGCAACACCCTGGCAGACAAAGTCCTTGGGGCCGTTACCGCCAGCGCGGCAGTAGTTGGGAAGAGTGGCGGTAGCGACATAGGTGATGCTGGGGATATGTTAGTATATCTGAATCTGCGAAGTAATCGAAGGTACAAGGATAACTTACTCGTCGCTAACCTTCTGCTTCAGGAGCAGACCGCTGCGGTCGCTGTCGAAAGAGAAGTCCATGAAGCTGTTCTCGCCACAGGAGTACCACTTGTGGTCCTCAAGCTTATCGGCCTGAGCAGAGCAGGTGAAGTCGAGGGTTCCTCCGTTGGTGGCCTTGATGTTGAAGCCGAGGCTGTTGTAGTAGGTTCCTTCCGGCTTGCGTCCGTAGAATTCGGAAATCTTCCAGACGTAGTCACCCTCAGTGGTGACAGGGCAGGATGCGGTGTCCTGGCGAGACTCGAGAGGAGCAGCAGCGGCAAGGCCAGCGGCGGCGAAGAGAGAGGCGATGGTGGTGAACTGCATTTTCATGAAGTTGATTTGAGGTTTGAGGTTGAAGAATAGAGTTTTTGTAGTTGAGTAGTTGTTGTTGGATATGAAGGCTGTTGTTGGATGATGAGTTTAAGACAGGACACTTGCCTGGCATTATATATCATCGCATCTCGTATCTGGGGTATGCTACTGCTACCACGATCATCATGCCCGTCCTCTTCCAAGGTTCAATACGAGGCGATTGACATCAAGCGTCCCCCTTGGCCATGCCCACAAGAACACGCCAGAGGGGTACCATGAAAACCTTTCTGGAAACACGAGCATCGGCCCATGCCGACAGCGCCGGAAAGACACTACTGCCCCATTTTTGGAGCCTCAGAACCCTCGTTAATAGTGTCATGAGCCATTAGCGGCATCCGGGGTGACCGGATGAGGCGACAATACGTCCTATCCAGACAGCTGGTAAACCTAACGGCGCTAGAACCGTGCCAAATATACGAGATGTGACGTTTAGTAGGATGAATAGGGTCTGCGCAGTAGCATCGTGCGCTGGCCGATCGGCCGCACAAGAACTCGCTTCAGGACGCTAGCAATGTGACGTCCTGGGCTACAGGTATTCTAGTTGCTGTTACGATGGATACGATGGTGAGAGGCGACTGCATCTTTTAGATTCGTATTGTTGCGGTACAGACTCCGATGCTGGGATAAGAACAACTGTAGCTTATCAGCACACTCGGAACGCGGCAAAGAGGTTATTCGTGCTGAGATGTAGAGTCTGAGTGCTGTGGATTCTAGGAAATATGGCAATGTCAATCATGACTTCAATTTCCTAGAGTTCCTGTCGGTCCGTCCATGAACTGCGAGCGGCCTCATCGCCCGCCGTCTGGGTGGCCCGAGTGCGATCAGTAATCTGGTTCTTTCCATGGAGCCTGAATAACTAGCATGAAGATCTTTCTTGGACGAAGGATCAAAATACGATGTCGCTTGGAAATGAACCGAGATGATGGAACTTTGAGCCGTGAGTGCATTGCATCATAGACGGTTGTGACGGGTGTGGCTGCCGATCACCTGAAGGCTCGTGTTCAAGGGTCCACGCTCAGAGAGCGGAGACTGCCATCGACACCATCACCACTAATGCCCGATCGGAGTTGTTCCGGCGGTACGCTATTTTTGCTATTTCTGGACCCGCGATCGAGGGCTCAGCCCAGAACGAGAACGAATACCATGCGTCCTACGCTACGAAGAGGCCCATCTAGCCTGGGGAAACACATGAGTGGCAACAGACGCTCAATGGTTGTGCCTACTGTGCACGAAGAAGTTCCAGGTACACGCAGTGATGATCTGAGGCCGAGCACCAACATTGCACGGTCACTTTCGGTCATTCACGAAGATCTCGTTATTATATTTGCGAAATGACGACACCCGCCATCTCCTCGGAACCTGACTGAATGGTTTGCTAATCTAATCGGAGCCTGACGGATCGATGTCTCTGCACTGGTACCTAGTTAGCAATGACATTGGACGTGACATCGTATTGTCGACGCTGGCAACATTTGAGTGGAGCCATCGGAATGGTCGTCCATGACCTATCAGCGGTGGGGGTCTCGGCTTCGACACTGCGGATTGGTCTTCGAATCTTCAGGAACAGCCGGAAGTATGGGGTGACAAGATGTGGGGATTCATCGTAGGACATCTCGGCTTTGCCTAGCTTGAACTACCTCAGGACGGCTGGGAGTGCGAAGGTGCTAGACGTATACGGAAGTGTTGATGAGACGACGGCAGTCCCCCTATAGTAGTGAAGTTGACCTTCAGTAGGGCGATGCCGAGGATGATTCCGAAGATAATTCTACAACCAACAGGGATGAATACAGTGACAAGGACCAATACTCCGATAAGGATAGCGAGAGCAGTGATAAGGATCTTGACTATGCTTCAGTCAATGATACGGAAAGCGACTTTTGTGAAACGTGGCTAGCGAGAGCTTTTCGAGTTTATCTTGTGATGCTGACAAAGAAGCCAATGTAGTAAGCATATGGAACGGTATCGATGGAGCAGTGGAGGATGATGGGGTCGATGCAGGAACCGATATGGAAATGTGGAACAAGCTCGGGAACGTGGGAGACTGAGGTCTACTTGAGTATTCGATTGGCTGTCGACTAGCGCTATTCACAAGATCGTCATCTGTGTTGTATGGAAGAGATGATTGGGCATTTTGCGCATGTAATCTTTGAAACTTCCATATTACTTTCAGAACAACTGCAAAGAAGCAGGTTGGTGGCGATGAACGAGCGTCCGTGTGCGAGAAGAACATACAATGGTTAGGCGATAGTAGGCCATTCCCAAGCGTGGCTGTAACTTGGGGGGCGACCATACAGAAGGTGTTATATGACAGCTATGACGATTTGGTCAGCGACCTTTCCAAGGTTGTTCCAAAGGCTAAACAAAACGATGGACTGACCGCCATACACAACCTCATCCGAATCAACTGTATAACCATCTCATAAAGTAGCCGAAGGACAGTGTCCGTTCCTCCAGAGCACAGCTACGACGAGGTTTTGTCGGTCAAGCGATCCTGACCTGCCCCTCCCTCTGCGACATGTCAGATACGTTAGGTGGCTCAAAACATCTTCCCCGCAGTGTCTTTAGCCATGTCGAAGCTTCCACAATCGAAACCACGAACGATACAGATCTCGATGTAGTATTCGTGCATGGCGAATCAAATAATTTTAAGACTCCACCGAAAGTGTGGAGCGACAAGTTCCAGGCAAACACCAAGTTCTACTACTGCAGCACTACCGATTTGTTGCGGTGGATTATGGAGTCGGAGTGCTACGACCCTACAATAGATGCCTCAGATGTTTGGTTTGATAGGGCAGTAGAAGACGAACATGATGAATCAGCAACAAGACCGCTTGTTTGGGTTGCTCAGGCACCCGATGCCCGAGCTGTTTACAAGTCGCTGCATGAGCATGGTTTCCCAGTACGCAAGAGCCCTAAAGGAAAGACAGCGGTTTTCTGGCGTACCTACGGTGTCATCGAGCTGCAGCCATACCGTCCCAGTTTGATCGGCCTATGTATACCCATGTGGGGACAGTGGAGCTGCTTTATGGTTTTGCAGGACTACTACGCTTGCCGCAACTCGACCACTCCGTGTCGCTCAGACTCGATGCTGGGTCCTAATGTACTTCATGACCCGTCGGACGGTGTTTTCATGATAGTCACACTTCTATACAGTTTTGCCACCATTGTGCAATACCAGGTCAATCGAGAGGACTACTATCAGCAGCTGTGCTTGATCGTTGGACTTGCGGCAGGTCTTTTGCTCAGTCCCTCTATTCCGTTCACAGTACCAGGCTCCCCTGTATCGGTGCATACATTTGTAGCTACGACGAGCGTGGCGTTGGCGTGCGGTGCTATTGGTCACTGGATCTGGCGAACATACTTTAGCACGCTGGAGACTCGGCTCGAAAGGAGGCTGTTAGATTGGAAAGAAGAGGCGCGCCAGACGGCGAACGAAACACATGCTGTCGAGTTTCACCGCCTGACTTGAACGAGCCGACATCGATTGTGTTGATGTAACAAGAAATCAGCTAGAATACAGCGTCAGCGCGTTGAAAAGTGATAATATAGCACTCCAGATTTCAATCACGAATCGGTTGCAACTGCTGGAGATGGGGTTTCAAGATATGGCGCAGTGGATATGTTGTTTTCATTGTATCAGAGGTTTACTCCCATTGCGTGCCCTTTAGTCGTTGCATGAGATATTCGACTTCAACTTCCTTGGTCAGAGGAATGACCCAATCCTGCGAGGTTGTTAGAATGCCCTGGTGAAAATGCAGTAGAGTAACTTACCTTGTACATTCCGACCACTGCGTCTGCGTTTACCTTAGACGAACCATTAGCGCCCAGGTCTGGGTCTGTGCCGTATGTCTTCGCCTTTAGTCTCAACCTCTCCAGGACCTTCTTCTCCACGGCGGCATTTGTGATGGCCTCGTCGATGCCCTTTCTGTCTTCGTCCTTGATCAACTTGACGAAGCGCTCAGTCTCCTGCTGGAACTTGGCCTCTGCAACAAACTTGCCAAAGTGTATCCTCCGCGACAAGGACTGGATGGTCATGACATCGCACGTGGCCGAGGATCCGTAGTTTTCTTGCGACTCTCCCCTGTCCTCGCGGTCGGTCGGGGCGCATGCTGCGGGCAGGATGTGCTTGATGTAGCAGTCTTTCAATTGGGCGTTGACGTTGACATTGTTGGGGTGGAGGATCTGGGGGTAGTTGAGGGGCTTGAGGATGGGCTCCTGGAGGACTTCGGGGAAGAAGGGGTACTCGTCGGGCGACTGGTAGCGGCGGACGAGGGACTGGAGACGCTCCTGCTCGCGCAGCATCCAGTCGAACAGGCTGGTGTCGGGCTCACCAATGTCGACGCCGCCGGGCAGGTAGATGGTCTTGTTCAGCGGGAACTGGACGCGCTCAATCAGGTGGAAGGTGATTGTGTCCTCGAGACGACTGTTGTTGGCTGTCAGTTTGACTCAGACGGGCGCATAGTGGGGAGGGCGCGCACATGAGCTGGAAGCGGATGTTGGCCAGGTCCAGGGCCTTGGAGGCATCCGAGAGGTCAATGGCCGCGTCCATGATTCCTCGTCGACAAGATGCAGAAAGAGGGAGCGTGTGCGTGTGCGTGAATGGTGTTGGCAGCCATGATAGTCGGCGCTGGTGGTACAACGAGCATGTACCCGACCATCGGCGCTGCTCTTCGGCCCATGACGCAGGCGCATTGCCGACGGCTGAGCTCCACCCACATGCAGCGAGAACAAGACCGCCCACCACCACCAGAGCGTTCTGTACATATCTATCCCTCTCTCAGCACCACCACGCGCCTCACCGCCTCCTGGCCTCTCCCATTGAGCACGCGAGCAGCACTGAGACTGGAATGCGAAGACAAATGATGACATAAAGACGGTTTCTTGCACTGCGCCGCCCGTTGAGTCCCACCCGCCACGCCTGCTCGCATGGCCTCGTCAACCGCCCGCAATGGATCACCAGGTCGCGGGAGGTCCACCAGCCCGCGCTCGCCCCGGTACTCGCAGGCCTTCGACGACAGCAATGACGAGGGCAGCTATCTAGACGCCCTCCCAGATGTAGCCCCACCGCAATTTCCAACTCGCAGACGGTGATGCTAATGCTCGCTAGACCCGCCATCTGCAAGCTTTTGGCAAAAAAGTGACTGCCACCGCTGGCAGCTTGATAGGCGCCGAAGGAGTCACCCAGCACTACCAGAACGCGATTGGGGAGCTCCACCGCGAGCTGAAGCGCCCTCTGATGCAGCGATCCGTCTTTTCCTTCGCCCAGACCACCCCCCGCGAGATCGTGCGCTCGCGAATCTCCGTCCCCGAGATCCAGCAGCGAGCACTGGCCTACATCCCCAACGACCTGCTGTCCAACATCCCCGAGGACAACAGCGAGTTCTCTCTCTTCCAGGGCTTCGAAGCCTCGCTGCCCGACAAGCCCGACAGCCATGCGAACAAACATGGCCGCCACAACGCGCGCGGCCAGAGGCTCATTGGCGGCGGCCAGGACGAAGACGACCCCAACGTCCCGCCGTCCATGCAGAAGCTGAGGAAGCAGAGAAACGCCATGGGCCACCGGTTAGAGATGATGGGCGTGCGGAAACACATGTGTGTCGCCGAAATACACGAAATCGACAACAAGATCGCGAACCTCAACACAATGCGCAAGATGGTGCTCGACCGCCTGGCCGGCCTTGAGCTCGAAGAGGGCGAGCTTGAGCAGGATCTCCTCACCGTGGACAACCGCATCGAGGACCTCCAAGAAGAGCTGGACGACGAAGCCGCATTGGCGCCCAAGACGGCAGAGTCGCAAACAAGCGAAGAACAGTCAGAAGGCAAGGGCGAATTCATGTCCGAGTCAATATACCAGAAGATACCACAATCACCAAAGACGAAGAACAAGGCGAAGAGGCTTTCCAAGAGAATGTCCATGCCCGTACTACACGAACATCTGCAATCAGGATCCAAGATCAAGGAACTGCCCGCGCACATGGACTCCATCACCGCCATGGACTTTGACGCGCCATGGGGTATGATGGTCACGGCATCTCTGGATGACACCGTACGAGTATGGGATCTGAGCGCCGGCCGGTGCATCGGAATGCTTGAGGGTCATTTGTCTTCCGTGCGCTGCCTCCAGGTCGAAGAAAACATCGTTGCAACTGGCTCAATGGACGCTTCTATCAAGCTTTGGGACTTGAGCAAGGCTGAATATGCGCCCATGGACAACCGGATAAACAAGCACGATGAAGAAAGCGATGATGGTCTGGCCTTTGAGAACTCGGAAGATGCACCTCCTGCACCGCCATCGACCAGCATGCAGGATTGCCCCCTGTTCTCCCTTGAATCGCACGTCGATGAAGTCACTGCACTCCATTTCCGCGGCGACACTCTGGTTTCTGGCTCAGCTGATAAGACACTACGACAGTGGGATCTGGTCAAGGGACGATGCGTTCAGACGCTTGATGTCCTTTGGGCCGCTGCTCAAGCAACCGCTACAAACACCTCTCAGAGCACATGGCGACAGACTGGACGCTCCGCCGATTCCTCTGCCGACTTCGTAGGCGCTATTCAAGTCTTCGATGCCGCACTGGCGTGTGGTACCGCAGATGGTATGGTACGCTTATGGGATCTGCGTAGCGGACAAGTACACCGAAGTCTCGTCGGCCACACAGGTCCTGTCACAGCTCTGCAATTCGACGATGTCCACCTCGTAACCGGTAGTGCCGACAGGAGTATACGCGTAAGTTCATCGTTTCCGTCTTCATCTAGGCTTGTTTACTGATATGAACAGATCTGGGATCTCCGAACCGGCGCCATTGCCGATGCATATGCTTACGACCACCCTATCACCAGCATGATGTTCGACTCACGCCGCATTGTGTCTGCAGCGGGTGAGGACGTAGTCAAGGTTTACGATAAGACGGATGGAAGACACTGGAGTTGTGGACCCGGCGCTGATGAAAGCGACGAGACCAAGTATCCCACCATTGAGCATGTTAGGATAAAGGATGGCTATCTCGTTGAAGGACGCAGAGATGGTACAGTTGGTGTGTGGTCGTGCTAGTAGAGCTACTGAGCGGAGAGAATTGTATATAAGAACATGACTGGTGCGCATACATGCCAGTCATGGAAATGGCAGTGTTGTACTATTGCAGAATGCTTATTGGAACATGACTATTGGACCAATCTGCCGATACCACAATGGCCGACATGTTTTTTACCATGCGCCAGTCGTGACGCATGTGGGCCGCTCAAGCCAATGTCTTGATGTAGCAGACTTTATCCACAATTCGCGTACTAAGCTCAACGAGATATGAAATCTGCCCGGGTGGGATGCATGCTTAGTGGAGGAGGAGATGGGTGTTTATGATTGACACGGTTCAGATCGCAGTTTGCGGGATACATGTTGTTTGATTACAGTCAACCTTTCAACCTATACTAGCGTCGTGAAGGCAACAAAATAATACAGTTCTGACGCGGCACGTTACAAGCACGCGTTTACTGGGGCCGATGGAAGCTTGGTTGTACGATGCAGGGATGGCCCGCGACGCTCCGATCTGCCATGGTGACGTAACGCTGAGCATGCCGACTAACATTTCCGCGCTTCCCTAGACGCCTACCCTGTTCCAATGCACCTGTCACACTTGTATAGTACATTCGCTTGTCCTATCTACCTATGATATTTCAACTCTAATTTTGCGATTGTTGAGTCAATTGCTCGCATACCTCACGCAGGCGCATCCTGCCCGCCATTCCTGTCCGCCCCAGCTTCCTCTCCCGCTTCCAGCTGCTCCGCGAGAGCTCCGAGTTCCCGCAATGCTACCACGACAAGCCGCGTCGCTATCACGCGGATACAATGCATCTTCTAGAGCCTCACTTCTCTGCAGAAGATTGCCCCGAGCGACGCCCGCACAATTCCGCGCTTCCTTTAGCAATGGCAGTCCAGCCTCTGCTTCGAGACGCGCTGCCCTACAAACCTCACAATTGAGCAAGCAAACCCCCACCACCACGGCGATAAGAACTGCCTCCACAAAACCTCTAGATGTTCCGCGATCGCGTTTTGCTCGCTATGCCTACAGAACAGCAGCAATGCTTGGCTCTTTCGTCGCCGTTAGCGGTGTTCTGGTCATCGCCTTCTTCGTCTACGACGCCTACACATACAACGAAGACCCCATCGCGACCGACATTCCCGTCTCAGAACTCGCACTCAGCCCGAGGAGAGGAGGACCAAAGAACCTGCCAATCGCCGACCACTTCGTAGACGATGATGAATGTCCTGAGAATAAGAAGCTCAAGCACAAGCCAAAGTTGGTCATATTGGGTACGGGCTGGGGCAGCGTGGCCCTCCTGAAGCAATTGAACCAGGATGACTACCACGTTGTTGTTATATCACCGTCCAACACCTTCCTCTTCACACCTATGCTGCCGTCTGCCACCGTAGGAACACTGGAGCTGCGATCCCTTGTCGAACCAGTCCGAAAAATTGTGCGAAGGGTGCGCGGACATTTCCTCAAGGCCAAGGCCGAAGACGTCGAGTTCTCCGAGAAGCTCATCGAATGCTCAGCTGTCGATGCCCATGGTCAGGAGCAAAGATTCTACGTCCCTTACGATAAGCTGGTTGTTGGCGTCGGATCTGTCTCAAACTCCCACGGCGTAAAGGGTCTTGAGCACTGCCACTTCCTCAAGGATATCAGCGATGCTAGACTCATTCGCAACCAGGTCGTAAAGAATCTTGAACAAGCATGCTTACCTACAACATCTGACGAGGAGAGGCGAAGGCTCCTGTCGTTTGTGGTTTGTGGTGGTGGACCCACTGGAGTAGAATTCGCAGCTGAGCTCTTCGACATGCTCAACGAGGACCTCTGCAAGCTCTACCCAAGACTTCTTCGCAACGAAATCTCCGTCCACGTCATCCAATCCCGCAGTCATATCCTGAACACCTACGAAGAGGCGCTGTCCCAGTACGCTGAGCAACGATTCGCACACGACTCTGTTGATATTCTCACAAATTCGCGCGTGAAGGAGGTCCAGTCAGACAAGATCCTCTTCTCACAAAAGGATGAAAATGGCAAGGTGGTAGTTAAGGAGATTCCAATGGGCTTCTGTCTTTGGTCAACCGGTGTTGCACAGACAGACCTTTGCAAGCGTCTCGCTGCTAAACTTGACGGCCAGAACAACAAGCATGCCCTCGAAACCGATACACACCTTCGTCTAAACGGTTCACCCCTCGGCGATGTATACGCTATTGGTGACTGCGCGACTGTCCAAAACAACGTCTCTGACCACATCGTAAACTTCCTCCGCACCACCGCCTGGGAGAAGGGTAAGGACCCCGAGAAGCTGCAGATTTCGTACTCAGACTGGCGCGGCATTGCCAAGCGCGTCAAGCAGCGCTTCCCACAGGCAGCAAATCACCTTCGCCGCCTAGACAAGCTATTCGAACAGTATGACAAGGATAATTCTGGTACTCTAGACTTTGGCGAGCTTAGAGAGCTTCTCTTCCAGATTGACTCGAAGCTCACATCCCTACCCGCCACCGCTCAACGTGCCAACCAGCAGGGTGAATACCTCGGCCGCAAGTTCAACAAGATCGCTCAGGCAGCTCCTGGCATGGCACTCAACAACGTTGATTACGGCGACCTAGACGATGCAGTATACAAAGCGTTCGAGTACAAGCATCTTGGTAGCTTGGCCTACATTGGCAATGCAGCCATCTTTGACTACAACGGCTATGGCCTGAGCGGTGGTCTGTTGGCCGTCTACCTGTGGAGAGGCGTGTACTTCGCACAGAGTGTGAGCTTCAGGACGAGGTGTTTGCTTGCTATGGACTGGACTAAGAGAGCACTTTTTGGACGAGGTATGTTATTCCGTTGCTCACTTTTCTTGGAATGTGACTAAGCTAACGTCAAAACAGACTTGATGAACTTCTAATCGATGCATGGCTTATTGTAGCGAAGTTTAGAGTGTATAGACCGACATCCTTTTTCGGCACCTCTTTGTCTTCTCTTGTGTAGACTATTATTCTTCTTTCTGTTCAAAAGGGCGGCATGATGCTGCTCTTAATTCTATTCTATACTTTCCGATGATAAATGCAAAGCTTTGGTGATCTGTGCTTCACTTTGATTTTTTCTACCTTTTTCTAACGCCATAACCAATTGAAGTGTCTGGAGGCGGAAGCAGCCACAGTGACTGCTGATTCGGCTACTGAAAAAGTCACCGTTGTGTTCAAAGTATTCACTATCACCGTCGAATGCTGAGCCAACCATGACGGCAACAGACACAAGAAGCCCGAGGACGACTGCCGCATCCTGCTTTCCTCATCCATGGATATCTGTTCTGTGGCTGATCTGTACCGAAGCAGGTATGCGGATGTCCTCTTGGTGCAAAAAGAAGGGGTTGGAGACGATGGAGGCTGACTCCTTATACTTTCTGTAATATAGATTTCGTCTATATATCTGGGAACTGCAATGGCAGCAAAAAAGCTGATCTTCGGTTCGGGGGAAACTAGGTGAATATTCCTCGTTCAACACCATCAAGGTATTCTACGACTGAGCTAGGAAACTCTTGGAAAAGAGCATCGACAGCCATCTTCCGTGGAGTAGCAACATAAACCGAGGAAGAGAACAGAATGAAGTAGAGTGTGCAATTGGGACCGCAGATCGTTTCCGCTGACTTGTGCTCTTGCAACCATATTCAATATATGCTCATCGTTCTTGCGTTGAGATGAAGCCAGCTTGTGCAGCACTACTAAAGGCTGGCCTACGCTGAGGTGTAACTCCATGATATTTCGTGTCCGTATGAAGCTCAAGACCTCAAAAACATCCAAAGCAATTCTCTCATGGCTCTTGTTCATCTGCCATGGCTTCGAGTCGTGTTCGGACCATATTAGGATTTGATCGTCCTTGCTCGTCGGTCCAGCACTTCAATACCTCTTCCCGCATGATTCTGCGCGGAGCTCTCTTCCCCGTGAAAAGTTCGAATTGCGCGAATCCTTGTTCAGGTAATAGGTCAAGGCCGTCCAAACAGATCCAAGAGGCCGATGCTTCTTCACGAACTTGTTTCGTCAAGGGCGTATTGAGAGTACGATAAGCGAGCTCAATGACTACACCACCTGATGGTGATTGCATCCAGTGAAGGGGAAGCGTGAAATCGGGTGATGGCTCTTCGCCAACGGCGTGCGTGGGTATGCAAGAAACAATGACAGTGGGTGCGCGGAGATCGCTTGGCCAGGCTTCAGTCCTAGATTCGAGTATGCGGAATGTGGGTTGCGATCCTTGGACAAATGATGGGAAGAGCTTGGCTGCCGAAGGACTTGCAGCTAGCTGAGAGAAGTAGTTGACTAGTTTCCGTGCATTCGGGACTGTTCGGTTGAAAATGACAATGTTCTTGATTCCAAGCTGTAGCATGGCATAGATCGCTGCCCTGGCCATTCCTCCTGACCCAATAACGAGGCTAGAGGTGGTAGTGGGCCGAACAGCGTTAGCCGGAGAGAGCCCCCTTCGTATACAGGATCTTATGCCTATCCAGTCAGTATTATCGCCGAACAGTGCTTTGACAGGCCCAGATTGGTTTCGTTCTTGGTAGAGCTCAACACCATCCGCATCGGGTATGCTTCCATCGCTGTTAAGATGACGGATTGGAAGGAGCGTGTTGATGGCTCCAATCGCTCGGGCATGTCGACTCAGGGAGTGAGTAAGCGCAATAGCATCCACTTTGAAAGGCTGGCTGACTGCAGTACCACCAAAGTTCGGTTTCCGCAACAACTCCCTTATGTTCTCATCCAGTGTCGCAGTCTGAAGGCGATCGAAATGATGGGGCATGCCGCAGGCTCGGTATGCCGCATTGTGCATAGCTGGGCTCAAGCTATATCCTGCTGCCGCGCCGATGATGTAAAACTCCATAGGGTCGTACGTGAAAGACGCGTAGAGGATATGCGTCGCCTCTGTTACAGTAAGCCACGAAGTCTCTGGGTTCTCTTGCGCTCTGGTCTCAAAGTTTGCACTTTTTCGAAGCTTTTCTGGTATTACAGGAGTAAGAACCTGGTTGAAGCAAGCGGAACGACGACCTGCGCGTCCGGTGTTGTAGCATATCATGGGTATCCTCTGTGACTTGGCGTATATGGTATTGCGGAATGATTGAATCGCGGCATTGTCGTCCATGAAATTTGCCGGCCTGGTAAAGCGTACAAGGCTACAACCTAAGCGCATTGCAGTGTCGTACTTCTCGAGCCAGAAAACATCGTACCAATCCATAGCTGCGTGCAGATGGCCAATTATCTTTGTTGATCCTCTCGACGCAACAATCGCTCGAATGAGTTCCTCGTCCATTGTCAGATCAACAGTGGCGAACTCAGGCGCCATCCGTAGGCCATACCATAAGTTCGCCAAATAAGAAGATGTGGAATGGCTGGCGCGTGTTGAAGGCGGTATGACGTGGAAGATAATCGGAGTCACGGTACTCCTCCGGACTCTAAATATGCTCTTGCTGATGTTTTCAGCGTGATCCGCCGTAAGCTGTGTTGGTTCGGTGGCAATCTCAAATGCATCGCAGCCAAACTCCAGCTCTTCAATATCGACTTCCTCCGGCGTAAGATCGGATAGTTGTACTTGGACAGCACAAGTATAATTTCTCAGCTCCAAATCGACGTAGGACAGTGGAAAGTGGCCAGGGTCCAGCGTGGGCGCATCGCTTTTGATCTTCCGGTGTGTGTTTTGGGGAGATAGTATCAAAGCCAGAAATTTGAAAAACGTTCTCTCGGCTCGTTTCAGAGTCAAGAAAGCAGGAACAGAGGGCTGATGTGCAGGTGCAACTGAGAGATGGGCTGCATTCGTTTCGGAGATGTTGTAGAACTCATAGTTCGAGCACCGTCGGAAAACCGGAGTGCTAAGAGCAAGCAGCTCTCGAACTTTCGATTCGTCCGTATCAAGATACTCTCGTACACTACGCACGTCGCGTGTAATGTGAATGACTGGGTGAGATGCCGAAAATTCGTGCAGCAGAGCTTGGCTGCTGCTATCCAACGGAAAACCTCCGTTGCAGACGATGATGGCGCCTCTGCTATAAGTTTTCAGTGTGTCGCGTAAGATCTCTTCTTGCCTGAGACTACGGTTTGAAGATCCAAATTGTTTGCGATACGCAGTGGTCGAGAAGCCTGTTGCAGAGTGGAAGACACTCTCCATGTCGATGACCCTTCGCTGACAGGCTACCGAAGCCATCATAGCCAACGTTGCTTTGCCTGTTCCATGCATCCCAATGAGCACGATAGACGCTCTGGAGTCAAATACCCTCCGACATTCATACTGTGAGGGTGCCGGTGTTGACCTTGCTGAATTCGGTAAACTTCGCTGTTTGGAGGCAGGCGGAGATGGTGTTGGCAGAGAAGAGCGTCCATCCTTCGCTCCGGTTTCAGTGTTCATTGCGGCAAATGAACGCTTGGTACCAATCGTCACGGAAGCCATCGCTTACAGAATTTGCGATCCGAAATTGTCTCGAGGTGTCAACAGCATGAAACACAGCATGGCGTTGCAATTGGCAGCGACAGGTGTCTTAGCGAAGCACGTGATGTCGGTCCGCCCCGCTTTTCCTCGGGGGTAAAACTTTATCCTCCTGCACAGACGCTTCCCCAGCTTCTCCACTGCCTCACTCGGTAAGCTCGATGGCTTCTTTCGTAAGCTACTCGGACGAAAGATGTCTGGATACCCAGTGCCCGCACAATCTCCAATCCATTCCTTTGGCAAGGCTCCATGAGGCGCTGCTTCGCTCTTTTTGCGACGCGAAAGAAGAGCTGTCCGACCTATGTCTTTGCAACCCCAGGAAAAACGCCGCCAGGCCACACAAGATGTACCGGTAAAACGATTTCGGGTATCAAGAGCGTGCGATCAATGCCGCAACGCTCGCGAGAAGTGTGATGCAAATCAGCCCAACTGCTCTCCCTGTTTGGAGGCTAGGCGCATTTGTACCTATACATCAAATCCAAAGAAACGAGGACTACAACCTGGGTACATACGCACCCTTGAAATGACATTGGCCTTCATCTTCCAAAAAAACCCTGAAATCGAGTCTTTGGTACACGACCAGTTAGCCCAAAGGAATACAGTCTTGCTAGCAAGGGGTACCAAAGAATCAAATCGTTTACACAAGAGCTGGACCAAGAGCAGATTTTGTCGGGACGTCACCAAAGCATTATCTGGAGAGCAGATAGGGGCAAGCGAAGACAGACTGCCAAGCTCCGACGATGACAGTGAGGTCGATACCGAGGATGCAACACTTCTTCAGATGACACCCAAACCTCAGTCTCAGCATTCGGTATTAGTTCCAGATTGGAATAATGATAAACGCTGACATTAGCAGGCTTCGTGGCAAAGCGGTGCAAGTTACATGTCCCAAGAGATGGGTCCACCTTCGATACCGGATCTCCATTCCCCTAGTCTGCAACAGTCTACGGGCTCTTCGTCTCTTACACCGTTACCTGGCGACTGCTGGCGGCTGATCGAGATATACTGTACTTATACGCAATGCTGGCTTCCTATCGCAGACAAGCTTGAGATCCTGAAACTATCGTATTCTTATCCGGAACGAGGACTGGCCCTTTCCTGCGATATGTCGAGCTCGGGAAGTCATGCCGAGATGTGGAGCATGTTCGCAGTGGGTTCCTCGCAGGACGACAACAATGTCACTGGAGAAAGCTACCGTGCATGGTCGCCAATCAAGCTTTACAATATTGCTAGACAGCTCATCCCTGACGAGTTAGGCAACTTCGAGTTGGACCACGTGAAGGCTCTTCTTAACCTGGCCTTATTCAACATCAACAGAAGACTTTTTGATGCTTCTTGGCATCTAGTTGGAGCTGCTTTGCGAATATCACTCATGCTTGCTGAAACATCGGATGTAGCTGCGTCTCGACGAAAGCATGTCATGTCTGGTTGTTTCGTACTTGACAGTGTCCTTTCTCTACATTTGAAACGACGTCCTTATCTCGACAGGGGTGAACTGTCGTGGATGGGCAAGATAGAAGAGGATGGAATGGAAGAATGGCAGCCGTGGAGTGGGCATCTTAATCTTGATCCAACGCGTCGGTCGAATTCTCCAACACTTGCCTTGAGTACCTTCAACGCTCTCCTGGAGTTGGTTGATATTCTTGGGTGTACCTCTAGGGAGCAGACAGCACCAAATTTCCTACATGAGATGATCGGTCGGCTTGAGATGTGGAAATCGGCACTTCCACAGAGACTTGAATACATTCGGAAAGACTCTGCCTTTACTCCAGCAACGCCGCCCGCGTTACTCTTGCGATTCACATATCTTGTTACTGCGTTCACGCTTGTCCCCTCACAGGCATGGCTTCAGCAGATCTTAGACATGTTGAGCGTACTGCAACGGCAACTTGGAGCCACGAGAATGCCAGCGATCATTGCTTGCCTATTACAAAGTATCAGGAGAAGTATCGCTAGTTTAAACCTAGATCAACCGACTCACGCCCGGATTCGAGAATTGTTTGCCACGCTCGGCCAATCATCCCATGAGCCTTCAGAAGGAGCATCAACAGGTTTAAGATCGGTATCTATTAGCCGAAGAGATCCATCTTCAGAAAATCCTGGGACTTTACAGACCTCTCCCCAACCTCTTGTACCACAACTTCGTGGCCCGTTCGTTGAACGATACCAGCAACCACCTGACCCTTCTAATATGGTTCATGGCAGACTACCAGACATGGGTAGCAATCACCAAGGACATAGTGTCCCGCCATTTGAACCAAACTTATTCGACTTCGGGATGGCCGGACCAATCTTCGATCCCCATGATCCCTATAATGCTTTGGTGTCTGGTGACCTGGGAAGCTTTCTCGATGACTTCGCTTCGAAACACGGTGCCAAAAAACTGCAGAACCAGCCACAGTTCATGGAGAACCTAGGTTTCTCGTCAGAAGTCAGCATGGCCGACCTTCTAGCAGCGGACCCTGGGCGGTTCATGCCTACCGCGTCGAACATGGGCGCAGACAACAGCGAGGAGTCTCCCCAATTTCCGTTGAACACATTTTATGATGCTGGATGAGACCAAAAGTAGCCCCTATATGAGATTTGATCCGAGCGTACAGCCGAGATGTGCGTGCTTCATATCATGCTCGAAACGATTAAGGACGATGCTTGATTGTTGGGTATCTTCTACGTTCGAACCACCAAAACGCCAAAACAATATAGGTTGTCAAATCAAACAAAATATCAGCTCCGACCTTACAACCGCGCATACTCGGCTTGTTCAGTCCTATTGACTTCATTACGCGTTTTACCCACTGATTTCGACCCATCACATCTCACTCCTGGATCAAGTTGCAAATCATAGCACATGGATAACCACGCATTCGCAGCACGCTCCGCGAGCTCCTCGACAACTCCATGATCCTCACTATTCATGACTCGATTGAACAATTCCATGCTGACCCAGCCGTCAAAGCCGATGTCCTTGATGATAGCATGTGCGACATCATTGACAGGCAAGTACGCTCCACGGCTACTCTCGCCATAAAACAGCCTGCAATTTCTGCTCCAAGACATGCGTGCCGGTTGTTCAGCATTATAGAAAGGGTGACCAGGTCGCAGAGGTTGTTCGAGACGCTCAGCATCGACAATCTGGATGAAGAAGATCTTTTCTTTATGAGGCTTGATCTGCGTGACCAGCCGCTGTATTGACTCGCGAACTTCTTGATCGGCACCTGCGACCTTTCCAGTTTCCGAGGTGGGGTCTGCATATATCCTGCCCAAGATGTTGAAGCTGTCCAAGCAGATGCCAAAATTCGGTCGGTCAACCCTTTGTACGATGTCCCAACACATCTCCCATTTGTCAACGTGTGTTCCCCAGCTTAGACTTTCGTATGCGAATCGGATAATTGGTGTCTGCTGTAACCCTAGATCTGCAATCTCTTGAAGGTCGCCTACGATGAGGTTGATATCGGGAGAACACTCGTCCTGGGAAAGGAAGGTTGAGGGCACTTGCACGATATCGGTCTGGAGGACATGTGCCAATTGCATCCAAAGCTTCATCTCTTCGATCCGTTCAGCATGTCGCTTCCTGTCCAAGAGACCCTCGTAGTGCATAAATGGCTGCAGACAGATGACCTCAAGATCCAATGAAGAGCATAGGTCACGGACCGAGGCAGCGCCTGCCAGGAGATCGGACGGAGAGTCGGACCCGGAGTGATCAACCAAGTCTTCGTAGAAGAGTTCGATGCCCTCTAATCCATGTTTTGCAGCCATAGAAAGCTTGTATTCGAGGCTGTGGCCAGCGTAACACCGGCCTAGAGACATAGACGAGATACCCGGACGGCACGCCATGATGTGATGCTGATGGAAGAAGGATGCGGAATTTTGTGTAGTGTATAGTATGATATTGTGAGGACGAAACTATAGCGTTGAGGATTGCAAAGCTAGCAATTGCAGTGACTCGACTGATAAGACGTCTATGAGGTGACTGACGTATATCTAAGACCGTTCACAACCGTCCGAGATCTTGATCTACACACCCTCCACCACCGCTTCCTACCGTGTAAATACGCGGTAAATACTACTAATTCGGACAAGCTCGGCGAATACTGGATGCTGAATACCCCGGAATAATGCTGGAAAATGTGAGACGGTGCCTTTCACAACCGTGCTGTTCCGGCGCAAGCAGTGGGAAAGCACGCCCTGGTGTCGGTGCAGATGGAGGTTTGGCGCTAGCCGAGGGGAAAAGAACTTACACCCCGAGCACGGCGCCACTTCGGTCACCGATTGTTGTTTCCGCGGTACCACTGCGAGCTCGGCACAGAAGGAATGTGGAGATGGCGACGAAGGCGTTATTCCTGCTGGTAACGATGAGCGGTTCGTAGCCGACATAGCCGTTGATCCTGAAGGTGTCAAGGGTCATCTCGTGAAAGGTGACAATACTTTGTATGCTGCAGGGTCTATGATGTCACTGTGGTCACTCATTCGACTTGTATGTTGCGATCAAGTTATCGTCTCGAAATACTCCGAGATTTCCTAGGCAATGATTTTGGTGGGGGGTTTTGTCGCGAACGTGTAGAATGGACTGTCTCTGAGCATAGCGTCAGTACACAAGCTACTGTGAAGGCTTTTTCTATCATTATTGTTGGGCTGCTGAAACATCCGTAAGCGATACATCACGACGAATGATCTTCGCGGCTCAGATTTGTTTGGTTAGAGAGTGGCTTTGGTGAAATTGATTGTTCCATTGCTATGTACGACATTGCACGTGTGCAAGACAATCGAGCGCTTAAGCCATCTCTTTGTGTTCATCCGCCCTTGCCTTTTCATCCCTGATTACGAGGTTCACTTCCTCGTTCTCCTTCATCCTGTCAACCAGGACGCCGTGTGCTTTGAATGCAGGTTTGATGGTGAAGAGCTCGTCCATGCGCTCGAGTGGGATACCCTTGGTTTCAGGAATCAAGAAGAATACGAACGGTATGCTGAGCAGCATAAGGCATGCGAAGAACATGTATACTCCGTAGCCCATGGCACTAAACATTTGAGGAGTGAATCTTGAGATGATGAAGTTCCAGAACCTGCAAAGGTATCAGTAAATGTCTTACAGGCATTTCGTACAGTGAAAACTTACCAGTTGTTAGCCGCAGCAAAAGCTTGACCCAGAGAACGGGTCTGCTGGCTGTACATCTCGGAGTTGATGACCCATGGGGTACCGTTCCATGAGGGGGTGTAAAAGGCGGTCCAGAGGTAGAAGAAGAAGACTGCGCTGATACCACCGGAGGAGAGGTTGCCTGAGGGGTTAGGGTTGTTCGCGGGGTCCGCGATCTTGATGTAGGCAGCAATGTACCACATGCAGAGAGAGCCACCTAGAGCACCGTACATAAGGAGCTTGGTGCGACCGAGACGATCGATCAACCAGATGAGCCAGACAAAAGTCAAAACGCATTTGACGACACCGAAGATACCAGTGGTAAGGAACCCTTCAGTAACGCCAAGACTCTTGAAGACGGTTGGAGAGTAGTAGTTGATTGCGTTAATTCCTGATTAAGGTACACAAAGTCAGCAAACGTTTCACATGCAGTTTGTAAAGAGACAATTGCTTACCAGATCCGTTCTGCCAAAGGAACAGCATGCCACCGAGGAAGAGGCGGTATTGTACCTTGCGATGCTTAAGCGCAAGGAATGGCTTCCAGAAACCGGGTCCAACGGTAAGTCTGTCGTGTTCGACTTGAGCATCTATAGCCTCAAGCTCTTCCATGATGTATGGGTGGTCTTCGGGGAGGTTGCGGATCCAGCAGAGATCCTTCAGCGCTTGCTCGCGCTTCCCCTTGCTCAAACACCATCGGGGTGATTCTCTCATCCAGAAAGCACCGAGCAACAAGCATCCAGCGGGAATGAGTTGCACGGCAAAAGGAATGATCCATTGCTTGTGAGAAGGCGCCATGGTCTCTTGGAGACCATAGTTGATCCAGCTATCTACGAGTTAGCATGTGCTGTTCGCGAATGATAATCGTGCTTGACTTACAATCCAACGAGACCTCCCATCTGCCATCCGAGCTCGTAGATACCAACAAGTCGTCCACGAACGGCTGGCGGTGACAGTTCGGAGATATAGATTGGGACCATGTTACTGCATCCACCTACCCCCAAGCCTGCTAGAACACGGCCACCAATGATCAAACCGAGACCTCGGTCGCCATTGGCACCCAACATCATACCAGCGCCCACGATGAACTGAATGTATCAGTGACCGCTCTTACTATCAGGAAAGCATTGAGTGACTCACTATGAGGACCCAGAGAATAAGAGACTTCTTCCTGCCGATGTAGTGACTGGATACATATGCTCCAAAAGCACCGAAGAAAGCACCAGCTTGGTATACCGAGACGATGTTGGCCTTGGTGAGGTTTAGGTCTGCGGGATCCATCTCCGCGAAGCCAAATTCTTCAACAAAAGATGGTAGAGCCAGTGTCGTGCCAATGAAGGCACTGTCGTAACCAATCATGCACGCTGCCCATGATGCGACACATGCTGCTGTGTAGACTCTCCAGTTGTAGACAGCCTTGGGCGTCGGTCGGTCCTCGACGAGGGTAAGGAGACCCATGTTGAAGTCGAAGAATCGGTGTGCTTGTAGACTTCAAGGTTGCTGGTCTCTGTTGGTGCCGAAGTAGAGATTGAGGTCGTCAGCCAGGCAAGTAGGCTTGGCTTGGGCGAGATGAAAGAGCAATTCAACAGACGAAGATCAGTCTGCACCTATATATCCTAGCCGAGATGAGTCCGATAACGTGCTGTTTTTGCGGAGAATGTGGAGAAAACGCCACAAACCCCATGGAGATGAGCTACGAAGGAGTCAAACAATCGCGCACACACTCATTGGCCGTCTGGTTCGTAGAGAGGTTGATGCTGACCTTGGCCCGGAAGAATCGCTAAGCACCCCAGGAAGAATCGGACACTGTGCGATCGCATGGAGAAGCCATGCTCTCGCCGACCCCGGACTGGTCCTGGGAACCTGAGTTTTCACGCCAGTCATTCCTAATCGGGAAGTGATGGAATTACCCAGAGGGTTGGTGATGTCGCAGGGTCCGGAAGCGCATTTACACGCGAGGTTTAGTGGCCGGAGCTTTCTCGCTGATTGGATGAATCGCGTAACAGTAAGAAGAACACCGGTCAGTAGCATCAACGTCAACACGCTTGACTCGCGTCTTCTCCACGTGCGACATGACTTTTTCCGGTTCCCAACGCGTTGAATCTGGGGTATTGGCGCATGCGTTAGACGGCATGATAGAACACTCCTTGAGCTTTACCACCAGCACCATTCTTCCAATATCTCATCATCTGGAACAGCATCAGTTATCAATTACTCGGCAAACCTCACCAACCATCAATTCCATTCCCTGGATATCCGACACGCAACACACGACACCTACATACCATCATGTCCACTGAACCCAGCATACCGGAGGTATCGCAAACCGAGCGTCATGGCTACCTCTTCGGCCACCCAATCGCACACTCGATGTCGCCTTTATTACACAAGACTGTATACGACAACCTAGGGTTAAACTGGGCACAATATCCTTTGGAGTCTAGAGACATGAGCTTGTTCCTACAACTGATCAAACATCCTCATTTCTACGGAGCTTCGGTGACAATGCCTCACAAAGTCGCGATACTCAAACACCTTGATGGTCTTACAGAAGAGGGACAGGATGTAGGCGCAGTAAATACCCTCTTCATCCAAGAAGACGCTTCTGGAAATCGGTTATACATGGGTACCAACACCGACGTGATAGGCATAAGGGATGCGTTCGCATACAACGTAGAACCAACCAAGTTTGAGAACAGGCCAGCGTTGGTGATCGGCGGAGGCGGTGCAGCAAGAAGCGCAGTCTACGCGTTGAGAAAATGGATGAAGGCCAGCGCGATATATCTCGTGAGTTTTATACTACAAAGGATTTAAGGTTTGAAGATGATGCTGATAGTGAACTCTCAGGTCAACCGGGACCCATCAGAAGTCGAAGCTGTAATAAGCGAATGCAAATCCCGCGGCTACGGCGACTCTCTCGTCCATGTTTCCACCGTCGCACAAGCACAGAGTATAGAGGGTGTTGGTGCAATCGTAGCCTGCGTACCAAACTTCACACCCGTCACACCAGCTGAGATTGAGGCGCGGCAAGTTCTTGAATGCTTTTTGGCAAAACCACACAAAGGAGCGCTACTAGAGATGTGTTACCATCCGACCACTTGGACGGAGATCGCGGAAGTAGGAAAGCAGAATGACTGGCAGATTGTGCTGGGAACGGAGGCATTAATATACCAGGGACTGGAACAAGATCGATATTGGACCGGAAAGGCAGTAGCTGAGTTGCCAGTTGAGAAGGTGCAAGAAGCTATCGCCAGGAAGCTGAGCGAGGCAAGATTGTAGTCGTTAATCGAACTGAACATATCTACGTATACTTGTCACAGGCCATGAGCTCGAGGCGTGATGCGAAAACTATTTACGCTCCAGGTCGCGAATAGTCGAGATTACGGACCCGCCGCCATACCTCACGTACTGTCCTTTCTTGACTCTGTCGCCCTGTTTCCGTCGGCGATGGTCCAGCGGGCCTGATGGCCAAATACAACCGACTCCCTAGCTTCACTTCTTCAATAGGCGCATTGGCCTCATCCTCCGGGGGGTTCGCCGTTGTGACCAGTCCTCCAGCTTCGTGTAAGATAGCAATGCCAGCCGCAACATCCCATTCCCAACACCCTCCTTCCCACCAGATATCAAACGCTCCCATAGCAACATATGCCAAATCTAGTGTTGCACTTCCCAGACTTCTAACTCCATGAACCATGCCTCCTCTCCCCTGTCTTCCTCCAATCTCAGCCGCCATATTGACAAAACTCTCAATCTTGCGATGCATATTGCCGTCTGGCGTATCTCTTCTATCCTTGCCCCACTCACATGAGAAGATACAACCACTAGGCGCCTTTGCCGGCATGGGTGGTATGGGGTTGCGCACCAGCGGGAGACGTTGAGTTTCGTTGTAGAAGGCGCCACGACCAGCGCAGGACGAGAAGAATTGGTTCGTGAAGGGCGCGTATATGACGCCAATGAGCGGTTTGGATTTGTGTATGAAGGCGATGCTCACGCAGAACATGGGGAACAGATGGATATAGTTTACTGTTCCGTCGAGAGGGTCGACACACCACGTAGGTGAGGCGTCGATTAGGTAGTCGCGGGAGGAGCCTTTGCTATACGATTCTTCGCCGACAAACCTGTAGACGATCAATATATACTTCTGTTATCGAAGATTGAAGACATACGTGTGCTTGGGGTACTTCTCAGCTATTGCCTTCTTGATAAATGCCTCAACATCCTCGTCCGTCTCCGTAACCAAATCGACAGCATTCTCTTTCTGAACATGTTCCTTCTCTTCGCCTGACGCATTCCCACCATCGATTCTCAATTGCGCGGCATCCATGAGCATCTTACCCGCCTTCCGCCCCAACTGGACAGCAAACGCGTAGATCTCATCGAGTTCTTCTCTTGAAATGTCCGTCATGTTGATTGCTTGTTGTCGTGTATACAAAGAATACTAGATTGGCATGGCAGAAACGCCATGGCGAACCAACACGCGCCAGAAGCGATCGCGTCGCACATCATCCGTCTAAAGCCGTATCGGCTAGGAACGGAAAGGGTCTTGATAGCTACATGTAGGGAAGTGGGACGTCATTCTTTGAGATTGGAAGCAAGACGGCCGATCGTAAGGGTGGGGGTAAGGACTTTTCCCTTTCCGAAAGCCACCGGAATCTCGGAACGAGCGTGCACTGAGACCATACGCGACACGAAAGACAGATCAGTCGTGTTATCGCAATATCTCCCAAGATCAGCACAGTTTTAACAGCACCGATATTGGCTTATTGGCTCAGGTCGTATCAAAAGCTACCTTTTCAGGACGTCTCTTCCATACTTACAGCCCAACATGCCCAAATCCATTCTCCTAATAAACGGTCCAAACCTGAACCTCCTCGGTACGCGCGAACCTACAATCTACGGCTCTACATCTCTCTCAGACGTAATTACCTCCGCGCATACCCAATGTACCGAACGATCCGTGAACTTTTCGCACATTCAATCGAACCACGAAGGCGTACTCGTTGATCGCATACACGAGGCACGCGGCAAAGTCGACTTCGTTGTGATCAACCCCGGCGCGCTCACACATACTAGCGTTGCATTGAGGGACGCGTTGGCCGGCGTGGAAATACCCTTTGTTGAAGTGCACATCAGTAACATACATAAGAGGGAGGCGTTCAGACATCACAGTTATCTGAGTGATAAGGCCGAAGCGGTAATTTGTGGTTTGGGAGTATATGGATATGAGGCAGCTATCGAGTTTGCGGTGAGGTATCTTAGGGAAAAGGACGAGAAGAAGGCGAATTTGTAGAGCGCCATGTATAGCTAGATTTGTGGCGGCAAATGATGCTTTGATTTTGGTACCGATGTCTATGGAGTCTCCTGTTCGCCAGTAACATACAGATTATCAGTCGTGCGTTCTACTGAATCCATGTTTGATATCCTGTCGCGCTTCAAGGTATGTTTGCAATGCTGTGATAGCTGGTAGCAGAAGCATGACCACACTCAACGTCTGTCCGAATCCCCAAACGTTCTCCTCGTTATCCTGCAAACCACAGAAGTTTGCTGGGTCCTCAGGTGCCGCGAACTTCTGCGTCAGGACTAAGATAGCGGACAAGATTGCGAGCAATATTTGCACCACGAATGCAATGGCTGGATTGAGGAAGAGAAAGTATATGAGACGCAGACCAAGACGCGCTGGACATATGAACCGTGGTGAAAACCCTCTCTCCTTTTGTGTGGAGTCGGTCAAGCGGCGTACGAGGGCTTGTATTGAAGACTCTGAACAAGACAATGGTGTGTCCAGACCTCTGCCTTCCGGGTCGTATAGGATGCAAACCAAAGCCGTCGAGAAGCCGATTAGGATGAGAAATAGTGGTACGAGGAACGACAGTCTTTGTACACGACTGCGCAGTATAGATGTACCATCTTCGTCTTCGATAAGCCTGGGCGGCATCGCAATGGCGGTGATCATGGACGTAAGCAGAAATAGAGCGAAGCATACGACAAGTGCGAGGCGGATCTTTGCAATGAGCTTGTACTTACGGAAGTACTTTCGGAGCGTGATCAAAGCAGCGAGATGCGATGACGATGATAGAGCGCATATATAGAGGATAAGGACGAAGTGAGCACCTTGGACACGAAATGAGCGTTGCGCCACCTGAAGGTATACTGTCAGTAGGTAATAACATCAAGAGACGTCGACCGTACTTTGATCCATCCACTCAGAAGTACAGCGTAGCCCGTAATGAGTTGCTGATCGCCGAAACCAATTATGAGTGGGTCTAGGAAAGGACGCCACGCGTAATGCTTCTTCCACTCATTCTCCAAGAAGCGCTCTCGGATGTATGTGAGCGGCGCTCGAGGCGTGAAGTGGCCCTTCGTATCGAATGCTTGGTCGAGAAGCATAGCAAGGATAGAGGCAAACGTAGTCATGAAGCTTGCGATGACAAATGACAGGACGACCTGCGACATTGTTAAACTGATACCACACGAAGTAACCCGGGATTCTAACTCCTACACCAGCGATGTCTGGCTCTGCTCCGTTGGCGCAATCCCCATTCCAGGCGGCTATCCTGTCAAATGTGACCCATGGTGGTGCCATGCATGAGCGACGAATCGAAAGCTGGGTTGCGTGTGGAATCGGACCTTTTGAAACCGTTAAGTCTATAGGATGAGGATGTCTGAGTTGCCCAAACAGGGCATTGTGAGATACTTTCGAGGGAGGTTTGGGTGGACTATGTGTACGTAAATAGTAGGATGAGACGTAGGTGTGGAGACAAGAAGAGTAAAAGGGAAAGGCGGTCGATGTGTTTGGAATGACCTTGAGTGACGATTTTGTCAAGCCTCATACATGTTATCACACGTGGCAAGAGTAATTGAGGAAAGTGCTGCCATGGAAGCTCGCGAGCCACTCATGTGGAAACTTTGGAACAATAAACCACGAAGTCTCGTGTACGAATCTTATACATTGTGTGTAGTGCAAGCTGGTTCGCTGGGTATCAAGTACTATTTAGACAGCCTACTTCACTTCTGCTTACTCTTCGCCTTGACGCGAGCAGCCAGCTTTTTGACATCATCCTCGCCCTCTGCAGCATCCTGTTTGGACTTCTTCGACTCTCGTTGAAGTTCTGGCTCATCACCGTCCTTGCCTTGTTTGCGCTTCTTGCGACCCTCTTCTAGCAGCGCCTTCATACCTGACGTCTCCTTGAACCTAGGGTTTGTAGGATCGATAGCAAACTCATGGCTTTCGTACAACTTCGCAAAACGAGGATCGGTCGTGTCGATCTTGAAGTTGTCCTCTATGATGGGAGCGTTCTTCTTGGCTTTCTTGCCCTTCTTCTTGGCCTTCTCCGACTTGACGATTTCATTCATGTCGAAATGGCGCAGCTTGGAGTCGTCTTCGTCTGCCATAAGCAGCTCCAGGTTCGCGCGCTCAGCTGCGGCCGCCTGATCCTGCTGCTCTTGCTCTGCCTTCTTCTTTGCTTTCTCAGACTTCTTCGATTTGGGCTTGGCGGCCTTTGCAGCTTCTTCGGGATCAGAGGCAAAGAACGGGTCGTTGAATGGATCGTCTTCGTTCGCATCCGCTGGCGCATCCGCCTCCTGCTCAACTGGGGCATCAGGGTCCCGGCCGGCCTTCTTGGCTTCCCACCTCTCCTTACGCTTCGCCTTCCTTTCCTTCTCTTTGCGAATGTACTTCTCCATTGTAGTCTCTTGCAGTGGGATTTCGTTCTCGAATACGTCGCCGTTGCTAGCGCCATTGGATAGTCCTCCTGTGAAGGTAATCTGCATCTCGCTGTCTGGCTTTGGAAAGTCGCGATCGCGCTTTGCAGACGTCTTTTTCTTCGTTTTTGAAGACTTGCCAGGAGCCTCCAGTCCCAAAGCAGCCCTGAGACTTGCGGCCTTGTCTGCCTTTGCTGCTGCTTCTTCGTCTTCGGAAGATGACTCGTCTGTGCCCAGGTATGCTTGCAGCTCGTTCTCATCAATCTCCTTACGAGAGAAAGCTCGCTTTTGCACTTCCTTCCGTGTCGCGTCATCAGCGTCCCAGGTCAACTTGACCTTTGAGTGTGTAAGTGCATCCGTTGAGAACTCGTTGGGTTTATAGCCGTCCGGCAGCTTCGCGCATTCGTCGTGGGGATCTTGGTCGAAGGTTGTGCCGTCGGGAACGAATCGTAGGTCGAAGAAGTTGGCGCTCGTCAGGTATTCTCGGCCATCGAGATTGTCGTAGATGGACTTTGCGACATTGGCAGAGGAACATGTGATGACGGCGTAGTAGTATCGCAACCTGTCAAGTTGGTAGGCTCGCAGTTTGGTGGAGTCGAATTCTTCGCCTGTTTCGTCTCCTTGCAAGTCTGCCCTGTTTTGTTCCTCATCGTCTGCGTCCGAGATGTCCGAGTCGTCGTCAAGCACGCCGATGTTGTTCTTGTCTCTATTGGACGTGGATGCGAAGATCTCGCGGGGCGGTCCCTCAATCTCCTCACGCTGCAGGCGCTCCATACCAAACTCGCTAGGGTATATGACAACGTTAAGGATTCGCCCATCAGCCGGAACGAATGAGTTTGCTACAGCCATGATGTCGGTGGCCCGTATGTTGTCCCAGTCCATGTTCACAGCAGCCAAGCGTGCAGAGATGTCGCCTGTCGGGACTTCATTGTCGTCGCCGGCAAGCTCTGTTTGCTCCTCCAGTTCGACCTCGTCCTCTTCTTCGCTGGAGCTCTCGTCCGATGAAGACTCAAGTCCACCGTCTCTGATGGGGTCAAAGCCTTCTTGCTGTACCCTCTGCATTTCCTTCTTGACCGCTTTGTCCCGTTTCTTGTTAGCCGGTCGCTCTAGCTCCAGCTCGTCTCCATCGTCTTCGTCGTCTTCATCTTCGTCGTCCTTGTCATCGCTGTCGGCGTCATATAGCCTGTCGATGGCCTTTTTGCCAGCTTCCTTGGATACCTTTCTGCCATATTTGTCGACTGTGGCCTTGTTGTAAAAGTCTGGATCGCTCCGTAGTCGCGAGAACCGGGGATCGAGCTTGGTCTTGGTGTGCTTCTTTGAAGGGAGTCTGAACTTGGGGTCGGTTTCGAAGTTTGCGAATCGCGAGTCGCCTGTGGTAGGCGCGCTAGCTTTCGCGCCCTTTACAGGTATCGTCTGTCGTTTCGGAAGAGGCATTGTGAAGTTTGCTTGTCCGTGGAGGCGGAGGGCTGTCGCGCAGCGCTGGATCGGGAAGCTGAACTTTTTCTGGGGCGGTGGCAGATCGGCGGCGCCGACGTTTGATTGGATACCGCCTCGGAGGTAATCGACGGCTAGGGATTCGACAGCCGATCTGGGGAAGCTTTAGCTGCGTCACTCTCAAGAGGGGAAATACATCACACGACGGTCCCGGAAGGGCTCCGGCTGTCCCAACAACTTCCTCACGTCTTGGTCAACTTGCCAGTCTGCTTCCTACTTCCACAATACCCGTCTCAACTGAACACATCCCAGACAAAACACCATGGCTTACTCCAGACTCCTCACGTAAGTCGGGAGCGATGCACAAGTCTAGCTTGAGCTTATGCATAGCATTGGAACATGTAGCTGATGCTGACCGCCTGCAGTCCCCGCAACATGACTTTGGTCTCTTTGGCTTCACTCGGCAGTGGCTACTTCATCCTCAAGTCAAAGGCGCTCGCCGACAAGCAGAGAGACCGTGCTGCAGGTGACTATACTGTCACAGTCGATAGGTCAGGTACGAGATCTCATTCCACCTGAGAAGGATCTACCGTTGCGACACGTACATCGCGCTGACTACAGAATATAGGAGGCGGTGTCTGAGCACGTCGAAAATCTAGCGTCGACTGCCATGTGGCAGCTCCAGCATACGACCAGCGGTGTGCTGCCTTTTCTTTCACAATGCAATGGCCTTCATCATGTTTGCAGCGTTCCAAGCTTAGCGCCTTTCTTTACCACACCAAACACCATCAGTGGTTCCCAATCCGCACCGAAGCGACACTCGTTCGTACACTTGTATGCTACTGCCAAAAAGAGGGCATTAATAGATCCACAGCGTATCCTGTCTCAAGTGATGCATACCAAGGCCTCGAAGTGCTGGCAGCGCATGGTACCTGCAGGATGATCTCCGTACCCGATGTACTTTTATCCAGCGCGCAACAATACCAACAACAGTATTTCATACGAAGAATGTGCCTGAACCTCCCCGAAACAAGTTCGCATGCGCCGAGCATTTGTTTCGAGCTCGCTCGTACTCGGGCGACCCGCATCCGTTGTTAGTTACGATTGGCCGACCCATCCGATGCTAAATTTAACTCACTCAGCCTCAATCAAGAATGCCCGAAAAGCGACAACAGAGATGAAAATAGTATGACAACCATACGAATCTTCGGAATACCCAAGACCCGCCATTACGAATTTCACCTCCACTTTGTTCAGTGATTACGACTTCCTTGTTGAGGGTCCACTTCTCAGCTTTTTGGTTCAGCCTTTGCGGGCGTCCTTGTCAGCTCTCACCAGGATCTTAGCCAATGAGCTCACAGTCCATCAGCATGAATATAGATTATCTCAAATACGGGATCAGGAGAGCCGTCCAGCCTTACGATGCTATAATCACTTATAGTACGATCCTCCACTCGTGCACCAGGATGACGGAGCTGCAAAAGGATGCCCTAGGCCCATCACTTTGCTAGAAACTTACGCGATCATTCTTTAGTCTTGTTTGTGTGACTGCATACACCCGTCGGATTTTATTCATTCCTTCACATCTTCATCTGGAAACTTGCCTATGTTCTGTACTGACAGTTGCCGCTTTTGATCGGATCGGATCGCAAAACACGATTACCAACATGGGTCACCACGATGCCGCTGGGCATGGAAAACAACAAACCAGGCAAGGGAACGAGATCCAGATACCGCCTCAAGCAAATGTACTAGCGGCAGCCAGCTATGTCCGTCGAGTGTTTGAGAACAAGAAGTTCACTTATGCCATCATGGGCGAGCTTGCGATGCTTTGTCTAGGACATGGATGCGAGATGCGCGATGTATTCATTGCGTACGACGATAAAGACTACAACCGGATCAAGAAGAAGCTTGAGTCCGACCGACGGTATAACAGAGGAGCCTACTTTCTCCAAATGGCGACTGGCTAACAGCGTCAGGATACGACTGCCTGAGGGCATGAACCCTTTGTTCCCTTCCAAGATGGTGGTACAAACTGGGCCTAGCTTTTTAGATACAGGATGTAAAGGTCCGGCGACAATAGAAGTAACCCTAGTGCCCTCTGGTCAGTTGTACACAAACCTGTTTCGACCTCCGGCTAACGGTGCATAGGCTCATACGAGACTCCATCGAACGGAACCCTTGCCAAAAACGTCGTCTTGCTGAGCCTTAGGACCGATGGGGTGTTAAGGACATTCTACGGATTGAACATGCTATACCTCGTCAGGACCCTACTTCACTTTTGCCAGATTCGCGGCTTAGCTTGGGAACCACGGAAGGATATTCACTTCTTGTGCCAGCACTACGGAGATCAACTACAATCGATTCGCAGTCTTTTGAACCTGGATTTGATAGAACGGAAGTTTTTACGAACGGCTTTCGTCAGCCAGCTTCCTTTCGAAGAACAGCGAAGATGCTATCGTACGTTGACAGGTCGGGAACCTCCTTCAGCCACCACGCTGGCCCCACCGACAGCGGAAGCAAATCACATCCGGTCGCGGTCCGCATCTGAGCTACCGAGAGTTCAAGGAATTTCCCGCGCGTCGTTACCAGATTTCTTATGTCCACCAGAGTCTCAGAAGATCAAAACATCTCACCCGCGTGCGGAACATGCGACCTCGACGCTCATGCAACACACAGGACCTTCCCCAAATGCAGCGGCTTATACAAGGGATTCACGTTCCAGATACCGCATGTCCAGTGCCCCAAGCAGCAGACGTACTAGTCCCACAGATCCTCAATCTGGATCCAACCCACAAATGCAGTTCTCGAACTTGAAACCTTCATCCGAGCCAGCTCCGTCACTTTCCCTCCACGAGCGTGCGGCTTCTTATTCAACACCAAACGTCCACCCTGGCGTCCCAGGACCACGTGCAGCGCAATTGCCAGCAAAGAACACGTCCAGCGCTCATTCACCGCTCCTTGATAACAGGACTACACATCGGATTCCTAGAAAAAGCTCTCCAGAGGGCTCTGGAACATCTGTACCAGAGCAGCGACTGAGCAGACTTCAGGTAGTCAACTCTGCTGGCGAAACTATATCACCCACACGGTATGATGCAGAGGCAAAAGATGAGGTGTATAGCCTACATGTTGTAGGACCCCAAGGAGTCTACCAGGCACCGCAGAATCACCCAAGCCCACCACCAACCGCCAGTGAAGCTACCACATTATCCCAAAACTCCTTTCCAATCTTCGAACTCGACGCGACACCACCACCACATGATATCCTTGCAGAGCTCTCCGCAGACATCGATGCTGCGCTGCAAGTCAGCCACCATCCTCGCACGTCTCCGCAACCCGCGCTACCACAGTCACACGACTCGTATAGGCCGCCCGTTCCTCGTACACAGTCCGCTTCGTTTAGCACACTTCCAGCAAGCTTGATGGTTGGCAATGCGTCTCCCCAACTGCCATCTACACCACCACATAACACGCCTTCTACCTATCCAACGACACAAACGAACGCATCGAGATATTCAAGACAATACCCGCCTCCTTCCTTCGCACAGGCGCCGAACAGTCTGCCTGCATCACCACCTCTTACACCCGCACCATTGTCAGTATACAAGGCGTATCAGCCTACGACCATATCCAAGTCAGGGCAGGTATATCCAGTTTCACCACCTGATAGCGCTGGCACCGAACACCGTATCCGGCCGACAAGCTTCATGCAAGTGAAAGATATCGATGGTATGGGACACTATTTTGCTACGCATAACCGGCAAGCTTCGCACCATGTCCAAGAAGTGATTCAGAGCCTGGATTCGAGCATACTAGCGATGGAGTATCAAGCAGCATTACCACAGTTTGATGAGGGCTATGGAAGAAGATGAACATGGAATTCCTTCGTGCGCGTGTACATGTAAAGAGCTACTCATGCACGTTGTAAGGACAAATATTCAATACTGAAAAGCGGTAACGCTCAGTCGAAGGATGGAGAGGGGTATATACCATATCCAGCAAGATTAACAAGCACAATATTTACAGCGGTACATCCTCCATCATCTGCATGGCGCCTTCCCTTCCGACCGTGATGATAACATCTCCCAGCGTCTTTGTCGAAAATCCTGCTTCTGAGTACCTGAAGTAGTAATCCCACTTCCTCTTGAAAACCTCCGCACCCTCATCGTCCATACCCTCCTGGCTCTTCTCTTTAATAAGTTGTGGCTTGATCTTGCCTTCCCAGTTATCCAAAAACTCTTCACGCCATAATCGCAGCGCTTTCGCGTAGTGGGGCCCGATGTTCTCTATGCTGTCGACGACAAGCGATCCACCTGATGCGGTTTGTATGCTAGCAACGAGTTCGGAGACGGCAGGAAGATGACCTCCAGGGAAAATGTATCGGCGGATAAAGTCGTCAGATTTGGCATAGGCTTCGTAGCGAGCATCGGGCATGGTTATGCATTGGAAGCATGCTACGCCACCCTCCTTCTTGAGCAGCTTGTCGATACACTTGAAGTATGTCACCAAATATTCTTCGCCCACAGCCTCCAACATCTCAATTGAGACGGCCTTGTCAAAAGGCCCTGTCTCTGGTACTTCCAAACTTCGGTAATCGCATAGGAGGACTTGTATCTTGTCTGACATGCCCGCTTCTCGTATTCGCTCTTCTGCCAGCTCTTTTTGCTCAATCGAGAGGGTCAATGATGTGACTCTGCAACCTGTCCGTTGTACGGCGCGCATGGCGAAGCTTCCCCAGCCAGTACCAATCTCCAGAACGTGATCTGTGCCCTTGATGTGTGTGTTGTCGATGAAGCGATCGAGTTTTCGCATTTGCGCATCGTAGAGGCTCTCGCTCGCACATTTCGGGTCCGATTTCGGTAGCCATATCGGGCACGAGTACGTCATGTCTTGGGAGAGGAAGGCAGCGAACATTTCGTTGGAGATGTCGTAATGTGCGGAAATATTGAGGCGCGCGTTCTTGAGATTGTTGCTGCCTCTTACCAGGCCAGCGAGACCAGAAGAGATGGCAGAGGTGAAAGTTGAACCATTGGAAAGATAGTTGCGGTTCAGGATGAAGAGCTGCGAATGTAAGCTGAAAAGCGCATCTTAACGGTTACCAAATGTGGCAGCTCACCTCGAAGAACTTGGTCAAGTCCGGTGTTGTGAACTCTCCCAACATGTAACTCTCTGCAAAGCCCTAAAATCAATCAGCTCTTGTTCTTTCCGATCGCACGAGTATGCCGGAGCGTACCATGTCTGCAAAAAGCGCCAATCGCACCCAGAACTTCTCGTCGAGCACGTTTAGGAATGCAATTGGAAGGCCCTCTTTGTCAGAACCAAACGCAGCGGTCGCCTTGCTCGAACCACCTTCAAATAGTACCAGCTTGCCATGCTTTAGATTCTGGAATTGGGAAAGTGTGCCATTTTTGCATAGAGTGACCAGTGGCCCCCAAGCTTGTGATGTAACTGGACTGAGCAATGAAGACACCGCTCCTGTCACAGAACTATAAATCGCCATAATCCCGATGTATGCCTTTTGAAACCGAAGTTTTCCGGCTGGCGCAAACCCAGATGATCAATTGAAAGACGTTTAGGCTACGAAGCTGTCCAATTTCAAAGCAGAGGGCGCGCGGCTTCAGTGCGAGTAGCGAGACAAATCTGCTAGTACGTCTCGATCTGCCCGAGCTTCTTTGTAAGATAGGTGGCTGTACGGTGTGCGGGCGGTCGTGGAGGGGAATTAGCGCGTCAATCGCCCAAAAGCAATGCGACAATGGTATCGTGAACGCGTCGGAAGAAGAGCTGAGAAGGAAGTCGAACGACGGTAGCTAGTCGGCTAACACATGGCACCAGAGTCTATTTCAGAAGTCCAGGTAGCTCGCCGTCCTATCGCCGGAACGGCCGAAAGCCGACACGGTGCATCTGGTTGCGCCGTTTCAAAGCCATGCGTGTTGCATTCTGTCTGAGGTGCAGTATCGGGCGAGGAAACCTTGCCAATTCGAGTGATCTATGACGCCGTCGATCCGCCTAAACATCGCGAATGTCGCAAGATCAGTGTAAATCTTACACGTCGGCGGAGGTTGAGGCCGTGCAAAGGCATGTAAGAAGTTCGGATATGCGTATTCTTCTCCTCCTGTAGCTTCTAGTGTGTGTTCCCATGCGACGTTTGGACAGGAAGTTTGTAAGTGACGATGAGCCGCATTCCAGGGTCCACAAAATCATTTGGCGGCATGTTTGGGAGGGGCAAGTTATGCAAGGGCACAACTCACTCTGCGTCTCAGCCTTGCAGTCCCGTGTCTATATTGAGTCCAGAAGGTCGGTGACAGCAGTTCGTATATATCCTTGAGCTTTCCATGTGGCATGAAGAGGTACTGCGGGTGTAAGCATGGCATGCAGCATCTCTCCCATCGGCGATGCTGTAGCGGCGGCCGCGGCCTCCGGACTGTGCCAGAAAGAACGGAATGGAATGCGTGGACTTTGCGACAGGTGTACTATGGTAATGACTGGAAATGAGAAAAGGAGCAGAGACGGATATGGAGTTGGTTATAGCCGATCCAAGTACTTGCTCGTACTTTCGTCGTCATCTTGAGCTCGTGAACACCCTATCAGGAAAACGACCGTGCGTCCGCGGAGACACGCTCCGGCGCGTCGACGCGTATTCCGTAAATCACGTTCATATGCTTGTACCTATACATCAACCCAAACATTTTCAACTACGCATCAGCCCGAGGTTCATTTTTGTAATTTGTGTTTCAGTCGATACATCACTTACTTTCGATCTTGATATCTCACAAACATGCTGTCAATTCGGCCCTCCAACCCTCAAAGATGCACACCAAACCTGCTCCCTGCGCGGATAAACCACAACGGACCTATAAACGATTCAGAACGATACTGGAAGCCTGAGACAGATGACAAAGGTCATTGATCATCGTCATACAACAATATGGACATTGGTTCTGACATATTCCCAGGAAAGCGACATTCATATTTCCGTGGTCGACACCTCCATGGCACTGCGCTTCCACTTCCCAATAACTACACCGGCGCCATTGTACGCGTTACCGACCAACAATTACCTCAAAGTCAAGCACAGCCACACCAACCGTCTGCAGACGAGGACGATGAAGACGCCGAGACGGAAGAGAGCATACCTGTCGAAGTCAACATTGCGGAGCAAGTAGGAGAGTTTGACCAAGTCATTGTATGGGGACATGGAGGTGAGGTCGATGGAAGTGGGGATGCATTCATTAGGGGGATGAGTGAGTGGGTTGGGTTTGCAGAGAGCATGCACATTGATGAAGAGGAAAAGGATAAAGGCACAAAGCCGGGGGGCAATACCGTTTGAGAAACAATATCGAAGATTCGCTTGATCTCGACCAGGAGAGGTAGAATAGAGGACAGCCCTGGTCAAAGATACCTGAGGTGTTACGGTCCGGATTGGTTGTGCTCAGCTTTTAGCCACAGATCAATGTTCTATCCCAAGCGGCCTCCAACCGTCCACACATCTCTGCGATTCTCGATTTCCCCAACGGCGCCCTGCGTTGCCTCCAGCCCCGTTCCAGCCCATCTGTGAACCGCTACCGGATTGCTCTCGTACGTTGCCAACAGCCACATATGCAGCCACACCCAGGTGACATAATCATTGTACAGCGACCTCGCATTCTGCAACGTACCTGGTGCGTTTATATTAGCTCAGTTCGTGATCCCTTCATATCATCTGCCGTCGAACCGTCGTCAGAAACGAAACCCGCCCATCTTCAGCCTTCCGTACTTGTTCCATATCTTGTTGACTTCCCCGGCCAGTAGTGTCGGCTCTAGCTTCTCTTCGTTCTGGTTACTTTTGAGGTTGGGGTGCAAGTGTACGTTGATGTAGTTGGCCCAAATATCTTGGTATTCAAGAGCCATGTACTATGCATCCGAGTTCGTGTGGCCGCCTCCGATGAGTTTCGATGCGAGGTAAAACGTCCCTAGGACGAGTGAGGGAAATATGTTGTAGAGGCGTGAGTAGAGGGCTGTGAGAGCTCCAGGGGTTTATAGAGATTGATGTCTTTTGAGGAGGACGATGTTATGAATTTTGTAGTGCGACATTTAGTAATAGTTTTGCTGATACCCAAAGGTAACGGTCGCGTAGGTCGTAAGAGACGGGTCAGATGACAGCATGCAGCTGTTGTCTTATGAAGGTAAAGATACTAGGAAATAGGACAATGCGCCAATTAGGTGACAAGATATCGATACTTGCAGGACGATAGCGAGGCTGAGAATTCGAAAGAAGAAGTTTGATGCCCCGTGTGAAGGCGATGGAGTTTTGGTGCGACCAAATTTACCCTCGTCTACAGGCCGGAGCTGTTTTGTCCTGTTAATCGGTAGCATCGCAGTAAAGGTAGTGCTGTCGCATATTTCTTGTCTCTAAATCTCGCTTGCAGCTTCTGGCTTTTGACACACTGTTACCTCGACGCCTTCACATCATCTCAAGTCTCTCTCTAAAGTAAAAAAAACTACCAGTCTATCAGTCACCATTCACCTGCACCCCAGATCAGTGCGTAACTTGTTCTTACCGTTTCTGTTTGTTCGGGGTTGCTCTCGGTTCGGTGTAATGCACCCCGCTCCCACAGCTTTTTACCGCGCGGCGAACTCACATCTGGGTCCAAAACATCCCACGTGCTCGCCACGCCGTTGCGCAAACTCAACAATGGGTCTGGAAAACGCACAGTAGGAATAGTGGACCAGGCACAGGCCGGCAAATCACCATCGGTACCCGGTGGACGGGAACGGGTGATTCCGAGAACTGGGGATGGGGACAGGGCAAGTGGAGCAGAGCCGCATGTAGTGCTCATCATCAGACGTCAGTCACTCGGGCAAGGCAAACGACGATCACTGAAACAGAATTGATTTCGAGAAAGAGAGGGTATTTCTGGGTATCTTCGTAGCCTGATGCGGAAGCCAAAACCTCCGTGAATGCAAGAACAGCTGCCGTAGTTTCATCATTTGGCAAGCGAACAGACAAGCATCATATCCCATCTCTTACAAGTGAGACTGCCTCTACTTTTCACAACTTCGAGCTTTCCTCACCTTTTGTACCGCTATCCGAGAAGTCTACAAAACTCTCTTCGCCACTGAAGTGCCTGTCATCATCGTTCGTTAGCCACTTGCCGTGACGAAAGGTTATGGGGTTGCTAGGAGATGCTCGTCTGTGCGAGAAGGAGGTAAAGAAATCTTAAGATGAGCCGATGCGACGCCCCAGCCATAAGCTGTAGGCTCTGATTTTGGCCAGTCTTTCCTATGGTACGGGAAGAACCTGGAAACTATATGGACGCAGCACGACATGGACACAAAGAATGGAAACTGCACTTACCAGCCTCTCTCTGCTCCGCCCGAGAGGTAGGACGTCTCGGAGTTCATTTCGCATTCCCAGTTTCCAGCAACGCCTTTCATGGGGTCCGCTGATCTCCTCACATACTTGGACAGCCCGGCCGTGAAGCACTGGAAGTCATCTTCGTCGGGGTTCTCCGGCATTTTTCCCGTGAGCACCCGGCCGGCTGCTATCATAGTCGCAGCGTGGGTGCATAATAAGACGGTCTTCGGCTGCTCGGGGTCGTTATCCAGTGTAGTGACGATGTGATCTAGTGCGTTCCTAACACGTTCGTGTAGCTCCACGATCAACTCGCCGTTGGATCCCGGCATGTGTACAGACGCATATTGGTCGTCTAAGTTCCGGAAATGAGGAGTCAGAAGCTCGAGATGCGGTGGATTAGGGTGTTCAAAGTGTGCGCGCCCGAAAAACTCTCTGTTATCCACGCATCAGCATATCGCATACATGAGCATTACTCAGCCTCAACGTACCCAATGCCACGATCAATCCTGATCCTCCCCTTTGCCTTTCCCTCCTCAAACAGCTTATCGCTGAATGGCTTGAGAGTCTGCAAACAGCGATAGAAAGGGCTTGAGTAGATTCTCTCAACCGGGGGTTCGATCTTACTCAGAAACTCGGCCAACTCCTTACTCTGGTCCACACCTTTGGACGTCAGAGGCGGATCAGTGGGTATCCCGGTCGGATTCCTTGCCATAGAGGCGGTGTAGATACCCGTTTGGGGATCAACGGACCAGTTGGCGCGGAACTAGATATTACGGGGGGTACGTTAGAACGGATGCCATTTTGGGGAACAAGGGATCTGCATGTGGAGAGTGTAAAGGATGGCGTTTCATGTGATACACGCGGAGGTGTACACAAGCGAGATGTGTATGGAGGTAATGCGAGGACGGAGATGGCTGTCAGGGTAGCTTCCCGATACGGAAGGCTTTCCTCGACTATCGTGTGGAAGCATCGGAGGGCATGAAGCGCGGCGACGGGGGTCGAGCTTTGTACGTACCGCGTGCCGCACGATGTAGATGACTTCGATCATGGTTCCGTCGCCTTGCTACCCTGAGAGAGTTTCTGGGATGGCAGAGTTTATTCTGTGTGCAGTGGTTGCTGTTGAGAGTACGAGGTGTTCCTGGGATGGAGGGTGTAGGTGTTCACAAGTTACCTCGGCAACTTTACCTTTTCGGGTGGCCGTTCGAGGCTTCAACTCCGGTTGCAGAGAACCCGTTACGAGGTTGCTTTCCCAGTTAGACACTCGAGGCTTTGTTACTGTTGTTGTGGTTCCTAGGTATCATTATCGCCGCAACAGAGGCTTTAGTAGCATTGCAGCTTCCATGCAACAAAGCTCAGCTGCTCGTTCGTAGATATCTGGACAGTCACCTCCTAGCACGTGCACCGCCTTCGCGCAAATCCAGCAATGGCCATCATCGTCGTTTACCGCGTCCGACTGTGAGCCACTCACCATATGGTACCTCCATCATCGGTGGGCCCCCACGCGCAGGCCGTCCCTGTGCAGCCTCTAGCATTGACAGGCGCTAACGCGAACTTTACATGCACACACATGCAGGACTTCATACTCTTGCGGTCGTAGCCCAGGAACGAGCCATCCTTCAAACAATGCGCAGCGTCACACTGTCACTTACAGTATGCGCAAGCGCAGCGCAGGGACGTTTTGCACTGATGCGCTGTTTGTTGGTTAGTATGCTATTGCGCAAGCCATGTCAATGCAACTGTTGCAACGTACTTTTGCAGGGGTGTTTTGACACATGGGTCCTTCGGGAAGTATGAAGTATCTGGAGGACGGGACGATATTGGAATGAACGGCGTAATTGACGGTTTGGCCCTTACCCTTGCTTCTCATCATCGGTGCTCCCGAGTCTCTCCACAATCTGCGAGACTCCAAGCTTCACATGCTGTCTGTAGCCGGAAACTAACGGCATCTTGCCTGGGAGCGGGAGGTTTGATGACAGCGGCATAGAAAGCGATGGATGAGACACGGGCTAAAATCCTTTCCAGGGGACTATATTAGCTGGACGCGGGGTCAGAGATAACAGGTAGGCCTGACGGGTGAACATGTGTGGACTGTGGTGGGACATGGGACCTTACAGAGCCATCAGCAAATGAAGCCCGAAAGATCTTCACACGTGTGTTTCTAAGGCATGCCCATCGCACAGCCCTGACTAAGAAGGTGCCGTTAGCCTTGACGGCCATCAAGGACTGGAAACGAAGGCACACGACCCGCGCTTGCCTGAACAATAAAGCACCTGCCAACTTGAATCGCATTCGAAACATGGGAATCCTAATCCTAGTGATGAGCTGCAAGCCATCGATGATCACCGCATGGTTACGACGACGTTATTACCGCAGTGCCATCCGAGGTCCGCTTCCATCGCGGTCACAGTGTAACGGGTATAACTCTCGGAACAAATACGTTCGTGGACTGGGGATGATCAGCGTCAAGTTCGACTACTGGAGGAAGCTAGGGGTTATCCCGTCTCCATCAGGTTGGATTCCAGGGTTCGTTTTGTGAGAACGGGCCCGTGCAACCAACTGTTGCCCTTCTACCAGAAGGATAGAACTCCGGGCAGTCCCGACTTACCGCAGAGACACCGCTTTCCGGGTCCGGAGCGGGAGAATTGAAATTTACGTGTATTGAATGTTCACGCGCACTTCGATGAGCACGCATGTGATTGCCTAGGTAGGTCTCCGGCAATCAAGTACCTAGGTAGTGCGACGCACATGTGGGTTTGTCGTAGTATGCCATTTGCAGCCAATGGGCGTTGCAGCACCTGAGTTGACGTCGACCGCTGGTGCAGCTGAGGTTCGAAATGTCTTCCGGGAGCTTGGGACAAACGTGAAAAAGCAATCATGTTGATGCTGCCCAAGAGCCCTATAGCCATGAGCCCTAGCGTTCAGATGACACGGCACTGATGGTGCGAGGAACACTGGGTGGTAGCGGCAGATCAGACCCTGTCAAGTAAAACTAGACCAGACACCTTCCAGAGATTTACAATTGCGTTTTCAGTTAGCACATGGCACATGCTCTTACCTCTCTTTAGCATGCAGAAATGGGAAGGATCCTGCATGCAGCCTCTTGGAAAGGGTCGAAAAGTGCCGGGGGCTGATGTAACGCAGCACATCTCCCCTGACCGGGCGGCCCCGAAGGATGAAGTGCCAGCAAATGCGACTTCATTAGAGCCAAAAAAATTCTGCGCGGCCAATCAGTATCGATCTGACGCGAGATATATGGAAAGTCTGGGCGCTAAATACTGCATGTAGACGGAAACAGGGTACTTCTAGAAGCTCGTGCTGACGTTCTGTAGCTGTAGAGGTGACTGATGTTCGATGCCGATGCATTGTCTACCAGTCTTTGATCTTCACTCTCACGTGTCGCTGCTAATTGGGTGACGAATGCTCACGTGTGAGGTTGATTGGTTACCACTTGCTTGCGTGGACGTCCTATTGGTTGTGGACGCAGGACAATGCGCAATTAAGTCGCATGGGCGACTGACCTTCAGCCATATGATCGACGCGACGCATGGAGGTGGGGGTATCTCTCAGTTTCACGGCTCCGTGGAACTGCTGCGACCAATTGTCCAACATTCGATAGACACGAGGATGTAGCAGATTCAAATCCAGAACCAAGGCGAGGTGGTTGCTTCGAAGCCTCGCAAAAGCAATTTGCCCACACCAATTCCAAAGAGCTGAGCGTGGGGTGATGCAGGCAATCTAAGCCACACCCTACAGTGTTCGCCGATAACCCTAGTAAATCCTATGTTATTAAACCTGGTGATTCAGTCCTAGCCCATGATCGGAGCCTACCTGTGCCTGATGATAGTGAACGGCATGACACCAGAATGACGGTAGTTGCTGGGTGATGTGTGTGCAGAACGAGAAAGAAGCAAATACCAGTAAGTGTATGAGTTATATGTGTGAAGATAGGGATACGACTGATGAGCCACACAAACTCACGCCAACATGGTGACCATGTCATGCTTAACTAGTAGCTTGAAATGTTAGGGAACAGCACAGTCGGTAGAAATTGAGGGCAGCCGAGTGGACGACGTGAAGAAATCTTCGAAACTTATTTTAAAACTTATTAAACGTGGATAGGCATACAGGGATATAAAGGTCAAGGGACCAAAACGCAAAACATCGGAAACCTCTCCACTATTTTGGAATGGCACTGTGTAAAGGATACTCGTCAGCGACAGCCCCTTTGTGAAGTGTTGAGGTCTTCCCGGTCATCCTAAGCTTCTTCTCCGTTACCCAAACTCGCAGTGCGATAATATACCTCACTATGAGGAATATGATAATCGCGGCGACTAGGATACCCACTATGTATGCTCCAACTATACCAGAAGAGTTCTTTTGAAGATCAAGGAAAGGATACACGTAAAAACCTTGAGTGGCATGTGTGACGTAGGCCAAGGCAAGATATAGGGCCAGCAGGATGATGATTGGGATTAGATCCAGCCATGGAAGTCGCTCCGTCCGGGGAAAAACTATCTCAAAAAGCGCATACGCTGAATTGAGGGCATGCTGTGAAGTGTTTGACCAGAGCGCGAAGGTGGTAGGGAATTGCCCCGCAAGAAGCGTCCAGTAAACGACTATCATGAGTTAGCATTCATGTGCCCAAAGGGTCTATGGCGAAGACCGCGATAGAAAGACATGAAGACACCGAACGTGGTATCGCCGAGTTCCTCTGCACATTGATAGCCAAGCCGATTAGCTAAGTTGACTTACTGGTTACTATCCACGGGTACACAACAATGGTAGAATAAAACATGCTGTGCGCCACCTGTAGCGCTTTGGGCCACCGGGCTAAGAATGGAGTCCCAGTAAACCAGTAACTGCCAGTATGCACAGCAGCAAAGGCATAATAGAAGGCGAGGCCCCAATACGTCAGCACCGTAAAGAAGGAGAAAGATTGCTGCGACGCCTCGGACCTGCCATGGGTACCGTTCCAGCCGAAGATAAAAAAGAGGGTGGTGAAGGCGTATAGGGCCAATAGCGCGCGTATTGCGAAGAGGGCGCCTGGTGGGAGAATCCACGACGTTACAAACCGCGTGGGATCGAAAAGGCCGGCGTAAGGTGCCGTTATTCGTCGGCCAATCGCCATGTCGAGGCTGTTAGATAGGATCCTTGTCGAGTGCCACCAGATCGGGTTGCCAGGCTCTCGGCACGTTCCGACGTCGTAGAAACTGGTTCGTGGGTAATGCGCGAAAGACGACGCGTAGTATTCTGCGATGGCGATGATGCGACGTGGTGTTGCGAGACAGCTGCAAAACTCCTCCAGCCCCCAATTTCCGAGGCTGAAGCTGAAAAGGGCAGAGACACCGAGCTCAGAGGATTTGACTAGTGTGTTGCGCTAGGCCGCATTAAATTTAGTCTCGGTCACCGAAAGGACAGACAAGATCACCCGCGTTTTCGTAACATTACGCGCTATCCCGGTCTACCATCACGCCTCTGGGCCCGTCCGCTTGACACCCACGCTTGTAGCCCTGGTCGCAGAGGCGAAGCATACTCCCACTTACATCCTTACCGTGCAGACGCGGGCTATCCAGGATGAGGCCTGCAGCGCGCTTGGGTACAAGTGGCTTGCTCGACCCTATGGCTCTGCCTTCTTCTTTAAGACTACGGGATGCCATCTGTTTGAAGTTATACTACCCAGGATGATCACGCAACTGAACACCCATCTTTCCAACCCATCCAATACCAGGCTCTTCTCTACCGATCTGCTTCGTAACAAACATCATCATGAGTGACAGCAGAGTATCCGTAGGTAGATATCTGTCGCCCCATGGAGGCCCAACTAACGACTGCCAACAGAAAGCACAGAATCTTGCTCGGATTAGAGATAACCAGCGTGAGTACCTCCGGCCAATAGCAGCCACTGTTCCCACCATCTTCCTTTTCAAGCACGAAGAGTGGTGGTACTTTGTATAATACACCCAGCCAGATGTTATTTGAACGTTCGATTACTGATAGTTTTCGCTAATTATGATCTTTTAGGCCGATCACGCGCTCGACGCAAAGAGTACATGCACGAGCTGGAGGCAAAGTTGCGCAGCTATGAGCAGATAGGCATCGAGGCCTCTTCAGAAATCCAGACTGCTGCCAGGAGAGTGTTGCATGAGAATCAGAAACTCCGCTCGCTGCTCCATGGAAGAGGAGTATCAGAGTCCGAGATTTTGGCAGCATTAGAGGACATGTCTGATCGACAATACGAGCATGATACTGCGGCTTCCAGATTGCATGCGATGCTTGAACGAAGGGTCAACACCAACGTAGTATCTTCTACAACCTCGCCTATAGCTTCATATACAAGGGCTGCCTCGATACCTCGGCAAAAACCACCAGTGCCACCCGTTACAATTCCACCTACGCTGCCAACAGCACTCAGCTACAACGACTCACCTAGCCCCGGATCCATGGTATCAACCATGAGTACACCACCACCGGCATCGTATCCAGCAACGCTCTACACTACGCCCATGACTCCATCAGCTGCCCAAATCAAGTCAGAGCATGTTCAGTACGACTACCCTTATGACCAGCCATACGGCAATGCGTGGGCTTACTCGAGCGATGGCAACTACACTGCAGAGCCGGTGTCTTACTATAACAGCTCGTCATGCGTTGACGCTGCGAATATCATCCGCACGATGCGGGTTGGCGTCGGCCCTGGGTTGGAGGCAGATCTAGGGTGTCACGCATCTGATCGTCGTTGCTATGTCAACAACGCAACGGTTTTCAGCGCCATGGATCGATATTCCCAACACAACGCGACAATATGAAGAGAATAGAAGACAGCTCTTGGACATAAGCGTGAAGTTCCTCGGAAATCAGTCTGCTGGACCACAGCAGCCGTACCAAAAGTAGGCTGAACTGTGAGAGCCGAGTCGCGGAGCTTGTTACCGACGACACAAGCAAGGCATCATTATGCATCATCAGCTCGACATGCGTCTTCAATCTCGACGTGCGTATGCTTTTGGAAGAGTACTGTGGCGAGTCAATCACCCGGAGGAGGTACACAACGCATCACTGCATCGTGTGGAATAGTTATACAGCAGATTCATCGTCAGATCCCACTCTCGACATGTATTACTCCTTGTGAATTTCTCGCCCAGGGTCATGAAATTCATGAAAGAAAGTCTTTTCATTCATGTATGCATTCAATAGAAAAGACAGTCCATTTATCAACTCCTTTCTTTGTGCATAGCCGTTCGTATGACCTTTCACGCCGGTAAATCTATGTTCATCGAACCATTCACCAAACCACAGTCTGCAATTACGAAACTCACGAGCATATCGAAACGACCGATGAAAGTAGTTACGCCATGCGCGAGGATCTTTCATAACGACCACTGTTGATGACGAACATCATGCTGACGAAATTGCTCAAATTGATCAAAATCTCCACTAGCTTCTTCTGGTTCGTAGCCTGACATATATCCCTAGCGACCTTGCTGCTGCTCATGATCATCTGATGTTGTCATGATTTTGTTCCGATTGCCACATCACTAGGTTCAAGGGATCTGCGCGACTTCCTTTGTGCTTCTGGCCAAGATAGCACGTAATATGTCAGCAGATCCGGAATCTGTTTCTTGTTTTCCATGGACAAAGACCCCTCCCTGAAAGAACACACTTCTAGCATATATCCAGTGGGACATTATCGTGTGTCTGAATTTTGGGGTTCATGTTACAGTTGTTATGTTCACTAATCAGATTGTATCGAATACTAAGTAATACACCACCAGAATGCCTCCAAAACGTGGAAAGGATGACCAGGGGCACAGACAACACAGGAAAAGGACGAAGTCAGAGGATGACCACTATCATAAACGGCCTGCGATTGAAGTCAACTGGGCTATACCAAAAGAGAAGGCTAAATATATCTACAAAGACGTACATGCCATCGAATATTCTCAAGCACTGTACCGAAGAGCTTGAGAAGATATAAATCCGCAGCAGACATCTCTACCAGACCCACAATACCGAACACCAATCTACCAAATCAAGAAGTCCAAAGACTTGCTAGTCGCAGATCAAAACCGTCCCAGTGCGTCATTGCGCAGCCTTTTCAATGAAATCAAGAGAAAGAGTACGACGGTGCAGGACGTCCGTTACACCCTCGCTCATCTCGAGCAAAATTTCAACGAAGAGGACCAGAACATTGCCGTAGTGCTTTCACGGGCGGAGAACAATGAGATTTTTGTCCTCAATGTAGATGAACGACTAGAAGTGTAAGATGAAGTTCCGCTAGCCCGTTTCAAGCTGACCATATGTAGAACAGTTAATAACACGCACGCCCATATTAATCTTGTTCGACGGTCGTCTTCGGAGACTAAGGGGCTGATGGGTTATTTCATTAAACTGCCTCGCGAGATCACAGTAACGGTCAACGGCACTACATACACTAACAGCGACGACTTACCGTCCACGCCTCTCTACATTGGGCCGCTCGAAGGGTACGCGATAATCGAGCTACTATCGCAGCCTGTCTTCTTCTTCAGGACTAAGGACAGTTTAAGACAACTAGCGTCAAGTAGAGTGGTCGCTAGAGAAGAGCTTAATCGTCGAGATCGAAATGGCAATGTTGCTATGGAGAATATTGCGGTACGATGGAGACCAGTTGCAGCTCTTTCATCAGGGAAAGGATCCGGAAGCGAAGGGAATGCAGGGGACACGGAAGGTACGGAAGCCGCAGAAAGTATAGCAAGCACTGAAGATCAAGAAGGTGAAGGAGATCTAGAAGATATGGGGGATTGTTTCTATGTGCGAGCTCGATTGTCTTCTCATCGATCTGTTCGATATGCTAAACTTATTCCTAAGGTGCTTGCTGCTGTGAACCAACGACAATCAGATGGTACTGAGTTCAGTTATCAGCTTTAGGAGCGAGATTTCGGGCCGGGAAGAACACTGCTGCTGCCACTCGACATAGACGGGAAGTACATTCTGCTAGCTGCTCAATATCAGCTTGACAGGCAGATCAATCCCACAATCCTCGATCCTATGACATGGCGAACAACACTGAGTATTCGAACCTCCATTTTCCAGCGTGCAAAGGAATTACTGCTCAACAGCAAGTGGTGCCAAGATATGTTTGACCCATCAAACCACACGATCGACAACCATCTCGGTGATGCTGAATGGATCCCGACTGCGCAAATCACCACCAGCGATGGAAGCTTCATATGTAGCGTACTGAACGCGTGGGCACTGGCTATGGGTCTCGAACTTAACTCTTCGTTTACCCCCAGCCTCTACGGTTACGAGTCTTTCTTCATCCAGGCCCAGCAGATTTTTGATCTAGCCCTCCGAGGTGAATTGACATGGAAGGTCTTGCTCGCTTTCTGCCGGTGCGCCAAATTTGTTAAGTCGGTCGATGTCAACGGAGCAGACGGAGAGGTCAAATTTCCGGAAAGGTTGCGCCAATTTGACCTGCGCAAGTGCTCCCTTCAGAATCTTATCAATCGTCAAACAGTCTCAGATACCAAATCTGAAGGCAAGATCGACATGGATTGACCACTTTTGGCTTCGAACACGGTAAGCGACACCTGGTACAACTCAAACCAGGACTATTGTAGGATCAGTTCTGATATGGATGCACGGACCACAGCAATCTCGGGCGGAGGAATCTGGATACTTTGCCATTATGAATTCGTGGGCCGTACTGCTTGGTCTGCCTATCAACAATGACTTCTGCCCAAGAAAGGGCTTCTTTCAGAAAATATTCTCTCTCATCCAAGGAGTGAAGAATGGAAATGCGGACTAGAAACTGATCTGGGCGTTCCTACTCTGTGTGGGCTATATCCACTCTACGCAATTGCCTCCACTGGAGCGCCGTTTCAAGACTACCAAAAAACCGAATCCCTATGAGCGTAGGAAGATAGACGAAGAAAGAACACTCCGGGCTACTGGCGCCCGTCACAACATTGACTACGACCATTCCCCAGTGGATACAGGTTTAACGCATACCGAAACCTTCCCATGGAATGATTTCAACGAGGCTGACAGAAGTACACGGATATCTGAGAAGATCAAGGCAGGAAAGTTTACCAAATTTCTCCCGCCACAGATAGAACGTGCAGTACAGAAATTACCTCACAAAGATAAAGAATCGCCTTGTGCTCAATTTCATGGTAGGCTTAACGAAATTCTGGAGAACGAAGAGATCAAGACTCAACTTAAAGCTTTCCGAGATTGTAAGAATCTCACTACTGTCTTTGGACAATGGCTGGAAGACGAGGAATTATCACTCGCTATTGCTTCCGTCACCATTGCGATCACCAATGCTCAACAAGACTATCTACGTGGGTTTGGTTTTATCGCGCAAACCCATGTTGAACTCATAAAAAACAATGTTCCAGGTTCTATGCGGACGCCGCGTCCAGGAAGGCCGTTGCTTGTACCGGTTCATGTCGAAGAACATTTTGTGTGGCTCGTCATTCAGCTCGATGACAAAAATGAGCCGGAATTTTCAGTGTTGGACTCGAAAGCCTGATGGTCGCACAAAAATACACGAATGGGCCTGGAAATTTGTGCTCGACTCAGTATGGCTGGAGAAAGTTCTTCCAGCATCTCAGTGGCAAAACCATAAGCCTGCGCACACAACTTGGGTTCCTGTGTCCCAAAAGCCTAGCGACTGTGAATGTGGTCATTATGCTATCATGAATGGTTGGACTCTCGCACTTGGTCTGACTCCAAATCCCAATGCAAACATTGAGTGGACGGATAGATTTTACGGTGACCTGCAAGATGTCATACACCTAGCTTGTATCGGTCGAGCAGACTGGAGCTTGATCTACAGATTTCGCGTATGCTACGGCTTTGTTCTCTCTGGAGAAGTATCGGCCGACCGGCGTTTCACTCATACCACGGCACTTTTGGATGAAGGAAGTGTCGAAGAAGCACGGGAGTATATCATTCATTTGGAGGACATTCACTTTGCGGGTATGGAAACTGGAATGCTAGATATAAATAAACTGAGGCATGCCAACAGGATTCGGCTACCTCCAGGCAGACAACATGACAGTGTCGGAGCCTTTCCGTCCGATGACTGGAGCCCGGACGCTTGTATGAACTATGCCAACGACTTGGCTCGGAATGGAAGGTTGAATCTGGACTTCAAAAAAACTCAGCTTGAGGAGGCCCATGTCGATTTGTGCGATGTTCGAGGATTAGCATTTAGAAAGCAACTCGAGAAAGACGACGCAGACTACAAGAAACAAAACCCTCAGCAGTTACGCAAAGTATGCCAAGATTATTTGAATCAATGGCACACAAGCAAGAATTTGCTTTTACAGCTTCGACCATGTTCGATCCTCCATGACACTCTACATCTCTATCGGTATATATTCCGGGAGGACTTTCTTGGGAATATACTCAAAGGCGAGGAATCTGGAACAGGACATTGGAACCAGCCAAGGAATGACTCAGATGTCAGTTTGGCGATCGCCTCAGTTATTGCAGCGATTGATGACCTGCAACTGCAGAGGCATAAGGATACTAACCCGCTCGCAGCGTTCGCGGGTGGTTTCTGCCTTTCCACTAGCTACAGTATCGCCCTTGCAGGCGGTAAGGCGGGTATGCCAGTTTCGCGCCCACGAAGATGTTGGTTCATGCCTCTGGTCGTCTCGAGAGGAGGCTATCTGGATATAATTGATAGATGGCGTGAAAAGAATAAGAGGCCAACTTCAGATACGACCGTGAACGGACAAGGGCACCATATACTGGTGGTTCTACAAGAATCAGAGCAAGATGGTGATTCAAATAGGAAGATATTTGAGATAAGCATCTACGACAGTGCACCGAGCATACTGGCCGACGCGATCCAGCGCGCAGACGACCCCCTGTCCAGGATCATCAAGAACATTGCTGCTGAGCTCAAATGGCCTCAACAGCGTCTGAATGACGGAGCGGAGTATCTTTTACAGACAATACCTGCTCCAAGTCAGCAGAGCGGCGGATGGCAGTGCGGGCCTCATGTTGTAATCAATGCATGGATTCTAGCTCTGGGCTTGCACCCGAACCCGAGTAAAGCATACGACGACGTCATATACGAAGAATTCCATACTCTCGCGCGTGCCGCCGTAGTCGGTCTACTGGACTGGCGAACGTTAGCTGCATGGATATTTTGTCGCCAGCTTGCTTTCGAGAATAGGGTATCCGATATAACACCTGATCGTCAGTTTCGTATGACAGACTTCTGGAAAAACGAGAATTCCTTGGCCGATAAGATTCAGGAGAATGAACAAAATGAAATCACTGTCGCAGCGATGTCTGAGGCGGACCTGCCTTACGATAGAGGTAACAACCCTGTACATTGGACGAATGCTGCGTTGAAGAAAAGAAAGGCGAAGATAGAGGTAAACAACAAAAAGAAAGACAAAAAGCACGGTTTGTGGAGAAGCTACGATGACCCAGATCTGGATTTCCTTGGTCACCCTAAATATACGACCCAGAAGCTTGGTGGGGAACCTCAGATTCGACATGGATATGGCGGGATGGGACAAGCTGCTACGATCAACAGTAAGAAGCGCAAGCCAGAAGAAAAAGCTGGTTACTGTGAAGAATTCACACGCGATACACAGCTTGATTGTGACATGGAGGTAGTAGATTCAGCTCCTCCAACGCCTTTGAGGAAGAGACAGCGATTAGGCGATGTCTTGTCTTTCCGTGACACGTGCTGAAATGTACCCTGCCGTTGTATTTGTACCGCGAATGGAACGATGATCTTTCTGTAGCGCACTGTATTAAATTGAATGTAGAAGGAGTTGATTCTTACAAGCATGGTAAGATGTTGTCGTTCGTGGTGCGCAGACGCGATTAGGTGCAACCCCGGTCTTGGCAGCCGATGACGTCGTCCCAAAACCTGCACGCGTCAAGTCTACCAGCGAAACCCCAGCTTCCATTTCCAACCTCCAAACACACGATCCCACGTAACAACCCGCAAAAATGTTACGACCATCCCTTGTCTCCACTCTCCGTCTCAATGCCATCACAACCACAAACAAACGCGCCTTCTCCCTCCTGAACCCCAAATCGCGCTCTCACACAAACCGCGTCTTTGACCCTGTCCGCCAACCAAACGATCTCCACACACTCACTCTCCTCAACGCTGCTGACAACCGCTCGCTTATAACCTTATGGACCGCATCCTGGTGTCAAACGTGCCAAGCAATTAAGCCGCTTATAAAACAGCTTGTCGAAGAAGAGAAGATTGGGGAGCGAGAAGGCGGGCTAGGCTTTGTGGAAGTGATGATGGACAGTACTTTGATTGAAGACCTACCTATCAAATACCGCATCAGCAGTATGCCGACATTGTTGGCGTTTTCGCGACAAGAGGCGCAGTTTGATACCAGGTTGACGCGGCCTGAGGAGATGCGTAATAAGGACTTTTTGAGGGAGTGGCTGGTTAGGGAGGCACAGAGGGGAGGCAGGATGGGTGGAGGTGGGGGGAGCATGTTTGGTTAGTCATACGTGTTCTGTGAGGACTCCCGGATGAAAAGTTGGGCCTGACGGTGCTCAGGTACGAACGAGGACGGAAATGAAGGCAAAGAGGGTGAAGGAAAATGAAGCGAAAGCGCGGGACATGAGAGGGCGGGATGCATAGGTACGTCCATCAATTGGAGGCTCAAAGAGCCGTTGCTGACAGCTTGACAAGTACGTTCAATACCAAGAGTAAGGAACTAATCACGACATTGATGGCGAATTCAACAAGAGGCTTCATTATTATCGCTCTATGCTACGGTATTGCGCAATACTCATGTCAAGCGCTAGTCGCACAATCGTTGCTACCATGGCTCTTAACACTAATGTATCGACTGGTCTCAACGGTACTAGCGCTTTGAATGCCAAAGGGGGTATATCCATCAAAGCTACCAGATAAAACTCCCAAACGCCCTCGGAATGCTCAAGATACGACTGTTACAACTCCTTCTTTGCCAAGACTGGTGTTTCTCAACAAGCCGAGATTGCATTGTCTTGTGCGTTCAACCCTTTGATATCTTTACACTCTTCATGAGTGGAACCTCACGAATAGTCTAAGACTGCGTATCCAGTCGAGCCCGCTTCTCCGCGCGCGTCTCACCGAATGCTTCGCCTCTCTTGTTGGCCTTCTTACTATTCTGCGCAGGCTCTGTGTACATGGGTGTGCCGACGCGAGAGCCGCCGAGCGCGGGAGTAGGCAGCGAAGTGTCAGTAAGAGCAGGTGGAGAGGTGACATCATCGTCTTCGATAAGCATGTCGTTCTCATGCTTGACCTGAGTTTCGATAAGCTGCGGGAGGCGGCTGTTAGTCTTCGCATTGATCATGTTCGCCTTGTAATGTTCGCTCTCCTGTTTGCCGTTCGCATCGTACTCGTTCAGCTGACGCTGCATCTCCTCACGCTCCTGTAGCCAGCTATCATGTTGATTCTTGTACTCCTTCTCCTTGTTCTCCACCCACGCTTTCTGTTCCTCACTCTCATCGACACAAGTGGGACACTTGATGTAGAAACCACCAGTTGTGGAATCCTCGCCCATGACCTCAAACTCGGGAAGGTTTTCGCCAATAAGCTCAGTCTTGTCCCAGTCGAGGCAATCCTCACAGAAGCCTTGTGGACACCAACGGCAGCGGAACATGAGGCCTCCAGCATCCGAGGTCGATTTCCCACACTCTACGCAGTTGTGCTGTGGGCACTGTAAGCCACTGAAGCCCTTTACCTTTGCCTTGTACTTGGGATCAAGACAGTCGATATGGTAAGCACGAGGGCAACCCTTACACTCGACCATGTGTCCAGCATCCGCATCGTCGAAACAGCTTAGACAATGGTCCTCATGGCCAAATTGGCGCCGCTTTTCACGTACCGGCTCAGCAAGACGAGGATCTTTGCCAGCATACGTCGGCACAGCCTCCCAGTCGGCACAGTCCATGGACTCTTTGTTGATAGCAAAGCCGTCCACCATGACTGTAGTGTTCTTTCCCTTGCGACGATCTTCGCGCGTGATGGTGTCTGGAAGAATATTTGCAGCTGAGGTATTAGCTTTCCAGGTTGTGTCAAGCTGGCGTTGGTGGTGCTTGCCCTCAAACACAGCGCATTCGACACGCTCCATGGTAGAAAGCCATTTATCCTCGTCAGCCTCAGAGTGTGTCGCTGTTTCGGTCAAGTCGGCAGGATTGTCGCGACACTTGGCCATCATTGTCTCTAAATCCCAAGACACCATCTCTTTGACGTCAATCTCCGGATGTGACAGTGTCTGGGCGCCTCGTCGTACAAGTGTCTTCAGTTGTGTAGTGTCCATCTGGGGTAAGTCTTCGGTAGCAGATACGCGTCCGGCTTTCTTGCTGATAGTCGACTGCTTGCCATGCACGCTCTGCATCGACTCTGTGATCTTTGCCGACAAATAAAGCTTCTTGCGAATACGACCCATCATCTGCTCTTCGACGGTACCCTGGGTACAGAGCTTATATATGGTCACCTTCTTTGTCTGTCCAATGCGATGAGCTCGAGCTTCAGCTTGAAGTGTAATCTGCGGATTCCAATCTTCGTCAAGGAAAATGACGTCCTGGGCGCTCGTGAGATTGATACCCAAGCCACCTGCCCGTGTAGACAGAAGCATGACCTTGTAGTCTGAGTCCTTTTGGTTGAAGAGGCGAATATCAAGGTTGCGGCGAGCTCGAGCTGTGCTACCGTCCAGGCGAAGGGCCTTGAAATGCTCTCCATGGTTGCTGATGAGGGATAAGAGATCTTCGCAGTAATCAAGTGTGCGAGTGAAGCCAGAGAAAATGAGGACTTTCTTGCCCTCGTTAAAGACCGTGTGCTTGAGGAGCTTCTCGAGAAGAATGAACTTGCCGGATGCGCGAATAATGTGGTCGCTGAGGTAGTACGGATCAGGCGCGACACCTGGGAGCAGATATGGGTGTGAACAACACTTGCGCAATTGCATGACGAGGTTCATGAGCTTTTTCCAAGCGCCCTTGTTGGCGTCTGTGTCAGTCTGCTCCTTCGCCACGGCTTCTTGTAAGATTTTGGTAGTTTCATCCCAATCACTTCCGGCATCGCCAGAGCGCACCACCTTCTCTACCTTTTCCATCTTCTGAAGAAGCTTGTTGTCTTCAATGTCTTGTTCAATAGCCGCCTTCTCCTTCTGCTTGCCATCCGCAAAAAGCTCGTCGAGCATGCCATCGTCAATGCGTGTCAACAGACGAGTGTACCAAATTTTCTGCATGGGAGTCAAGGGTACGTAGAGCAGCACCTCTTCCTTGGGGGGAAGTCCAAGATTGACAGAAGGAGAATCTTTCATGCGACGTAGCATGATGAGTTCAAGCAAGCGACGGGCGTCTGTCATGGTCTGCTTGTTCGCTTTGCCCTTGCTTAGGTCAAAGGATTCCTTGAATAGCGTCTCAGTCTTGTCATCGAAGACGTTGGGGTACAGCCATGTCAAAAGCGACCACATCTCGACCAGGTTATTCTGGAGTGGTGTTCCAGTTAGGATGAGACGATATTCGGCGCTGATGCTCTTGAGTGCAGTAGAGATCTGGGTGACGCTGCTCTTGATCTTATGTCCCTCATCCAGAACGACGTAGCGCCAGGCAAAAGAGTGTTTGAACCATGATTGCTCGGCCTGGAAGGTCTCGTAGGTGGTGACGACAATCTTGTAGGCATCGGATCCTCCATTGCTCGAGGAGAGCTTGGATGCCTTTCGGCCAGCCTTGCGCGACGCCTTCTTGTTTTTGGCGTGTGAAGTCTCGTTTCCCTTCATATCCTCCATGCCAGCTGCAACGCGCTTCAAACGGGTCCGCTCAGTGACAGCGCCATGAAAGCGCATGACTTTTAGCTGCGGTACCCACTTCTGGGCCTCGGTGACCCACGAGTTGAGAACACTAAGAGGGCAGATGACGAGGTATGGGCGAAGTTCTTCTGACGTCACGCCGTTCTTCTCATCCAGCTCTTCGAGATACTGGAAGAGCGACAAAGTCTGCAGCGTCTTTCCAAGACCCATCTCGTCGCCGAGTATGCCAGAGAAACCGTTGTTGTAAAGATGAACCAAGTATGACAGACCTGATAGTTGGTATGGCTTCATGACAGCAGTGACACCCTTGGGCTGCTCCGAGAGCTCCTCGTATTCGACGATAGGCTGCGTATTGCCCTCGGCGACCAACCTGGTTACCTGGTTGTTCTTAGGCAGCAGCGGGAGGAAGAGATGCTTGTTGGCGACAAGAAAGCTGTTCGCCTTCGCCTTGGTCTTCTTAGTAATCTCGTCGCGCAAACGAGCACGAGCGGTGTCGAGGTTAGGAGGCGGTCGCGCAGCCTTTCGGCGAGGTGGCGAGGGAGTGGATACGGTGTCCGACTCCAAGATAGTGGTCTTCCTGTCACGCCCACTTCGCCGCAGACCCTCTGTCCGCTGACGATCCTTTCTGTGCTTCTCCATCTTCAGCTCTTCAGTGTATGCAGAGATCCTGGCGCTAGTCTTGCGGTTTGGGCGGGCGGATGGGGCGAGTTCGTCTTCGCTGGTTCCCGCATCGGCGTCTGCTTCTCTTGAGGTCGAGGCACGAGTGCTCCTGGTGGCTTTGACAGCGGGCTGTTTGTGGTCGGGAGTAGACGGGGAGGCTTCGTTTGCGGATGAATCGGAAGCGATGTAGTTTGGTGTTGGCTGCGGTCGCAGGCTCCGTTTGCTGCCGCTTGTCTCGCCTTGCTTGGTCTCCTGCTGCGAGGATATACGTCTTCTCTTGGTTGCCGACTGGGCTGAACTCTGAGATCCAAACTGCGCGAGGAGGTCCTGCAGCTGGCCGCCTCGTCTCTTGGGGGTGATGGGCTGAGGAGAGCCCAGAGTTATGACCGGCTGCCGGGCCATTGTGACAGGTATGCGTTGCTGTGCAGGCGAGTGGGTTCCGCGGTGAAGCGGAGTTGTAAGCCTGAAAATGCAGGGGAAAGTACAGGTGAATGGCAATTAGAAACGCGTTGTTGGAAAGTTGTTGGAAAGAGACGAAGACAGGGAGAAAAATAACTTTATTCGAGGCAAGTGACGATGAAGAGGAGAGCAAGCGATTCAGCGCATCCAAACGAGGGCATTGAGACGACTGGGCGTCTTCACGGTGAAGTGAGACCTCGCGGCGCCGTCAGGTACGCGGAGGCGATACGTCAATCTTAGCAGACGCGTCCTAGCGCGACTTGCGATGGGCCCTTCCGGAACCATTCCGAGCTACCACCAGCTCGTCAAACGCCGTCGACCCTCAGACGTGACATTTGTCGAAGCCACTCGCCGTACTCGCGCAGCCGGCGCACACTCGTCGCACACCATGGCTCAACAGCCCATGACGCCCTTCTTCCCCATCTTCGCGTCAAAGTCAGATGGGCAGCACATTGTCAACCTCAAAGGCCGTCCTCTGCGAAACGGCCCAACCGAGGAGCAGCTCAACACGACGCCCAACGACCAGGGCCAGCGCGACTTCTACCGCCTCATAGACAAGGACGACCCGAAGCATCAAGACTGGCGCAAGAAGCTGGGTGGCATGCTTCTGCGCGAGGTGGGCGGCAAGCAGCAAGAGGGTAGGCAAGGTGCGAGGCGCATGGCCGACTGCAGACTAACATGTGATAGACAAGTGGCAGCAATGCATCCTGTGGGAGTTGCCGGAAAACTACGTCCTCTACGAGCACATCAAGACCAAGGCAGACGGACAGCTGAAGACGGTCAAGAACCACTCGGGCGGCGGCCACGATAGACAGGATGCATACCTCTACGGATACCCAAAGGGCCCCAAGAAACGCTTCAGGAGTCCCGTCGAATTCTTTCCTCATCTCCTGTGGCTGTGCACAGACGAGAACAGCGACATGGCCAATTGCACGTGCAAGATGTGCTCGCCCGCCGGAGACGTCGAGAAGCCCCAAGTCAAGGTTGAAGCCAAGCAAGAGCAGCCCATGGCCCTCAAGCGAGAGAACAGCTCCGGCGGCGCTACACCAAACAGCACCGTCGTTGGGCGCAATCCCGTAGTACAAATCCCTCCCCGAAGGCCTTCAACCAGTGCGCCTATCCCCAGTCCCATCATCAAGCCCTCTACGCCCGTTTCTGCCCCTAAGCCTGCACCTGCACCCAGTGCTCCGCAAATCAGAGCCCCTCCAACCTTGCAATCGACCCCTCTCCCTCAGCCGCGGTCCTTTGAACAGCAAGTCGACTTGTCATACAACAAATTTCTCTGCCGAACTGGAGAGGTGGTGTGGTTTTTCAGGCCCAAGACGTCAGCCTGGGGTCTCGGACTCGTGGTAAGAAGATGGGCTGTCAAAGAACAACCCATGAGCAGGTCATATTTGATCCAACCACTGTCGCACCCCTTTGAGACGCTTCCACAAGAAATCGTTCACACGGATGAGCACGTCAAGCCCTGGCTCGCGTGGTCTGCACCCAGCTGCACGTTCCCCTTTCTACAACAGAATCCGCAATTCGAATATGGCAACACTGACTGGAGGGCCCTCATAAGTGGACAGGGAGGCGAGGGAATCGCGTCCGTGGATGCGTCAATTCTAGCTGCAAAAGCCATTGACACAACATATACGCTCTTCGAGCCCCTCAAAACGTCAAAGGACGACAAGGGAAACGAACTTCGCCAATACAACGGCATGTACCTTGGCGCTGAGAAGATCTGGAAAGGCGAGGCCGTCCGCCTGCGCATAGGCGCTACTGGAACTGACCTCATGGTCGTCACTGACATCATCGAGCAAGTCTATGCCAACCCACCGCCCAACCAGCCCAAGAGCAAAGTCATCGCAGTCGGTGACATATATAGCTACGCCACTTTGGACGCGCCAGACGCCAACCTTCCTCCAAAACCGCCTCAGCAGAACGCCAACATTCCTTCGCGCATGGTGCACGACATGGTATGGCGAAACCGAATGCTCGTGCCTATAACCCGCACGGCGGCGTGGTGGAAGCTCATCCAACCATCATACAAGATCGACATCGACGACATCAAAGGTCGATGGTATGAGACGAGTCTTATATTCCAGGATCCTTTTGCTAAAGCTGTAAAGAACGGCGAGGGCGGTAATGGCATCTGGATGAACTCGCGCGGCGATGCAACGGGCAAGGGCAAGGGAGCAAGCGTGGCGCAGTCCGACCGCATTGGTGCCTTTGGCGCTTCCGTGCCCAAGGGAACACGCATCGTCGAGGGCCTGGAACCTCCGAGTCAACCAATCGGTCAACAGCAGCAGTCCCACGATGGAATGGACATGAATATGGGTGCTGGTAGCATGGCGGATCCATTTTCCATCGATGAATTTATGAATGTAGATCATCTGGGTGACGATGCCGGTATGGAGTACGGTAACAACAATAACTTTACATTTTAGCATAGCCGGACATGGCACTGATGGCGCATGGCACGGCGTAATTCGGAGAGCATCATGGGACATCTATCTATTCAAAAGCATTTGTGGGATATGGTGTATTTGTTCTTTTGTTATTCGATTCATATGGGAGATACCCAAGTCGTTGCTCGACTATGTTAAGTCTGCGAGCTTGGTGGATAGACACAGATGTCGTGTATAGTACAGTCTATGCAGCAGAGGCAAGAGTCAATGCATAAGGTCATACATATAACCGATATGGCTCATCAAAGTGAACAGTCACTGCAAAGGTGTAAACCACGCTTGCAGATAACGAACAGAAGTCACCAGAGAGACTGGAGGACAGGGGAGCGCCTTACAGTGTATGTCTGACATTACAGGGAAGTAGTTTTCGTGATTGGGGTAGTCAAGAGGACCAGTAAGTTCACATCGAGAATAAAGAGATTCGAAGAACAAAAGCTAACACGATGGTGACAGATACTATGGGGATCTCAAGTATTGATTAGAATACATGCACTATCCCCGAGGTAAGGCAAGAGAAGGCAGGGGAGCAATAGTTCAACAGCTCATGTAAATGTCCTTTATACCAAAGCGAACTTCTTCTTACAATAAGACTGTCTAGGTCTACCTGTAGTTATGGTCTTGCGAGGAAGACGATATCCCCAAACCAGCGTGTTCAGTATCTCTCGACTGAAGTGCAGATCCCTGATCCGAGTGTGCACGATGATAGCCCTGCCGGTTCTGCACTGCATCCTGCATATGTGGCCCTGTCTGTGCGTTACTACGCACCAGACCTGGTTCTATGAGAGGAGTCTCTGAGCTTCTGCGCTCTTCGCCGACCACGTGACCGTCTGCTTCATTCTGCTGATATACTTGCGACGGCCTTTGTATAAGGGGTGTCGAAGAGTCGCCGCTTGTGCGGGGCCGACCGGGTAGGTCAAGTGGATCGAGGGAGGCGTCGCTCTCGTTGCGTGTCCGACGTGGTGTGATAGCTGGTGGAAACAACGAGTGAGCCATTGCTGGGGTTTCGAAGACAACATCGGGCACTCTATCGTTGTCGTAAGGTGTCAGTTCAATCGACGGCGCTCCGCGGAAATAGTCTCTTCCTGACGAGGAAGTCCGGCGAGGAACAAGCGGATTCCATGTGTGATGCCTTGTCCACATGAGCGTCTTTTTACGCTTCTTGATCAAACCAATGGCAAGAGCAAGCTTTTCTAAATGGTTCATTGTAACACGAGAGGTACGGCGAGCGAAGAGCGTCCATGACCGGTAGGCTCGTGTCATTCTCAGTCCTTTCATAGCGTCTTCGTAATCCTCGGTCGATAGGAAGGACTGTTGACACCACTGCAGAGGGGAAAATACAAGGTTAGTGAATATCTCACATGCAGCTCGTACAGGCTCAACTTACTTCGACAGTGATGTAGAACATGGATAAACCCATCACTGTTGCTGTCAAGACAGTCCCGGAGATCCAGCACCAGGCGACCCATAGGCTATTCGACTGATCTATTAAGCGGTTAACACAGGCAATAATGTATCGTAGATTATGAAACGTATCGTATTAACCTGTCCTGCTTTGGTAGATTGAAGGAAAAAAAGCACCCGTGTCTCCCTTTTCTCTTATCTCTGTAGGGGGTGAGTAGTAAAGTGAGAACGTACTATTTAGTTGTTAGCTATTATCAACCATATTTTCACGTATGATGGCTACTTTACCCTTGCTGACTGAAATCAAGGTATCCACCTCCCCAAGCCCAATTACTGGTCATGCAATCGCAAGTTTTGTACCAACCAAAGACCTGCGCCATGACGATGTATATCTACAGGCGATCAGTCAGTGGTCTTATTGCTGCGATGTCGACAGGGATATGACTTACTAACCATATGGTGTTGAATGTCTCTACTGGCCGGAAAAAGAAGAGCTCCCACCTCCTTTTGATAGGCATTTCACGGAGACTAGTTCTTTCCCTCTCCAATGCTACCTGAATCTTTTCCCTGGTGGCTGCTCTGTCCACCCAAGGCGCTACAAGAACTATGGAGACTATACAACCGATCAAAAGGCCGCTCGTAGCGTCAACTATTCGCGACGCTCTTCGCTTGAGTCTTCCCCAGCTCGCCTGTGCATCGTCCTCCCAATGGTTAAAGGTGACATGGCTGTGTAGACGACTTCCAACTCTGCCCAGCCATGGCGAACACAGCGCATCGAACTCGTACGGCGAAAGGAACATCCAGACGGTCATTTCGACGATAAGCAGCCCCAATGCAACAGCGAAGAAGATGGTGTATCCTCCACTGCGGCAACCGAGGCCAACGGTGGGTGTGAAGTAACTTAAGATGAATGCACCTCCGCAACTTCCAGCAACGATGATGATGGCACTTAGCACTTGCCAGAACTCTCGGACATCGAACCAAACCAACCCTTCCTCATTGACAGGCCCCAACACAAGACTTGCTCGTGCTTCGCGCTCATTAGCCAGCCAATTACGGCCTTTCCTCTCAATATAGCAGTCTTCTATATCAGAGAGAATTGCATGTGCGGCACCATAATGCCATCGAATTCTTGCCTGACCGGCGAAATCCACGAAGAATTCTTCCATGTACTCGCCCTTGTCCGCCACACTCTCGATACGGCACTTCAGCTCATGGTAGTCTGGTTGATCTCTAAAGGTCTTGATGAATTCGTCGCGATGTTGCTTGTCGCGTAGTGCGTGACGGACGTGATCGACCAAGGTGCTGAGCTTTTTGCGGATCGCTTCTGCTGCTATGGGATTGCGGTCAACAATAGAGCCCATAATTAGAACTGGGAACCAGGCCAGCAAACAGCCCAATGCCAAATCGTGAGCGGTTGAGTTGTTTCCCAGGTCACCGAAAGCATCTTGAATGGAAAGCGCAAATGCGAATAAGAACCACATGATGGATATAAAGACTGAGCATCAATTAGCGGCTGTGGTAACGTCGGAGAAAGAGTACATACCCGGAACGGTCCCCCTTCTTCTCATCTCACGCACCTCACGGGCCAGTATGCGTCTCATTTGACGGAGCGTCTTGTCGGTATCTGTTAACACAAGGTCTTTGCTAAAGAGCGTGATGCGCAATAGGCCCTCGGCTTCTTTCTGAAGGTCTTTCGACATGACCGTAGGCTTTAGCGTGTACTGATTCATAACCAGCAAGAGATACATAGAGTCTCGCATGCTACCGAAGTCGGTCTTGCGATGGGGGGTCTCGTCATACTTGACAGCCATGTCAACCATCATGGCAGCCTTGGCAGACACTTTGATATTCCATAGGACGTAGGATATCGATGCGATGGGCGAGCCAACCCACCGCGTGATGGCCAACAATGTTCGTTGAGTTGCGTTGCTCTCAAAAGGTGCCTGCAAAAGAACACCGATGATTGGGAGTATCCAGGTGGTGATTACACCTGAAACGTCTTTCCACGGGTAGTAATGCGCGCCGTTACCACAAAGGTATATGCACCCTTCACGGGATATCTGGGTCGTAGAGTTGTAATCGATTCCGATGATCTTACCATGCCAACCCCATGTTTCGCGGAGTGTTGAGTTTTCTGCGAATCGCTTGGCGCACTCTCTGAAGTTGGTAGTCATGTCGACCGCAAGGTGCGCGAGGCAGAACTCGCCGTGCAACTGGCAGGTTGGGTGAGCCTCGGCTTTAACAAACAGTCACTAGGTTGCAGCGCCACCTCGTATATCTCGCAGTGGCTGCCTTCCAGTCGCATGTCCAATAGGAATGTGATTGTGTAGGGCCCCATGGGAGGCGGTCTAATGCGGATCCCGAGCCTCATTGTTCACCGGTGAACTTTTGAGTACCAGCGTCAGCTCTTGCACGATCTCACCTTTCTGCTATCAGCTCCTCTGTCTAGCCTTACACTATGTCTGCCATGTTTTGATTGCACGAGACGAGCCGCTCCAAAATATTGGTGGCTGCCGGGCTTGAGCCCATGAAGTACGTCTTCGTGGTAGCTGCTTCTGGCAAAAGGACTTGCGGCTCTCGCCTGACTGCAGACAATCCTAGTATCGTGTATCGCCAGTATATTGCCGATAGAGCGAAGAAGGCAAGCAGGCAAGAGATAAGGCTGACGTGGAGACATGCCGGAGTCGTTAGGTGGGGGCGGTTTATGGTCGCAACAACGAGTTGCGCTATCTCGCGGCGGCAACCGCGTCCCGCAAAGTCCCCTTGCCTGCCCACGTGCGTTCCCAACGCTAGGGTCAACCTCGGTTTATTGTCGAGGTTTTTCTACTTAGCAAACCCGATAGACCTAACATGTCGCTATAGGAGCACAACAAAGTCTTAGGATGGTAATCGTCAACATTCAGTACAACAAGCCTGATAGGCGAAGTACTCTAGCTCATGAACATACATGGGGTATCATTCCCCTTCTTACAAAGCTTTACCATAAAGGGGGGTTCCCAGTATCCGATCCTACCAAAACACCAAGCAATGAAAAAGCCCACAGTAAACCCGCCATGACGCCGAGCGCAGAGGTATGGTAAATCAATCAATCAAAAACCCTTCTTCTTCCTTCCTCTCTTCTCTCCAATCTGTCTCGCCCGCCCCTCTCTCTTCGAACTGCCGGGGTGATCTTCCCTCCACCACGCCTCTGGACGAATTTTGACATCCCAACCGCATTCTCCCAAGCCTCCTTGCAGGGCAATTTGGCGAATCTTCTGTGTTGCTGCAATACCTACCGGGGCGCGTTCGTCTGGCGCGAAGAATTCGCGCTCAGCGTCGCCCCGAAGCGCTGGGCTAAGTCAAGAGAAAAAGTACTTGGATTCCCGGAGACGGGATACGTCCCACCCACCTTTCTGCGGAACAGGTGGAAAGCTGAGCGGGATCCATACTTGAATTGTGCTCTTCTCGTGGCCGAGGCGAGACGGCGCCTTCTTCTTGGCTACACCGCCGCTTTGTGGGTCCTTTGCGAGATCTTGGGCCTCGTCTTCCACAACATCGATCGTTGACTCAGTGGTGGTGATAGCATCAACTTCATCACCCAATGCCTCATCGATAGTCTTTGTTTCCCTATCGGCAGACTGTTTGTCTTTAGACTCACCGAGCAGAGCGAGTCTGGCCGAGCGGAATGCCTTGGGGTCCTGGTCCGCAAGCCAGATGCTGGTCGGCGTGACCATCGCCTCGCCCTGTTTCCTCTCCTCGGCATCTTCACTCTTCAGCAATTCCTGTCGCTTAGCCTCCAGTGCAACTTCCTCAAAGGAGATGTCTCCGTATCGCTTGCCACTTGATTTTGTGGTAGTACCCTTCTTCTGGCGACGCTTTAGTCTCCATTCTGTGATCCTCCGGCTGACCTCTGCTCCGTTGTAAAGAGTCGCTCGGTACATAGCACCTGCATAACGCGCAGAGAACTCGGCAGCAAGACGGTCGACAATATCCTCGCTATGCATGCGTACGAATGCGTCACGAAGAATGACGTTCAAATTAGGGATATCAGAAGCGTGTGTCCAAAAGCTGTCGTGGACAGCGGCGAAGTCGAGCCCCATCTCGCTGGCCTTCAACGCCGAAAGTAGCATATGGCTCGCGTCGAGAGAGTGGATGAAGTTGGGGGGAAATGCTTGGAGCTGCTTGCGTTTATCAACCTCATTATGCTGAGACCTCTTTGACACCGTAATGTTCTGAATCTTAGTCTTGATGGTCTGGTTACTTTCCTTCCTGTATGGCTGGACAATTGGCATCTTGAGTGGCGTTGTCCAAATGATGCTAGTCTGAAAGTTCTCCATGCCTTTGTTGAACTTGTTGAGCTGGGCTGCGGTAATCTTCTTTGGTGCCACAAACTTCGGGTCATACAACGCATTCGAAGGATCCAATCCTTCGAAGCGGTCTTTGATCCTTTTGACTTGCTCGGCAGTAATCGATGTCGTTATGCGTTCGCCACATTCCCCAAGCCAGTACTGAATCTCCTGAGCACCATTGAAAATTTTGCCCAGCGCGTCAAAGATCTTATGCGCAACATACAAAGCGACGGCACCAAGTCCCCGGACCTTGCTTGTAGGCTCGAAATGAGGGAACAAGTTCCGTAGCTCGTCGTGTACCTGTTCTTTCGCTCCCATGAAGGTGACTCCGTAGACGTTAGTCATGACTGTTCGCTTGACAACTTTTCGCGTAATGTGGCCGTCAACAAAGGACGCTGTTGGAAGACCTTCGGCGGCGTCTTTTGCGACCATCTCTTTTACGAGTTCAGCAACACCAGTATAAATATCCTGCGGCCTGTCGGAGGGTTCAAGGTTGACCTGGCGAGCACCAGCATAGTCACCACCCAAGGCTGCGTAATGCTGAAGTCCATTACACGTTCCATCCTGGTGAACTGGAAACTGAGATACAAACCGAGTCGGATCGGGTAAGTCGAAAGCTCTTTTCAGCTCCATGCAACAGGCCAGACATTGCCAAGGATCTTCCGCCTTTACCCACCACCGTCTACCATCCAGTGGATTCGTCGCGGAATCGCGAATTTCGTCCAGGTTGTCCATTGTGAATTGTTCGCGTTCGCGTAGGCTAGCCTTGTCGTAACCGTAAAGATTGGCTAGATGAATCTTCAGCCATTGTAAACCCACAGTACCAAGCTCTTTGCCGTGCGCAAACTTGAGAAGTCCCCTTGAGAGATCAGACCCGATATGATTAAGGATGGGTGGGATCGGATATGCGCGGCCTCGGAAGTCGACGCTATGAGGGAAGAACATTTTCTTTTCGTTCAGGTATGCTCGCGCTGTCTCCAATTGAAAATTCTGGAAACATCGCTGTGAGTGAAGACCGCCGATGTGATTCTCGTATTCCTTCAGAGCTTTGCTCCATTTTGCTCGTTCCTGGACTGACGCGTTGGCTGGAGGTTCTTGGGGACGTGTGTAGTTGGTAATGGAATCTTCACCAACGAGAGCCCCAATAGTCTCTCCCGAGTTCCAGGCACGAGCCATGACTTCAAAAACGGGGGCATTGATCTGCCAAGGTACTCTGCCAAGCACGTCGAGGCCAGCCATCACCTTGGACATGTCACCATTTTCTATGGCTGACCGGGCATAGGCTTTCTGCGCACTGTCACCGACTTTCTGACGAATGACTTTTTGCGGGATAGTGTAGTATCCGCCATCTTCGTAACTAGACCATGGTTTCGGTTCGACTACCATTGGCAGCCTGACAGTCTGGATGCTATGAACAGAGTCGGTTCGCAGTTTGGTAGCGAGCTCATGGTGCGGCACAAGGTAGCCAACCTTCTTGCCGTTACGATAACCGACTGCGTGGTGGAAGGCGGCCATACTGCGGGATATCTGCTTCCCTGTCCGTGGATCCTTTGCGGTGACGGTGAGGGTTGCAGATTGAAGCAAGAGCTCCAAGCAGAAGGCTCCAAGCTTTGTTCGTACCCCTAGTGGTATGTCGGCCTTCTCGAGTGGATACGATGTCTTCAAAGGTGGTAGGCTGGAGGGCGCCTCCCGGGTCTCCTTGGAAAGTTGATTGATCAAGTTCATTCGAGTCTGCTTGCGCTGCTTTCTCAGGAAAGCGTCTCGCCGAGCCCGCGAATCAGCGTCGAGGTATTCCTCGATATCGTTACCAACGGCAATAGACAGGGCCGATATCTTGTAGGCAGAATTGTCTTCATCCTTGCCCTTCACTGCGGCCTGGGTAGCCCGAGCAACGGTGATTGCCGCAAGCTTCTCAGGCTTGCACCTTTCCAGCCAGACACCGTAGGCGGCAACCTCGTCACGCGCCGTGGACTTGGCGGAATCGGACAGAACCTCCTTGGCCTGTTCGATACGCTTTTTGAACAGCGGAACGAGGGCGGAGTACCAGCCGTACATGATGGCCTGGATAGGCTTGCTGTTCATGACGCCATAGACGCCCACTTCTTGTAGTTTCTCGTCCTCGGCTTTCCATCTCCTGACTGCGGCCTCGATGCCATCCTGTTCCATCTGTAGTTGGCGTGCGTATGCGTAGGCCTGGTCCTTCTCTTCCTGGGTTCCTGGCATATCGTGCGGGTACGGAACGCGGGCCTCATCGTCGAAAATGGTAAGAGCTTGTTTCAGCGAATCCAGACCCATGCCCTTCTGCTTGACTGGTTTGATTGGCTGTGATGGGTGGGATACCAGGCCGTGTTCGATAAGGTTCTTGCGACCCAAGGGCGTGCTGACATGGAGATGCTGAACTTGGTCGACGGGCGGAGGTTCTTGGAAGGATTCTGGTTGTAGGCGGATCAACAGATCCCACTCCTCATCGGAGAACTCGGGCGAGGCGTTGATTTGGTCGAGCATGTCTTCGCCGTATTCCCGTGCCGTGGCGATGTATTCTCGTACTGCGGCCTCGTCGTCACCCTCTTCCAGAAAGTTCATGGCCGATCGGATCAGGGTAACAAATGTCTGCGCGTTTGGTGGGACATCTTTGGCTAGCATGTGGTCATTGCACCAGGTCTCAATCTTCTTCATGCTCTCCACACCAGGATCGAGCTGGCCGAGGTCGAGCAGCGTCTGCAAGTAGGCGTTGTGTGCGTCGATGAGTTCTGGCGCATCCTTGTTGTAGACGGTGGCAAGGCGGTCGATAATGATGGCGGCCCGGTCCAGACGTCCGACGCGCAGACATGCGTATAGGTTCTGGTGCAGCTCGACGAGGTCACCGACGAGGCCGTCGCGGGGACGCAACGCAGGCAACGCAGTCAGCGAGTCTCGGACGACGAGGGGATTCTGAGGGTCCCATCGCGGCATGCGAGAGAGGTCGGGAGACTGGACTTGGCGCCCGAAGGATTGCGCAAAGGGATCGAAGGAAAGCGGCGAGGAAGGTGGGGGATGCAGTTCGGCGGATGTGGCGAGGGAGCGTGTCTCGTGCCGTATGGACAGTGAAGAGGGCCGTTGCCGCTGCCGTCGACTCGAGTCGTGTGTGTTTGTCGAGGATGCGGAAGGTGCGTACGAGGTCCTCCGTGACAACGCTGGGCAGAGCCATGGCAGCGTTAATTGGTCTGAAATGGTCGTGGGCGTCCTGAAGGCATTTCTGCGGAGTTTCCGCCCTGCGGCTCGCGAGAGCATTTTCCTAAGAGCGTCCGGACAGGTACAAAGTCTATGGGGGGTATCAAACGAACAAACAAAGAGAAACAAAAGCAAGACTTGTAAACGCCAGAAGACAACTAGAGGAAATCGTGCAGTTGCAGCGAGAACTTGGGGCGGGCGTGTAGTTGCCTCGTGGTTGAAGATCCTCCATGGAAATTTTGGCCGACCAAATCCATGCCAGCGTCATCACCGAAGAGGCATCGCTAGCCTTGGCAGCGTTTTCGCCTGATTACATAACACTACAGCATAGTACTTTTTTGTTTTTACAGCTACAAACTTCGCAATACTAGTCTTCGCGCTATGCCTCATCCGCGACAATGGTGGGCTTGGTGATGGTCCGCTCCCTCGTCGACGTCGCCACAGCAGATAGTGCATCCTCGATCAACTTCTCCAATTGATCATCAATCGGCGCATCAAACATCTCCACCTCTCTGCTTTCATCTTCGACCCAGTCGCCATCATCGTCCTCTTCAAAACAGAACAAGTCGCTTGCTTCACCCCCGACAACCTTCTTATGCTTACCTTTGGGTATCTTGCAGCCACCAACCTCCTTGCGGAATATGTCTGCGTACTCTCTTGACACAGTGGATATGTTTGCTGGAGCAATTTGTTGTCCGTCATAGAGAAGCTGGGGTCTAAATGTGGATGTACCAAGTCAGTCTGTGTCTTACCTACAGTTTGCACAGGAGTACTTACAGGTGAGGGATCTCGGGAAGATCGCCGTTGAAAGGTAGCGCCTGATGCAGCGGCATTGTGTCTGGAATGACGGGTGTTTCGGAAGTTTGAGGAGACCGAGGTGGTGTATCGGCGCGCAGAAATGGTGCATCTGTCTCCAACGGCATGGCAGGTGTTTCTTGACCGTCTCTGGGCGATACAGCAGAGAACTCCTCGGGGACGTGGTACAACTCGTTATGAATCGTGACCAACGCATTGGACGTCGTCGCAGGATAAAGCAGCGAATAGCCGCGCGCGCGCATGAACTCAAGCATGTACTCGGTCCATGCGGGCAGTGTCTCGGATACCAACTTCCCCCGAGATGTCGTTTTGGCTGATTGCTGATGCTTGACCACACGATTGCCGAGGAACGAATGCAGCTCTGCCCACTTGTCTCCTAACAACAATGCCGCGTGGCTGTTTGGAGCCTGCCACATGAAAGGCACGCTCTTGGCACCTTGATGCAGCTCCTTGTATCGGTCAGTGTGCATGTCGCCTGTCGACGGAGGTTCCAACTTCGTCTTGCCATCGAGGAGCACCGCTGGCAACTCTAGACTAATACCCATGAGATTATCATTGTCCTCTGCGCCGTAGGTCGAGTACTTGTACTCCAACAAGGCGTATTTGACAAAGTGGAAGTACTGTGGCGACAGCTGCGCTTGCGAAGAGAGTAATAATACGTGTGAGTTGATCGTGTTGGTGGGGTAAAATAACTCCAAGAAGCGAATTGCAGAGTCCTCCTGGTTATGGCGATGGTTTGAGATGCGGCGTCTGATACTGAGTCCGCTCCCTGCCATGGGATTATCATTATGTGGGGGCCATTTGAAGCTTTCAATGTGCTCTTTTACTGATATGTCGAGCTCGGCTGGCAGCTCGACGGTGATACGAGGCGGTCTCAGACCACTGTAATCGGCGTCTTTGATTGATTTCAGTAATCGCAGAACGCTGGAAGAGTCTGGTGGTACTTGGATGAGAATGTCTACGGTAGGATCGTGCCAGTGCCTTAGTGAGCCAGCATCGAGCCGTGAGACCCAAGCAAAGTCCTCCAATCTGTCTTTTGGTACTTCAATGAGAGGCATCTTAAGCACTCCCGTTTTGGTTCGCATGCCTCGGACAAAGAACTGGTCTTCTGAGACGGAATCGTCGATGATGGCTGCTTGAGGATGGAGAAAGCTGCTGATGTGCTGCATAGCACCCATCACGGCCGTCTCAGCGCGTACATCGGTACTATACCTGCAGGCAACGTTCTAGTTAGCCATGGCCGTTTATGCACGAGTTTTGAAGTTTGGAGCTGCTCATGCGACTGCAACATAACCCTGAAGTACTTGAGAACAATTTGAGGTACATACTCCATGTAATCCGGTCGCGCATCGTGCCATACAGCAGGACACTTGACCTTGTCTATCCCGTTTATCTCTAGCAGATCGTCTACTGGTATATCTTCCCTGCCCATGAAAGCCGCGTGTACATGGTTCCTGTTCCATTGCGACATCTCGCATACCATGGGCAAAAGCGTCGATGCACTCTTCAAGCTCGACATTGCGAATAGTATGTTTCTGTTCTTCTTCTCATAGCCACCCGTTGCCGAGGCGGATGAGCGCAGTGAGCTGGCGAGGCGGAAGAAGCGTATCTGTCCATCATATGTACGAGGGACCGCCTCTCCATGCCTTGGTTTCTGTACGCCCGGTGGCGCTCCCGTGGGTTCGTCGTCGCCGTCCGCGCTCGGCTTCTGATATGTGGATGTGATTGGCAGTCCTCGATATCGTGGCTCGTCCGGTTCTTCGTAGTCGTCAGAGCCGCTGAGGAAGCAGTAGTACAGCAGGAACAAGCCCACTACTGCAAGCAGTATCCTCCGCCGCCGCCAGCGAAACGTGTGGCTCCAGCCTGACCAGCTGGAATGCCGCGCGGGTTTGTATCTATGGTCATCGTCTTTCTTGCCCAGCTCTTCATCGCCCGGAAGTATCGCCTTCCGATACATGCTGCCCCGGACGAAGCTATCTGGCAACCACCCCTTGTCTGTGGCGCGTCTCGTCGCTACCATTCAGCGTGCTCGGTCATGGCGATGTAGGGACAAGTGTCGCGTGCGGTTCCACGTGCGGCCGGTGCGGGAGCTTTGCGAGATTCTGCGTCTCACGCTGTCGGAGCCAAAAAAAAAAAATGCGGCGCAAAGGTTCAACTCGATTAAATGGGGGAGAGAAGCAGCATGACAAGAGCTTCGACGAAAGGCCAAGCGCGTGTCAAGGGCAGTGCAAGAGGCCATATTGGAGATGCGATAACCTCGATTGTCCTTCCGGGAACCACATCCCTGCAACGCATCATCCCGCTCGCCTATGACTGACTGCCGACGCCTTCGTCGTTGCTCACAACAACCACCTCATCTCGACTATATTTCAAGACAGCTTCTCCGGCCTGGTCCTAGACCTTTGAGTCGGAGCTCGCCACAGCGCTATCACATCAAAAAAAACTTAACACCATTGCCGAGCATTGCGCACGCCAAATGCCAATTAGATTAATCAATACGCCCACACTGCATTAATCTACGAACCCACCCGCTTACGCCTTCTCAAACTCGGCCAATCGCTCATCTGCTGCCCTAAGAGCCTCCCGCAGAATCTGCTCGTTTCGAGGTTTGAAGAGAATCTCGTAAGGTCGGCACATCGTCACCAAACTGGTAGGGTCTGAGCTGCCCCTGACAGGATGCACGTCCACCTCCGATTTCTGTACTAGCTCAAAGCTGTTCAGCGTCCGCAGGAAGACAAGGTACAGCTCGCGATTGGCTAACAATGAGCCTGCACACATTCTGTAACCTAGGCCATATGTATGCAGCGGGGCGTCGGGTTGCTCTAGCCAACGCTCAGGACGGAACTCGTCCGGATCTCTCCAAACTTCGGCATCTATTCTGCAGTCAGCATCGCTGTCTCTAGTGTAGGGGAACCAGGGAGGATGACGTACCCATATTACATGCCCATGCATTCAGATATACTGTACTGCCTGCGGGGATGAGCTTGCCCTCATACATGATATCCTTGACTGTCGCTCGCGGAAGCGCTAGGCGTAGTACAGTGTAGTATCGTAAGCACTCTCTAACCAGTGCGACAACATACTCACACTTTTGGTCATCGTACGCATCCGCTAGCGGCTCGTCTTCCGAGTAGTACTTCCGAATCTCCTTGATAGCCTTTTCTTGGATATCCGGCCTTTGAGCCAGCAGCGCCACACTCCACTGAACGAGGGTAGTGATGGTGTCTAGACCGCCAGACAACATCGTCAGGCTGATCGACGTTAACTCCTCCTTGTTCAACGCGGCTTCCTTGTCTTGGATAATGTTTGCCTGGATACACGTCTTGTGAGTACCCTTCTTCATTCGTTCGTCCAAATCGCGATTCAGCTTCGTTAGGTAGACATCTCGTCTGTTTCGGTGCTCTTTCGCAGACTTGGTGCCGAAGCTGAAGGGATTGAGTCTCAAGATGGGAATGTAGTCCTGCAAGTTTCCAGTCGTACTACGAAATTTCGAGATAGCGGCTTCGACCTCACAGATCTCGTGAAACATTGGATCATGTCGACTACTCATCCTTGTACCCCAGTTGAGGGTCAGAGCGAGCGAAAGTGAAAGGCGCTCAATCATGGGCATGGGGTTTACACCAACAGTACCAGCATGGCCTGACTCAAATCCGTCTTTTACAAATTCCTTCGTTTCAAGGTCGAGGTGGTCGATGTATGTCGCAATCGAAGGTTTGTTGAGTGCCGAGGCAGCACCCTTCCTCCTGCGCTTGAGCGAATCATTGAATGGCGACGTCCCGATTGTCGTACCGGCTGTGTTTGAGAGCACCTGCTGTCAGTTAGCGAAGTAATGGGGCACCCTTACTGTCCAGCTCACCTTGTGGAAAGTCCAAAATACGGGTCTGGAACTCAGCGCCTGGCTGTTCCCACCAAAGATTTTCTTCGCGGCTTCCGCGCTGTTGACCACAATTACCGGCTCATTTCCAAGCTGTATCTGGTACACAGCGCCAAAAGTCTTGCTCCATTCACGATACTTCTCGGCCGCATTAACCTTGATGTCTGGAATGTTGCCCACCAAGGGCCAGTTGGTCGGTCCGGGAAAACCCTTGATTCGTCGGGAGTATCGCACGTATTCGTTCCCAATAACATACAATGTGGGAATGCATATTATCAACAAGAACAACGAGCGAGCTGGGTGTTCCAGAAACTGCGACGAGAGCAGTGGTAGGATGATGGAAATCATGGCGCTCGCTAGTGGCTCCTTGCGACGCTTGCCGAAAACAACAAGATGTTCGAAAGGTTGTTGCGAGCCACAAGTTGGATCTACGCTTTAGTTAGCGGAAGGCCGGTCATTTTATTTGTCTACCATTCCTCAGCCATGACGGGCTCCCCAGACTTTACGTGAAGCGTGGCCGGCTCATGCGGGGAAGTCGCACCGTTCGTTGGGGACAGCGGAATTAGACCGCCAAAAGTGCGGAACAAGAGCGCGGAACCATTGTTGTGCCATTCTCTGGTGCTGCTAACGCCTTCAGCGGCTTGCTGAACCTGCCACATACACAATTCGATACAGAAACAAGTCTCCGGGCCACTGATGTGCGAATGTTGTGCAACGTCATCACCGCTTGCCACTTTTCTTCAATCCGTCAGCCCCGCATCGCCTTCTAGCCTTCTGTTCTATCACTGCCGCTCCTGGCTGATAGTCATCCTCAAGGGATAACTCTCGTAGAATACGCTTCTATTATGGAGTGTTCTACTTACATACTTACACAGTTGAATTGCTCAACGAACACCTCAGTATCGATTCACCGATAATTCGCGAATAAGGCTAACCTTTTCCTTACTTCAATACAGCGAAAGAGAAAATGCTTCGGCCAGAACGCCGTCTCGTCCCTCAGGACGACGAGGCCGTCCCAATAATGAGAGACTCTGATGGAATAGATGGCAAGAACGATTTCTGGGTTATCAACTTCGAGATATAACCATACTGGAAGCGTCGTAGCAACATCAGCGCGGGTATCCAAACGAAATTCAAGTCCAACTCGGCGTCTGTCACAGTCAACAAGAAGCCCAGTCTTCTCAGAAACGAAGTCATGATGCAACAACGTCAATGGAATATTGGATTGGTGGTTCAAGGTCCTTGGCTTCTAGGGGTAGGCCGGATTGAACTGCGTCGGGTTGAAAAATTGATTATTGTACAACTTCTTGACTTAATGAATGAACGAGGACCTATCTGAAAGAACCTGAATGTTAGTGATATCAATGAGACGGTGATATACTTTGATGTATGAGCATCCGTGTTTAATACTGATTTTCTTACATAATGAGGCCTGACGTCACCAAGTTGGGAGGCAAAGATGGCAGAGATTCATAGGAACATGAGTAAGCCCAGTGCGCCGAATAAGTTCGGTCGGTTTGGAACGCTAGATGATAACGAGGAGCAGACCCATCTTCAAACCAGGATTCATTTTAGACATATGGCTTTCGCTCTTGATACACATCCATAGAGGCGTGTAATGCCTGTTGGATTTACACTGAGAGACTAGGAGAGATACAGATGACCTTCACTACCCAGGTATGATGTAAACACATACTTTTCTCTTGCATGCGATCTCCAAGCTTCTCCTATGCCTTTGAATTGCTAGTGAGCTCTTGCGACATGTTCCCGTGAACTTGTAACAGATGATTGCCAGCGTAGCATGTAAGGCAACATGTTGGTTACGAATGTACAGCCATCCTAAGCCACCTCCAAGCCTGTAGAAGCCTGGAAATAATTCCATGACGTCTAGAAGCTATGGAAAAGTGAAAATTGCAGCTGCATAATCCCACTCACCTCGCGGATACTGAGAAGCACGGGATAAACACATGACAGGTAGATGGCAGCGAATCATGAGTGTCCTCTTACCAAGTCTGGAAAGCGACATCGCTGTCGCAAATCGCGGCCCGCAACACGTGTGTAATGCGCTACCAGGAGGAGCTGATGTTCAAACACGTAGTTGACCCGCGCATGGTACATGCAACAAACGTTGTGGGGGTTTGTAGGCTGCAGTCGCGAACGCATTCCATAGCCTCAGTGACCCCACGAGCTCCCAACGCAGACTGATCACAAGACACTGTGAGTGCCATTATAATCAATGAGTATCTTGAGCAACGGGCCGACGCAACGGTTGTCATGGGCGTTCGTCGAATATATGAGACATCGCTCTTCACGATAGGTATAGGCACTTGATACGATTACTCTATATCTTCAGCCCTTCTTCACATTTTCGAATCAAACTCCTCTACATATTAGCACCAACACTCCCTCTCTTCCCCCAATCTTCAGATCTTACAATACAAGTAACATATCAGCCCTACACGAAGCATCAGCGATCACATGAAGGAACCTCCGCGACAGGCGGGGCCATCACTTCGTCAAACCGAGCACGATCCTGGTGATATGTTTGCCGAGCGGCACTCCTATATCCCATCAAATACAGACAACAATCGTAGCTACTTCGAGGACAGTCCCAGAAACCTGGAATCCTCGCATGGTTACCGTGAGTCTTGCGGCCAGCATTACGGGACTGCAAACGACCTTAGCCAATTTCACACGCCGAACATCGGATTTGGTGCGGAAGATTTTAACTCGTATGATCCATGTGCTTCGATGCAGACACGGAGCAATATTCACAGCGATAATAACCTCCGGCTTCAATGTGGCGTCGAGAACTATGTTGAAATGACGAGCCCAAACTATCGAAAAGGCGAAGTTAGAACAAAAGATTCCCCTTCTGCATATACAATGCACCACCGGTCTGATTCCGCAGAAGTTCCCTCGCTCGCACCTATGCCATTGTCCAGGAACAGCAGCGCACCACCGCAGGCGGCAGGTCAGCATTATAGGCCATTCCGTGGTTACTTCCAAAATTCCGGGGAAGCGAAGGAATACCGTCGTAAGAAAATGCGGTTCAACCGTGAACCGTGGAGGGAACCTGCTAACGATCCAACCATCGAGCATGTCGAGCGCAATCGTAACATTAACGTAGAGCGCATCTACAACGCCATGATCTGCGGAGATTACGCCAGAGATAATGCTGGATCCACCGCACTCAAGAGATGGGTTGAAGAACCACACTACCAGTCGGATTTAGTAGAAGCTTACGCCCACAAGGTGTTCGATTGTTTAATCGAGCAGGTGAAGATGGGCTTCCGCGGGTGGCAGCAGAATGACTACGTTAACGATGAACGCAAGGGTGAGGACGAAGACAAGAACACCAACTGCGCTGGCCGTTTGGATAATATCGTCGAAGCTCTCCGGCTAGAGAAGACGATTTGCGAGAACGTCATGTGCTCAGCTTGGCAAATCCGCATGTTTGTCAACGCGCCCAAGGCATACTCTAAGCGCAAGGACCAGAACCGGGTGGGCAACAGCAAGAGGCCGAACGCCAAGGGTAACTGTGTAGTGGGAGATAACCTCCGGGCATCGAAGAGGTCCCGGACCGTCGCTACTTCACGGAGAAGACATACGCGAAATTACTCGTCAGCAGCCTCTGAGACGCAATTGTCTCGTGATACCACGCCACAGCAGGCTTTCGAATCATCAGGACTTCCGTACTTGACCTCGCAGACGATGCAGCGCGTTGCATTGAGCCCCCTACCTACTTTTCTGGCACCTCAGGCACCGTCGATGCATCCCTCACCTCGATCCCTCCATGCCCACAACACATCTGCGGCGTTGCCGTCCACACCACCACTGCGGGCGCAGCCATATAAATATCACTCCCAGCACATCTCGCGAAGACTTTCTGTCTCGCCAGGCCACCAATCGCCCTTCCTGCCCCCATCGCAGCCACTGAATCGCTCCATAGTGTCGGTCAGCCCTGACGATACGAAGCCAACAAACATGAATATGAACTCATGCCTCAGTCCTTGGAATCATGGTGAATCCCCAGGTTTAGCTCCGCCCAGCAATTTCGCATACACCGACCAAACTGGTATTTCAGAGTTTCCGGGGATCGAGCACTGGCAGCATAATGTGCAACCGTTTCCCACAGAAGACGCACTCAGCAATGCAAATCTTTTCGCACAACATCCTGAGATGGGCATATGTCTCGCCGACATGGAGCTTTCACCGACATACGCGTTGGGCGATGCTGCGGGGGAGGACGTCTTTAGTTTCTGGCAGCACCAAGACGATGTGCAAAAAATGACAAATGCTCCAAGCCACCGCCAGAATCAGTCTTAAGGCTTAGGAGCAAGTACTGCCATTGGACCCAGCAGCCATACATCCCGGTATTCGCAAACGCTAGAAAGTGCATCTGGATTTCTAACGTGCTTCCCTGTTTTTCTTGTACCACAGTACGTTGACCACCTGGATAGTGTGGTCACTTGTATCGATCGTTTGTTGTTAGGTATACGTTGATGTGGTATATAATAGTGGTTGTTTTTCTGTATGAATGCGATTCTCAGTCGATGTTCATCTGATGATGGAGTCAGGGGAGCTTCAGCGGCGTTGAATAGTCGTGTGGATGATGATGGAGCGGACATCATCCGCGGGGGCGTGGAAGCTCTATTCTTATGTTATAACTTATTGTTAGCATGTATTGTAATGGACCCCATATATGGTACCCATGGTTTCGCTGGTCGCCAAGTAAATTCGAACGGGACGCATCGTTCGGCGTCGATGACGTCATTAATATGAGCGCAAAGCCGCGCGCTTTACAGCTTCCATATCTCTCGGTCTTTCATCATCGTGACTGACAGAACAAGCACGCCAATATGGTTCCAATACCACACCGGGAATGGACTCAGCAAATTTAGCGACCAAAACACATCGAAAAGCCAGACAAGCTTGCACACGCGAGAGCTATTTCTTGTTCTATGCAACTATTCCGGTCTCAAGCAGCTTCCCAACCATATTTGGTCGATGAGATCGGCCGAATACATATCGTGGACGACAACCGGTGATAACCCACACCGTGGAAGCAGAAGACATCAATTCAATCACATTGAATAAAATCAATTTTCACGAAGTTAGTGGCTATGTACTACCCGAGGACATTCCAGGCAAGGCGCAATTGAAGATTTTACAGCCTCGCCCAAGCGAGCAAATAATGTGCATCATTGAATTGTATATTTACAACAGAATCGAACAGTAACTCCAACCATCTTCTCGCCCAATACGGGAATTTTGTCTATCGTACTTGTCTTACAGAACATATGTCAAGATCATCTAGACGCGGAAAGCACGGGGGTGGGCGCGCTGAGCGGCTACCATGCGGCGGACCTTGTCGGCGACACCAGTGCCGGCGTTGGCGCGGAGCCAGGTGATGAAGGTGTCGATGGTGAAAGACTCAGGGAGGCTGGAGTCGGAGCCAGAGTCGGAACCACCAGTGGCCACAGGGGTGGCGGCCTCCTCAGCGGCAGTAGGGGTGGGGGTAGCCTCAGGAACCGTGCTGGAGGGGGCAGCAGAACTGGCAGCAGGAGCGGAAGAAGCGACGGGGGAAGCAGAAGCGCTGGGCTTAGCAGAAGCTGAGGGAGCGGGAGACGATCCGCTGCCAGAACCGGAGCCACCGCCCATGGTGAAGTCGATGCAGGACTCGTAGGTCTGGTCGATTGAGGGAGCGTCCCAGAACCACTGAATGACACAGTCACCCTTGTTGGCGCACTCGGTGCTGACATCGGGCATGGTGATGTCGAAAGAGGTCCAGTCAGGGTGCTGAGACATGGGAGAGGAGGTAAGGGCATACTCGTCCCAGCTGATGAGGGGCTTGCCGATGACTTTGTCGGTGGCGATGTTGACGATGGAAACGTTGGCAACACCGTCGTGGGGCGCGCGGATTTCGACCTTCATGGGGATGACCTGACCAGCGGTGTACTCGAAGATCTCACCAGCGTCAGAGAAGGGAACACCCTTGCACTGCCACATGCGGCAGTCAGGGTGGTCACCCTGAAGGTTCTGGAGAGCACCCTGAACGTTTCCGTAGTGGTCCGAGGACTGGGTGTTGTAGACCTGGTCACCACAGGCAGCCTTGAGGCCATCGCCGGGCATACGGGGAGCAGGCTCGCTGATGAAGCCGTGGCCTGCGACGGAAGAGGCAAAGCCGGCAATGGCGGCGGCGACGGTGTAGGACTTCATTGTGATGGTTGATGGGTTGGTTGAGAAGAGTGAGAGTTGCTGTAAAGATTGACTGAAGCCTGGCTTCTGTGAACGAGTGTAATGAATGAGTGTGTGTTGAAAGAACGAATGTGAGGTCTCAGACCTAAGATGCACAAAGAAGCTGTAGTTGGAAGTGAAGAAACTGTTGTTTGATGGGAAGGAAACCGAGAGTACCAAGAGAGCTATATACAATACGACGACATGGCACTATTCCTCTTCACAACTCAATCTGTGGGCCGTGTCATTAAACATGCGAAACAAGTCCCCGATGGATTGCAGCCTCGAACAACGCTTGACTGTGCCCCCGATTCAAAACGACTCCGATGCCCTGCCTGTTCCTGAGATGCCAGACGTGGCGTGGGTCTTCTTGTCATGCTTGAATCGTTACTCCACCAGTCATAAGAAGCCTGAGCGCAGCTAAGATGGCAGGGTGCTGTTCGATACTGCGGGCCAAGCAAACATGTTCCCACGACAGCGGCCACCATGCCTGTTGACAGGACACCATCCGGTTCTCGTAATTGTCTAGCTCGAGACAGCAGTATAGACGAGCCGGCTTACCTGGTTGAAGCGCCCATGATCCCGGGTTGAAACGGTCGCGAACGTGCGGTGGGTTTCAGGTGTCCCGAGGCTTAATGCAAGGAACGGAAACGAGATTGTGGCGTGTCCCCACCAACCTGGTTGGCCGTATTGCAGGAGCTTCAACTGCGTCATACACAGCAGTACCGCGCGCTACCTTTTTGGCGATGCATCAAGCGCCATATGAGGCGTTGAAGATATCCTCTTTGCGGTTGATGAGGGCTGCAGAAGTTGCTGTGAGCTGGATCGGAAGGGGTCACCAACCAGCTCTAGCCCATCGGAGATTGGTGGGGTCGCTCAATCTCGCATGTGACGATGCTGAGTCAACGCCATCCTTCGTCAACACAACGCGTTCATCTCCGAGGTTGCTTCGCCACACAGTTGAACAAGAACGCTGAACTCATCTTCAGCCGATGCGACAAATGTGGAGAGTGGTTACAGAACGCGCAGCTTTGTTCAAGGGAAGGCTCGATGGCTGCCGCTTCTGTACCATCCAACCGGATGCTGCCCCTCTGCATCCGGACGGCTCTGTCTGCCAACTATAGTACTTGTTGAAGATGTGCAAGCGCTTGTCTACGGGTAGTTTCTTGAGAGATGCGGGGAAAATCGATGCTAAGGAAGCTTAACTGTACCCTATAATAGCCTCAAGCCCATGTTTACACCATCAAGTCCCATCGGAATGTAAGCCGCCTAGCGATCAACCATGCAGCTGAAGTCGCTTCCGTCTTTAGTACTAGTCTATCACGAGAGATCTAGATTTGTAGTCACAGGGACATAAGCTCTTCATGGGGTATTGTTTGGAGGATCCTTTTGGGAACACAGTGGTGACCAAGGAAGTGGTTATGCCTATGTACACATGAAAAACACATGTATATTGCTACTCATGACCATCACATAGACTCTGTCAAACCTCTTAGTTCTACTATGAAACGTTCATTGGTAGCATCACGCTAGTGGCCGGAGAACGGGAATGTCGCCATACCGTGGTCTCGATTGAATGCGGAGTCGACAGAGACATGTATCGAAGACGGAATCAACCCGGCATTCAACTCACGAGACATGTTAGCCGCGGCTATACCATATGCAACTCCAACTTGTTGGGTTGATTAAATACTGAGCAAGAGCTGTCGCTATATGATGTGCGCAATCTCATTCCTTATCGCTACAAACATCCACAGTGCTCTTTACGATGACCAGTCACGACTACTCTTCAACTACCGTGAACCGACATCAAGATGCGCATTATGATTCCGAAGAGAAGCTGCGTTATGAGCTTGCCAAGACGGTTACGCTCACTCCAGAACTCTATGAGCGCTTGTTTCTAAATCCGAAGACGCGAGTATCGGGGGACCTTCGTTCACGGTTTGGAAACCCAACGCCAGTGGGTGTGTTGGGCTTCTCGATTGCCGTTATGCCACTTGCGTGTGCCTTCAGTACGTCTATCATCATCTCAACACCCTCGCGTCTTGCTTCCATGTGTCTGACAACAACCATAGTGGGCTGGCAGGGCTCGGGCGGTCTCAGCGTCGCGACCGGTACAGTGAACATATTCTTCGGCGGTATGCTCCTTATCCTCGCAGGTATTGGGGAGTTCCTACTTGGGAACACATTCCCAATGATGGTATTCCTCGGATATGGTGCGCATTTCTTTGCTTACGCAACAACATTCGTTCCCGCTTTCAACTCGATTGGATACTTCAACCCGGATGGAAGCGGCACTGGCAGTCCTGGCACGTCGAACCAGACATCAGTATTTCTAGCAAGTTATGGTAAGTGAGCGCAGGTTTCCAAGGCGGTGTGTGAAACTGATCTGGCACCCAACAGCGTTCTACCTCATCGTCATGTGCATTCTATCCTTCATATTCCTCCTCGGCTCGTTACGCGTCAACGTCGTGTTTGTCCTAATTTTTATGTTTGCGACAATCGGGTTTGGTCTCGGCGCTGGGGCCTTCTTCAACCTTTCCAATGGAAATGCTGTGGTTGGAACGAGGTTGGCTACGGGTACAGGTGCTTGCTTCTTTGCGGCTAGCGTGCTAGGCTTCTACTTCTTGCTGGCTCTGATTATTGCGATCATGGAGTTGCCGGTGCCGGACCTGCCTGTATGCGACCTGAGTATGGTGATCAAGGCGAGGCCAAGAGGTGTGATCAAGGAAGAGTAATGGGTGTGGGATAGATGCAGTCAAAAAGCTCGTGACAATGCGGCTGGCTACTGTTCAAGGTACTATAGCCGGCAGGCGGCTCGTCGTGTTATAGTTTCAAATGTCATGATGTTCAATGAACAGAGGATTGGTTCGCTACAGTTACGGACGATCATGGCTGGTGTTCATGCCTGTAGTGTGCTAAGCGCCTCAGCGCATCGCTTCGGTGAGGCACGCGCAAGTGCTCAGCGTCCCGAGTCTTTTTTGCCTTCTCCACTTCTACACCTCTAATTTTGACCTGCAGGATCACGACACCTGCGGCCAGTGTCGATATCACGCCTATGATTACGTCTCACTGACGCGCCACACAAGGCGTTCCATACTCACGTCTTTACGTCTCAGCATGTCCATCGCATTTTGTGCTCTCTCCAGTAGTGTCGCACCATCTATCATCCTTTGCTTCTGTGGTGTCACGACACCGGCCTTCAACATAGCGGGCATGATGTCGGGCTGAAGATGGTGCTTGAAGTACTCATTCTGTGTGCTGTTAGCAGTGCGCTCCTGAGCAACGGACCAGCTATACTCACGTTTAGGTAGAAGTGCGTTCGCACGCCCCTGACGTCGACACCATCGCTCCACTCTGCCACTTTACCCACATCCATCTCATATTCTGGATCCTGCGTCTCGGTTGAATCGCGCAATATCACCGGTAGCAGTATTGCAACCTTCGATCTAGGTTTCGCGATCTTGGCGATTGGTGCGATGCTACCGCTCTGGCTGCCGATGCAGTCATAAATCAAAGGAATGCCCTCGTCACCACCAGCGTTTGAAATACATGCAACAACATCTGCACTATTGTAATCGAATACTTGGGTTGCACCAAGGTTGCGTAGTTTCTCGTGGTGCTTTCGAGACGCCGTTGTCAGGATGTTCCTATAGCCGTAGTAGTGCAAAATCTGAATGGCGAACTGGCCGACGGACGAGGAGCCACCCCAGATTAATATCGGTACATCAATATTACCTGGCACATAAGACTCGTTCTTTGGCCAGGGCATTTCGAGAGCCAGATCGGCTGTGAAGGAATGGAATACTGTCACGAAGTTGTTGGGTAACGTTACAGCTTCGGCCAGAGTGAAACCGTCTGGTAACTACAATATGTCAGCATCAGCCTGATCAACCGGGAGACTCAACACTATCTACCTTCGCCAAGAGCCATTCGTCTGTTGTGCAGAATTCTTGATGAGCCTTTTCTACTTGAGTCCTCCAGGTGAAGCCGAAGACCTTATCCCCAACTTGTAGTCTCTTAGCATCTGGCCCCAATTCGACTACTGTACCAGCTACACTGTCACCAAGAACTTGGGGATGCTTCACGAGCAAAGCGCCATCGTTCTGATGAAGGTCCAAGGGCGTAGAAGCTGTCCACTCGACACGGACACGGACTTGCTGCTCTACTGGAGTAGCAGTAGGAACTTGGATTATGCCAAGACGTGCTTTCTTGGCTACTGTCGCAACTGCAGAGTGTGTAGACATCGTAAGATAATATTAAGAGTGGACGCTGCGCGAAGCACAAAGAGCAACAAGTGATGATCAAGGAGGTAGGATCGAGTGGATATGTTTTCATGTATCTCAACTCCCTCGTGCTGCAATTTATACCCGTTTGCGGTGTTCATATGTGCGTCCAACATTACAAATGCTTGTGGTAGATGAACGCGCTAGCAAATATTTCCACATTGGGGTTAGATCCTCACCTGGGCAGTCTTTGATCACATGAATCATTACAGACCAAGAAAAAAATGCATAAAAATAGCTATATTTATGTTTCTGTAATCCGACGGTCGTCTTCAGAGTGAAGAAGGCTTTAGCACATGTAATGCTACCGCATTGCTTTGTTCCCCATTACAACCTACTGTATTGCATCCTGCGAGATTGGCGCAGTCCAGCTACCATGGTACAGCGAACTCACTATGTTTACAGCACTTCTGGTTCGTGGGCAGTTTCTGTATTAGATATAATATGCTCTGTCGGAATTATGAGTGGCTCGTCTGCTCTGTACCATTTCAACACCAGTGATGAAGTGGTCGACAAAACATGGTACAGCCGGTTCGCTTGCGCGAATTGACCATAAAGGCCTATACAGCATCCAAAGGTTCTGGGTACAAAAACCGAGAACTTTGCTATCGCGCGCTGTCTCTCTCTATTCACATCTAACATGAACGTTCAATGAGAACAAAGTCAGACTATATAGGTATCTTGTCAAAGATACCTTTTCTCACAAGACACCGTACCCACGACGACGACGACAACAGCAACAACAACAACAGCTATGAGATACTTCGCATATCCCTTCCCTGTTCAAGGAAACGCATATTCTCGCATAACCGAAAGCCGCCGTAACGACATCACGATTGGGCTTCAAAGCTCCGAAAGGATCTCTAATCGCACATCTCGCCAATCACCCACCAAAGAGAGTGACGATACGTACATCCAGCGTATTGAAGGGAAACACGCCAATACGGTGGATAAATCAGCCCCCAAGTGCGGCGATCTTGAACGAGCGATCTCCAAGAAATTGAAGGGATTGGCAAAAAAGACATTCCAAGCTTTTTGCAAAAAGCCAAAGAACACCATTCAAGCTACAAACCCGGGACAAAAAGCCAATGCATATGGCCAGTACTCACAGCCATATGTTTTCCGGTAAATAAGAAGGTCAATGTCCTTATTGGCTCAAAGATTATTCGTTGCCGAACGCCACTTACTGCTACTCCTCATATGGTATCCTGGATGTAGCAACTATTTGGGATTAGCGTGCGGTATTTCTCTACAACACAACACTACCTAGGTATCGTCGAAGGATTCCTCAATGCCGCGCTTGAGGGATATATGAGTTCACGAATAGCGACCCCTTGTACACTCATGTACTGGTGTCGGTCTTTCGCATTTCTTCTTCGCACTGCGCGGGTATGGACCTATCACCTCGACATCTATACGGCAATCATGAATACGTTTACCATCAAATAAGCGAAGAAGAAGATTCCAGAAGCGACTATCCTTTCGTCACATCTGATGACGATCAAACCTTCAGCCGCACGGGGATACCCAGCGAGAATCGCACAGCACCCAAACCATTACAAAGCGTCAGAGGAGCGCCTCGAAGACACGTATATGCTGATAAAGAGACACAAACAACACCAAATTTGCAACCAAAATCGCCATATACTACCTCAGCATACGCGTCATCAACCTACTCAACCTCTACCATGCAAACCTTCTTAGATACCATCCATACTGAGCCCAGCACCTGTCATGGAATCCGCCCAACAGATTCCAGACCGTCCAAACCCTCCGAAGCATTCCCCATTATGGACAGCGCTATCGAACTCCGCACCCTCACACCCGCCTACCCTCATCGTTACCCGCCTGGCATCGTTGTCATCAAGACGCTCGACGAACAAGGCATTGAAGTTTTCGAAGAAACGGATCTCACGCATCGAAATGCTCACTTCATAGACCCCAAGCCCACTGCAGTCACAAAGGTTGAGCTTACTGGTGTTGTGCAAAGAACAGGGAGAGCTGGGTTGATGGAGAGAGCTTTGGGGAGGATTGTTGACGCACTGGCAAGAGATGAAGATGACAGATGACTTGAGGAAGAAACAGAGCACCCAAGACCAATGGCCTGATAGTGGCGTTAGAGCCACATGCACGACGCATCGTTACGTTGCGTCAACGTTGCCGCTGCAATACTATTCAGCAGTCACCTTCGGTTACTCTACACTCATGACCAACTCAACAGAAACAGACACGCTCGGCTATTTGACTGTACCCGCGGTCATTAAACAGGCGACGAGAAATAATCCAAAACTGGAAGCTGAGATATGGTTGATTGCTCAAGGACTCTCGCTGTGAGCTGGTTAACGTTGAGGAAGGGGCTATCAAGAGATGCATAAATCAAATTGCCAGCCTACTAAGGATGGATAGACGTAAGTTGCATATTGGCGTAATGTTCTCGCGGTGACCTTTGATCGTGGTCGGGACGAGATATTGGTATGAAAAGGAGCGCAGCTTATGGAACGCGTTGGTTCTTTTATGTTGAGGATAGCCCAAAATATCACTGACAACTCCATTCACACGCCCTTCGTCTTCCTCCAACTACAATTTGGTACCAATCATCAAATCATTCACCATATGGTTTCTTGCAGCTCAGGTGTGCATTTCCAGCACGACGCCGTGTGGGCCTCCATCCTCAGCACCGTAGTTTAGCTCGAACCAGTAGACGTCCAAATATCTCTTGCTAGCAGGATGAATTACGAATTGCGCTACATTTCCTTTGGGGCACAAGAACCACTTGCTGACAACCTCCATTGCGCCGTTCATAGACAGCACGTATGTATCGTAGTGCTCGGTTATGGCTGGCTTGTTGTTCCAGGTAGTGCCGCCGTTGACAAGCTTGGGTTCGATGCGTGAGATGTTGATGGCGAAAGGTGCTTCACCTTTGAGGCTGAACGGAGCATTCTTAAAGGTGTCAGTGTTGATGAGGAATCGGAGGCGACAGATATTTGCGGCATTATCGGGGACATCGTAGTTGACTGCTGTCCATTGCTCATCAAGGGATCTGTCCTAGTAGAGGTAAGTATGATCCAGACGATTGCGTGTGTGTGTATTGTTGTTAACACGTACGTCGTAGCTGACGCTCGCGTTGTTCTGGGTCGGAAAAGCGGTATCTGGCTGAGACTTCTTGAGAGGCAGAAGCATGTGCGGGAATTGCGTATCAAGCAGAATCGCAAAAGCTGGTAGGCCAAACACGACAAGAAGGAGAGCGGAGACACGCATGTTGGATATATGAGAAGTGATGAATGCTGTTGCTTTGTTGGAGTTGGAGCTGCTGATACTGAGATATGGATGCTTCACTGTTGGTGTTCTTATATCTGACAGTGAAGCACAACAAGGCTCGCGTTGTAACACTTGCCTGGCGATCCAGAAGTCAACATCAAGGTCGTGACGCCCTTGACTAGGTTCTTGTAAGATGTAAGCAAATGTCTACAAATAGAACGGAACTTGCACTCGCTGCAGCCAAGGAAGCAGCGAACAGCGTCACAACGACCAACTTTGATACGGCGAATGATCAATGATACAACGGTCAATACAAGTCCCGGTAACACAAATACATGCTCAATGTGCTCAACAATGCAGCGATGAATCAACTTTTTCCAAGAAAACAAGGTGTGATGCAGCTGTCATTCGCGTATCGGTACAGTGCGCTAGGATTGAGAGCCAAAGTACAGGTAGTTCTAAGGTACCAAACGGGTAGTTGCAGGAATCGCATGACTCATTTAATAATTTTTCGAATTAATTAGCTTCTGCTCAAAATTTCAACAAGCAAACTCAGGTTTTGTGATAAAACAAGTCATGTACTATGTTGCGGAGCATCAGCGGCTAGGCATACACTCTGCCTTGTTGTGAACAACTGTGAAGTTTGGTATCACGATACGTCCAGTCTTCTCCAAGTATCAAATAAGCCGTGCTACCTGAGGCCAAATGTCAGGAACAACAACGGAATGCGATGACGTAAAAGCGCGTGATGTGGATGTCAGTGCTCATGACACAACTCCTAAACTTTCATCACACCACTGTGTCTTAAGGTTTGGCGGCGTTGAGACTGTAGTCGAGTTGTGACTTTGGAATGATGTGTTTGAAGTCATGTTCTCGATCGCAACAAGATGTGTGTAGCTTGTGTACTAGCATAACCCTTTTTTTGGCGCTATCCTTGGATGAGGATGTATAGCCAAAGCTCCACCGAGCATGCCACAAGTTGTAGAACTGAAGAAGAACTGTGTCGACGCGTACAAACACGTGTTATGCCTACACAAGATGATAAGTGAGTATTGCCTGCGCCCACAAGCATCGGATCTGAAAAGTGCTATCGACAAAGGATCAGAGTATTCGGGACCGACCAGCTTGTCTGGGGCCAGCCCCACTATTTTCGGAAGATATACAGCTGAAGAAGATTATGACCTAGTGTGATCGTCACAGTAGTAGCCAGCCTCTGATAACCAGCGGCTCGTTGTGGAGCTATTACATAGAGTGCCTTGGATACGTGAGATATTGGTAAGATGGTAACGTGATACGAAGAGGAGAAAGCCAGAAGCAAGTAGCTGCTCGCGTATAAGGCTACATGTTACACATTGAATTTGTGTTTGGATCCGACCACGTTCAAGAGGAAAGGTGAAAGCATTGGGAAGTGGAGAGGTTGGGGGTGACGTAGTGGTCCGGCGATGCAGCGGCTTTGGGGTCTCGGCCAATGACGCCGTCGTCATTCCTCAGCGTTATGGCATCGCACATGTAGCCTGAGCATCGCACTCAACAGCCAACTGTACACGTGGTAATCTCACCAACTCGATGACGGCTTTGAGCTTGCCAGCATGGCATCCTTCTCGAGATTGCGACCCGCCTTGAAACGCGGTGCGGCCAGACTCGCCGCCCCTCATGTCCAACACGTCCCTTTCCGACGAAGCCTCTACCTCGCGCCGCCATACCTGCTCGACGACTACATACCGCGTTACCAACTGTTGTCCTCGGTAGACGCCGCGAAGAAACGATCCCTGGCCTACGCGCATTTGCGCGAATGTAACCTGTGTCCTCGGCTTTGCGGTGTCAACCGCTATAAGACGACGGGTGTATGCCTGATAGGAGCCGAGACTGTGAAGGTGAATACCATCGCTCCTCATTTTGGCGGTAGGTCGAAGCTGTTGAAGCCCGGGATCGCGCGCGCTAACGTGAACCAGAGGAGCCCTGTTTCCAGGGACACAACGGATCTGGATCAGTTTTTTTCTCTGGGTGCAACCTGAGATGCGTCTTCTGCCAGGTAAACGCCTCTTATTCCATGGTCACATGTGCGCTAAATTTATATCTAGAACCACGACATAGCCCACCAGCGCAATGGTTTCGATCTTACGCCCGAGGAGCTTGCCGAGTGGTTCATGAAGCTGCAGGACGTGGGCCGGGTACACAACATCAACCTCGTTACACCCGAGCATGTCGCACCCCAGGTTTGCTTGGCCATCCTGCACGCGCGTGAGCTCGGTCTGCACATACCCATCATTTACAACACGTCGTCGTTTGATTCGCTGGAGAGCATCCAGTTAATGGATGGCCTGGTTGACATTTACCTTCCCGACTTTAAGGTCTGGAGTGACAAGACAAGCAGGCGGTTGCTCAAGGCCGACGGCTACACAAAGGTGGCTATGCAAAGCATCAAGGCTATGCACGACCAGGTCGGCGACCTCTGCTTCACCGCAGACGGTATTGCCAAGAAGGGAGTGCTTGTGCGCCATCTGGTCATGCCGGGGAAAGAGGACGAGGGTAGGGAGATCATGAAATGGCTTGCGGAAAATGTGAGCAAAGACATCATGGTCCACATTATGGAACAGTATTTCCCGAGAGCCCATGTGGGTAAGGAGCGGCGTGGCCGTGCAGGTCAAGATGTCGTTGAGCCAGGCGGTGCTGAAGCATCGGCTTCGACCAAAAAAGACGTTAGATATTCAGACATCACTCGTCCTGTAGACTTGAATGAGGTAGCTTCAGTCAAGAAAGCCGCTGAAGAAGCTGGCCTTTGGAGGTTTGTCGAAGCATCGAGGCATGGCGGCTTCAACATCTGAGGCGGCCTTTAATGCACAACCTGCTTTTCTGGCAGATGTCATTGGCAAGTCTTTGTTCTGTCACTGCATGTTGTTGTTCACATAGGCTGCGGGCTGCACCATGAGGAAGGCACGAGTGGAGGATTCTCACCCACAGCTGCGGTTCGCAGGCCGCGCTTGCTTCAAACACAACTCAAGTATGTTATCGCCTGGAATCGATCGAGAACTCCGTCACCTCACACAACACTGCAAACACAGAACAGCATATTGATTTGTGCATTACTACGAGACCCTCCGACATCATGGACAGCATTGCCGACATGGAACGAATCGTCCATGACCTCAAGGTTAACCGAGACACTTGGCAGGCCGTGGCGCTCCAATACAAAGAGGCTTTCGAGACGCAATCAAACCGCCTGCAACAATTACAGGACGTATGTTTTGCCGCGCAAGCTGAACTAGAGAACGAGTGCGCTCAACGTCAACGACTTCGGGCAGTTTCTGATGGGCGCGACAACCACCACCCTACATCCCTCGATGGTGTTGAAGATCTTGAAGTTAATTTCACTTCTGGTACAGCTGCAGTGTATGCACCAATCAGGACTGAGCATCGCCAACTACGTTTGTCTTCAGAGGACTGCACCAACCCTTTGTTCGAACGCGTGCAGGAGTGCACTACCCAGCGGAACTACGGCACTGCTTTGGTCGAGGTCGAGCGTCTTTTGCGCGGCCCGCTTAGCTGCAAAGCCCGCGCCGAAGGCTTGCTCCTAAAGAGCAACATCCTACGCGCTTCAGGACCCGATGCGCTCCTCGATGCGCTAGCTACGTGTAGCGAAGCCGTAGATCTATGCGATCGTCTCTCCGAACTCCAGGACTTCTTACCTAGGATACGATTTCAGCGCAGCCTATTATGTTACGAGCTACGTCTACTGCAGCAAGACCGAGAAGCCTTCAGTACCATCAGTGACAACGAACTACTTCCTGCTAAAGCCGGCGAGCTTTCAAAGTCTTGCGATGATGACCAGCATCTGCTGCGCTGTACCAAGCGTCGGTCGGGTTTTGATGAGAGTCGCACTATGGAAGGCTTGCTCGCTCAACTGGAAGATAAGAATGCAGAGGTTTCAGGGCCATAGAATTAATAGACTTTCGGCACGCTGATCTTCCCTAGAATAAACGCAGACGTACGAGTGCGCAACTTAGGCAGCGCGCCGCCGCAAAAGCGAGACGAGTGTCTTTACCCTACCGCTGGGTTAAGTCAACGAGCGATGGACCTCACCGAGAGTAACGTCCTATAATCGTACTAGTCTATCACGACGAGAAGGCAAGGTAGACGCCACGATTAGCTAGGCGTGTGGTGAGCTTCACCACCAGGGCTCCTTTGGTGAGGTGCATCTCATTGTTCGTACATCGAATGTTTTCAACCATTGCGTTGGGTATCCCGGCAGTCTTTGTCGCAATTGCCCTATGTCGCGCAAGGCTGCATACCACGAACAAAGACGTCTTAGCGTGTGTTGGACCAGGCGACTGCGCACTCAAATAACGTACTTATCTTATCTAAACTGCTTCGCCAGTAATGTGTCACAACACCAAATTATTAGGAAGTCTTGCAATTTCGTCTCCCGACTGATGAGTTCGAAATGTCTATACATGCTATACTATCGCCGGGCGTGTGTCCCTCTCCTGATGAGCTTCCCCAGCACAACGAATCTCGCATTGAGGATGTTCGCGCATTCATCAGCGATTTGCCTTTCCCGGAAGTGCGAAGTCGATCTTGGGATCGCGCGTCACCATCGAGTTTGTCTTTTCAAGAAAATGAAGACGTTATTGGCATCGATGGCACAACGGAAAAGTCCACCCTTGACGGTATTCCTACCGAATTTACAGAGCATGATGGATACAGGAATCGCATGCGAATGGTTCAATGCCAACTATACCTGTTGCGTTGCGAGGTCTTACAGTCTAGAGCTAATGCTGTCGAACCAAAACCTTGGACTCATTGTCCAAATTTATCCACACCCAACCACTATCGCGATATTCTGAAGTGTGCCAGGTACGCGCAACGTCTGGCTGAAGCAATATCCAACCACGACTTACAAGCACGCTCCAAATACTGGTATGGACGAGGATGTGCTGGTTTAGGCGATTGGGAGTCCGCTATAAGCCATTTCGCAGCTGCTCTGAAGCTGCATGTACCGAACAGCAAACCACGTAACCGTATGCGTCGGCAGAGAAGTGCGCTGAGATTCAAGAAGCATGATGCTAATTTCCTTCTGCGAAGTGCAACACGCCACTATGACTTATGTACCCAGAAAAGAAAAGATGCGTGTAAGACTGCTCATACGCGGGAAGAGGACTCCGGCCACATCGGAGAGTCTGGCGTCGGAGCGCCTACGGAATCATCTTGGATGCCCTATTATGAAAACATGGTTCATCGCTCAAGGGAGAAGTCGACAACCGGGAAGCGGTCAGCGCTCGATCAACTTCTCTTGGGCAAATCTGCGCCCATCCTCGATGAAGAAGTCGTTCTCACTGAAGAAGAGATCATTGCTATCAAGAAGAGACTGAAACTGAATGACGGCAAACGAGAAGTTCGAAAGACCTTCGACGCGAAAGAGTGGCTGTATATCCTGCGCGGTGATAACATTGAGCGCAACAGTGTTGACAGTCAAGATACAGTGTCTGACACCGTTCAAAGCCGTCACAGCGAGCCATCTCAGGCACCATCACCAGCTTCTATCATCACGCCACCACAATCCTCACCCAGCATTCCACATAATCTAGGCGCTGAAATGGATTGCGCAGGCTACGACAGTGGCAGCGTGACACCGTCGCTCTTCGAAAGTCCAAGGTCGCCCTTGTTGAACGGAACCAATAAAACAGCTCCCCCGCCAATGGTGGATGTCCAAAGCTGTCGCGACGTAGAATCACCGCTCATAAGTTCAAGCTCACAAGGGTGCTAGGATTGGTGAAGCTGTGCAAATCTCGTTCAACTCAATGGGTCTAGAGATGGAGAAGCATTAACATGAGGAAGAGTGAGGAAGGGTCAAGTCTGACATCGATACACAGGTTGTTGATATTGAAAATGCTGTGGGTACGCCTGTTAGTGAGATGGTAGTGATACTCCAGCGAGTAGGGCTGGTGATAGGTGACTTTTTGCGTAATAATTGAAAGGATGGTATAAGAGTGTTTGTCCAATTCACAATAGTACATTGGCCACGTTAGAAGCATCGACTGAGTGTTTCGATGTCACAGAACCATGGCACTGTGGTGAAGATAGACCTCCGTGGACTTGTACGCCGTTTTGAAACATCATTGTATCACTAATATGAGCCCATTCGCGTAAAGAAACTCGTCGGGCGTATACTTGTCTGCATTCCATGGCTGAGGTGAGTACTTGTTCTGCCGCATTGGGTCGAACCGGAGGGCTTGTCCTTGCTGATCCGCTACGTGCCGCTTGCAGCTGCGACTCCACAGCACTCACGCTTGGCCCGCTTGCGGATCCCACTGAACTGTACAAATTAGCCAACCCGCGATCTCACCGTGCTTGCCAGGTGTTCATGAGGAGGACAATAGGTTCGTGATTTGGTGTCATCTGGTAAATAGAATTGTCAAAAGAAAGAAGCGTGTACTAGAAGTATCATGAGCACAATGAATAAGCTATCAAGAGGAGTATAGTCGACGTAGTTCACCCACGAAAGCCAAGGGGATCTCAGGGCGAGGATGAAATATGGATGTACTTTGGCAGTTTTTCCGGTCAGCGCCTTGGTTCCGCTGGTAAGGAACCCTACCTGCATGAGCGATATGCAGATACGTGCCGTCGGCTATACTGATGCATGATGCTGGCCAATAAAAGGACCAGGATCATCCTCTTGGATCATCATTACTCGCTGTACAAGATGCCCTGTAATCTAAAACGCCGACGTCGAGCACCTTCTAGAGATAACCTTAGCACGACAAAGAACTTCCCGTTGTTAAGGTCTTCTATTTCAACACAACCACCACACAGGAGGCTCATTGCAACTACGCTCCTCGTATCCTGAAATTCAATCGTCCATGCGGCTCATCTTGAATCTTTTTCTCACAGCTGTGCTGGGTCTTGTATCTGCGGCCAGTGCGACACCATGTCAGGTGCTTGATGTCGGCTTCGACTTCGTATGTCTTTTCCCAAACATGACTGCATACCCAAGACTAAGCTGAGCCTTTGTCAAGATAATCATCGGAGGTGGAACAGCTGGCCTTGCACTGGCCTCCCGACTCAGCAAGGCTCTGCCAAGTCATTGTGTTTTGGTAATCGAAGCTGGCCCGGACGGACGCCACGAGCAACGAATTTATATACCCGGGTTAAGAGGTTCGACCTTTGGCTCCTCTTATGATTGGAGTCTCCCAACTGTGCCACAGGCTGCAGCAAACAATCGGACTATAGGTCACAACCGTGGTAAGGTCCTAGGGGGCACCTCGGCCCTGAATCTGCTTGTCTGGAACCGTGCCACTGTCAAGGAATACGATGCATGGGAAGAGCTTGGGAACCCGGGGTGGGGGTGGCAGAATATGTATCCAAGTATGCTGAAAACCGAAGTAAGTCATAGTCGTACAAAACGTATGTCAAACATTCACTAAGTTCGCACTTTCGCATCTGCAGAACTTTCAACGCCAAAATGGCACCGCACAGTACGGCGTCGACGGTGTTGGATATGGCGGCCCGATCCAAGTCGCTCTGACCGAAAATCCACCGCCCCAACTCCAAGCTTGTATCCCAACTCTGACCAGTCTTGGACTGCAAGAGAACCTTGACTCGTTGAATGGCAACAACCTTGGTGTCATGTACCAGCCGGCCACGTATCGCGCGTCCAATCACACACGGTCCTACTCAGTTGATTATATTCCAGAAGCTGGCGATAACCTGGCTTTCATGTTTAACACTACCGTTCATAAAGTGCAGCTCAACACGAAGGGGTCGAAGGCGACTGGTGTCGTGCTCATGAACGGCACATTAGTGAAAGCCAGGAGGGAAGTAATTGTCGCAGCCGGGAGCTTACTTTCCCCAAAGATACTGGAACTTTCCGGAATAGGTCAGAGAACCGCGTTGAACGACGCTGGTATCAAGCAAGTTATCGAACTCCCTGGGGTTGGCGAGAACTTACAGGATCATCTCCGAATCCAAACAACATACGAACTCAAACCTGACGTACTTGGGGTAGATGTTCTGAAATACAACACGACATTGGCAGCTATTGAGTTGGAACGTTGGAAACGTGGCCAGCCATCTTTGTACCAATACGCTGGTAGCTGTTATGGCTTTCTGAAGTGGAAACAGGCTCTTGGCGACGACAGCAAGCTCGTCCAACTGGCGATGCAATCAGCGAATATGTCAAACCCTGTGGACCGGAAGAAGCTTGAGCTGCTCACTGGCCATGGATCTGGAGCGCCAGATATCGAGGTCGTATTCAGCGATGGTTATATTGGAACGACTGGATATCCAAAGAACGGTACAACTGGCTACGGCAAGCAGTATGTGACACTTCTTGCTGGTGTCCAGCACCCATTCGCCAGAGGATCGGTACACATCAATGGATCTGACCCTCTGAACAAGCCCCTAGTGAACCCGAGATATCTAAGTACATCCTATGATCTGGAGGCTTTGATATTAGCAGCAAAGTATACGCGAAGAATGGCTAAGACTGCTCCTTTCAAGAACGTCTGGGTTTCCGAATTCGACCCTGGTATGGACACCGAAACAAACGCAGACTGGGAGACGTACATCAGGGATAACGTATTTACATTCTACCATCCACTAGGTACTTGTGCGATGTTGCCGAAGAAAGACGGTGGCGTGGTTGACCCAAAACTGAGAGTTTATGGCGTGGGGAATCTCCGGGTTGTGGACGCGAGCGTAATTCCGATGATCATCTCTGCACACATCCAGACAGCAATCTATGGCATCGCAGAGAGGGCAGCGGAGATCATCATGGCGGAGTACCGCTGATGGGAAGGCTCCGGAGTTGCGATGGATAGAACGCGAGGAAGGCTGGCACACGCAGAATCAAGTCCGGCAAGGCTTAGCATCATTCGCGTTAGCGAACCTGAGGAGCGTGTCGTAGCGCGTCGCCACATGATAGCGTCATGTCGTCATTCTGCTATACTCATCTGTTTTGATGGTAACCATATCCAGATACCTGTGTACAGCCACCTTCTTGCGCGCGTGTCCTGCAAAGAGTCTCAATCTTGGACGCATGTAAAGTTTGTCGCTGATATCGAGTGTCTTCATCCACCGACCATGTCATTACTCCATCAGACCTGAGAAGGTAAAAAGGTACAGCCAGACAAGTGCACAAGATTGGCAATGCTGTTCTCGAGGCCATTATCTTCTCATTTTTGTCCGTGGTGTGTGATCCAGCGTCCAAATGAATGACGCGTAACAGGAATCTGAAACAATCAACTAGCCGGAGCCTCCTGTACCGGTGGTTCAATCAATATCGCGCAGAAACGTCTGAACCATACCACGCGTACGCCAACCCTGCCGACTTCCAATCCAACTCAACACCTTGCTATACATTATTCAAGAGGAGTGGCTCCTCAATTCAGGGCCATGATCGATGCGTAGAGCATCAACGTCAGTATGACGATTGCCTGATATATTCGCAGGATGTCGTCAATAGCTGGCAACCGAGACGGAGCGACGGTCACTTACTGCAAACACGACAGTGGTAAGGCATGTTATGGGCATAGCAGTACCCATGTTCGGAGTACGCAGCTGGATACGCGTGGCGATACTGCATTGGTGCAGTCAACTGCTGAGTCTGTGAAATCGGTGTTGCATAGGTGGGGAAGTGGCCGTTTGCACGCGTTTGTGCAAGCACACGCTGATGGTGGTTCATTGTGGTGGTCAACATGGTGCCGTACACTCCCAATATGCCTTCGAGATCATCTGGTTGCATGTCTGATGTACGCAGCTGAAACGCGTTGTCGGCTTCTTGGTGTAGGGTTCGCATGTTGAGAAGTTGGCCGACTGCCTCCCTACGTTTCGCGGCAATATAGGCTTTGTGCTGCTCAAGTGCTCGGACGCGATCGGCGACGTCGATGACGCTTCGTTCAAAATTCCTGAGATTCGCGTTCTCTTGCTCCAATCTGGAAATACGCTCTGCCTGCTCTTGCTGTATGTCTTGTACTGCTCGCAGCTGCGCTGCGAAACCCGTAGGCACCATCATCTGACTGTGTCCTGGATTCGGGATCTGCGTAGGTTCCGGATGAGGTTGCAGAGGAAGATTGGGGCTTTTCATCGCTGAATCAGCGGCTTCTATCGTATCTGACTGCATATATGTGGCGTGTGGTCCTGAAGCTACTGCACGGAGAGTCAAGATTGATGAGCGAGCGGCAGGCAGGGTTGGTTGGGGGTATGGTTGCTGATGCCGCAAGCGAACAAATTCCCGCAAACAGTTAGACAGTAGTGAGAGAGCCGAATAGTGGTCAAGTGCCTCAGTGAGCGATGAAAGGCGCACTGGTGGAGATGAATGGTGATTTTGGAGCACGGGAGACAAGGTGTTGTATCGCGTCAGTTACGCGTTCAGTCCTACAACCACATAATAGCTACTCTCTATTCACCCTAGGTACATGAACCATTTTCCCCAGCTACTTCCACGCGTACGTAGAGTTCACAGCATATCTAGACTATCAGTTTGCAAAAAGGTCTCAACGTCTACAGATACGATACTTGTTTCACCTCCTTGGTCTGCCATTACACGCATGTCACTAGAAGGGCTTTGACAGCGGTGAATACATTTCTAGAATCACTTTGAAGCAAAAAGAAAGAATCTGAAGACCAATCTGGCCGTGATTGAGAGTGGCTGTGCTTGGGACAATAACTCGCGAATCTTGGTGTACGATTAGCTCCCGAAGCACAGTAAATAAGAGCATGAGCGAAAGGCTTATTGCCATCTTCCGTGAATACACCTGAACACTTCGTTGGGTGATTATTTCTATAAAATACGTTCCATCAAATGGAATCGAAATATCCTGTAGCCAAGGAGTAAGTGTTGAAACTCTCACTAACAACATTCACTCCAGGAAAAAAGTGGTCATACTCCTCGGCGGAATACTAGCCAGGAACGTTGACCCATTGACTCCATAAGTCCCAACCAGCGTATTGTTGTGTTCATTGTCTGCTAGATATGCAGTCGCAATACCCAGAGCTAATTGACAGCCCCCGATACTTACCTCTACCTGCCTCTCAAAGTGCGCCTCGTTGATAACAGGGATAGCCAGCGTGCCATTCGTGTTCTCGAACGCCGTGACCTTGAGGTTCTCCGCGGGACTGATAGCATCGATGCGAACCGATCCTGGGCGTGCGAAACGGAAGTAGCCGGCGAAAGCCCAGAGACGGCGAGAGACCTCAAAGGTATCGCCATCCAGGCGAACGAGAATGGCATCGCTACCAGTGGTATTTCCCGGGTTGTCTTGCGCACACCACCAGTGGAGGTATCCGGACGTGTCACTAAAGACGAAGGCTTGGTGCCTGTTCACAAGATTAGCATCGACTTGACTTTAGCGTTGGCTCATATATATTGCTTACATATAGATGGCCCATTGTAAACCCTCTGCAAGCTGACCTGTCGTATCCCAAGTCGTATTGAAGGAGCCGCTGCCGTCTGACCACTCCGTCTCCATATTGGGCTGACCTTGCGTATTGAAGGGCCGCTCTGGCATGCTTTGGTAGTTGTGCCATGTCGCTATATCGTAATTCTTACCGCCACCAGCTTGGTCCAACTCGTAGAGGAGATTACGTTCTTGACGAGCACCAGTAGCATCGCAGCAAGATACCTGCAAGTTCTTGCGATACTTCTTGACGGTAGGATAGAGTACCTCCAGAAAGTCTGCAGCCTGATATCCGTCGGAGTCCATGCTAGCGTAAGTGACGGGATTGAAATCCGGTCTAGATGTAGGTGTACGAAGTCAGTGTATGTGCTGCGAGCGGTTCGTGGAGGGGAACTTACTCGTTGTAAGCGCCTATCAAGCTAACATTGATACCCTTTTCCTCATACAGCCTGACGTATTCCACAAGGTAGTCAGCATATGCCTGTCGCCAATCATGCGTACAATTGGTTCCGCGCACACCGCAGATCAGCCCCCCATTGATGTCAGTGGAATCGGTTTTGAAGCAACCCGGAGCAGACCAGGCGTCGGCGTAGATAAAAAGGTCCGGATTGGCGTTCATAGCTTGCTGTGTGAGTTTGAGTTGGCAACTGTCGGCTGTGGAATCGTTCATTCCTAGGCCTGAATAGTTGGCCGGTGCTGAAGGTGTCAATGGACAGCTACCAAGAATACCATCGGTAGGGCTCGAACCGACTCGGTTGCGTAGAACGGAAAGGCCTCCAAGGTTTTCGCTAAAAAGGTAATCGCTGACGAGTTGTTGGTTCGAGGGCGAAAGCCCTTGGGATCCGGTCTGATCGCAGGCGACGCCGAAAGCTCCCGAACAGCCACCCCCAATCATGGTTTGATGTCGTACCGTAGCATCAACGGTAACCTTCACGGGAGGCTCGTCTTGTGTGTATGCCCATGGCACAGGAACATATTGAGCGCAGATCCCACTTGCATAAAGCAGTGGAAGAAGTGATATCGCAGTCATCTTTGCCATCTCTGCATCAATATACTTATCTTGCTTGGAAGAAGTCCTGTCTGGTGACCCCTCTTATGACTTTTTCACGTCTTGCCAACCAGAAACCCCTAACACGGAACGAGACATATTGAATCGCGTTCTCATGGATGACGACACGACGATTTGCGGCACACCTCAATTATCCAGCACGTACGGATCTAGGATAAACTGGCTACCGATATCACAACCTCTAGCGTATCGTTTTCACGGAGTGACGTGAGTACCCATCGGATCTTTGGATGCCAGTCCTCAAGTAGCGCTATGCGCTAGCCCACAACGTCGGAGAAGTGGGGCTCAAATCAAGCTTTACGGGATGTTTAGCGGGGTAAAGCCTGGAGATAAGCGTTGCCCGGCTGAACTACCAGGAAACATGGAGATATTAACCGGTGGATTGCTACCAGGCGGTTGGTATGATCGAAACAATTCGGATGCTCGGTCGAGCATGGGCCATCTGGAAGGTACACGACTAGGATTACGTACTTGGAATTAACCGAGATGGAGGCTTTTGCAGGCTCATGAGATACCATAGCTAGTCTTGGGCTTCCAGCCCACTGGATACAAACTCCTTTTACATCTATTTTTGCATCATATACTTGCGTCGAGATGGCGCCACTAATTTAGAAAGTCGCTCAGGATACAGCTGATAGAGACCGCTTTCTCAAGTTACATAGCTCCTCGCCATTGTTGAGTAGTTCATCATGATTCGTTATTCCTTAGTCATTCTTACCTGCCTCAGCATTTTCTGATATTTTGCAAGATGGCGCTTGCGAAGAAACTTATGGCTCGAATGGTAAAAAAGACTGAGGTATCACCATGGCTGACTTGTTCTGTTTATCATCTCGTGATGGCATCGAGATATTGCTCTTAAAGTTTAGACTTGATGGGCGCAAAGGTGCTTCCCTGTCCTCCCCCAAGAGCTTCAACAAGCTCATCGACCTTCTCCAGGATCCATGTACACCCTTCGTCGCTAACCAGCCATTTGATGCCCTCCTCTTCGCCAGCTTCAGGCTCTTGCTTCCAGGTGCCATCTTCCCAAGCCTTCCTTAGGCCAAAGACGTGGCTGAGCACTTGGGGTCCGACTCCTTGTTGCGCCCTCAAGCATGTGATGGCGATTAAGCTGGTTGTTATGCGGCCCACGGTGGCTCCTTCTCTGCGGGGAGGGTCGGTGAAGAGGCCACCGTATTCGTTGTTGATGATGAAGACGGGCAGATCGGGATGCGCGTCGCCGAGCTTGTGTTCGAGTTTTGTTTCTAGGGGGCGATAGATGGCATCCCAGAGAGCGCGTCCGCGTTTGTTTATGTGTTCGATGTTAGAGGGGTCTGGGAAGCGCGTAGGTTTGGTGTTTAGGGAGGACGCGATTGACGAGGGGAGTTCGGCGCGAAAGGCGTTCAACATGTTGATGGTGCGCGGTATCTGCAACGAGTATGAGTACATGGCCTTTTCTCACGCGTCAGGTCAAATGCTTACGCCATTGAAGCCGATGCACTTCAGACCGATCTCGCGCATGAATTCCGCTATCGCGACACCTTCACTCTCTGGTCTGGCGGTAGCTGAGCTGTTGTATAGGGCCATCATCGACTCGGGCGAGTTCATCGTCATGGTCGCGGCTGTAGAAATGCCGAGCCATGATGGTCGCCCAAGCTTGCGATCTGTAGCCTCTTGCTCTATCCGCTTGTATACAGCCTGTATCCTTGGTGGCGCTGGTACGGGGCCTGGGCGCGAATGCGCGGCGTTGATGAGCGACTTGAGTGTTGGTGATAGCTTCGACATGGTGACGCCAATGCGAGCGCGAGGACCACGATAACAAAAATCAACTGATGACAACTACTACAGAAGCAACAAATGCAACAACAATGTCAACGTCAATGTTAATTGGTATAGAGCTGCTTAGTGCTGTTATAGAGGCGGGAGTATTTAAAGTCGACCAACATACGATGACGCGAGGCCGACGCCGTTCCGAGGCTCCATGTTCGGCAGTTCTTCAAGTTCCGGCCATCAGGCCACGCTATAAGTGGGGAAAGTGCAGTCTGCCAGACACCATGGAACGGCTAACGGTACTCAACGTCAACATCGCCGGATCAGCCTCGTGGCTCTGATGACAGCGTTATCGAGACCTCGAGTCTTGCATAGTTCACGACAATTGAGATTCAACGTTGTCTTGACATTGTCAGCGCAAGAGTGAGAATTTGGACATGACGTAGATATATTTATAACTGGTGACAGGTGTTACAGGTTGCAATGGTAATTTAGACAGTTAGTTACGCTTGCGAAGCGCAGAAGGATCTCGTTTCGTACTATGGTGCTCCCAACCTTGATGGTACGACTATTGGATTATCCTCGTCTTCACCCCCGCTTCTTAGTTGCCTCCGCCAGAGATGGTGGCGTCAAAAGGCTCAGCAATGGATACTTGGCCGGCAGCCGCCGTGTCTTGCTTGATGTTGTTGTTGAGCTTCGTCATCTCCTCCGCAAGCTTGTCGGCAACGGAATCGTCACCCTGAGCTTGCTGAGCCTGAAGCTTGATGACAGTGGCCATGAGCTTCAGGACCTTGTTCTTGATCTTTCCGTTCTGCCGACTTGTCAGCTTTTGCTACGTCGCGGTCATGAAAAGTCACATACCTGGATCTGGTCGGCCTCATCACCGGTAGCAGCTTCCACTGCAGGATTAAAAGCCTCCTTTTCTGCATCATTGGCGACTTGGTTGACTTCATTCAAAAAGGTAAGATCTGCGGGATCGATGTTTTCAGGGTTCTGTAGGTCCAGCGCCGAGAAGACCGCCATGGCCTCGGCTTGGGCATCTCCAGCCTGTCCACCTGAGATGGAGATGTCGTTGTAGGTTGTGTCGGCAAGGACTGGTCCACTTTGACGGGCCAACACTGCGCGCTTGCTAGATGTGGGTGCAGCGACAGAGAGGGCGGCGAGCGAGAGAATGGCGAAGGATTGGAAGTACATGGTGAAAATGTGGCGAGTGAATATTCAAGATAAAAAAGAGTAATTCGTAGGAACAGCACAGCTGATGATAGAGGTAAAGAAGGTAAGAATTGAAGTCACAGCGTCAAGCTGGATATGTTTAGTAGTTAAAAGGAGATGATTGAAAACGCTTGATGATAATAAGAAACTTAAGAGGGAGGTTTGCAATGCGTTCTTATACATATCTTCTGCACAGCGCTGTTGTAGGCTAGACACACCCGAAGCAAGAGCTCCGATCCTGAGGTTTCGTTCTTGCCGAGCTATCCCGCCAGAGCGCCTCCCAAGGCGCCGTCTCATACATGACCTGGAGTGTCAGGCTCTATGCGCAAAGCGCACGAGCACTTCAACTCGGCGACTGTTGAAAGAGTTCCCACGAGTAGGAAAATTCTGCCTGGAGTTGCAAACGTTATGCGTCGCCAGAGAATGGATCGCGCAATCCTGCATGGCCTGAGCTGGATGTTGTTCCTGAACGACAAGGCTGTGAAACCCTCCGGATGTCAGAAGCTGCTACTGTGGCACCGGTATGCATGAGCTTGGCGAAAGCTTGGCCTGTTAGGTGCCTGTCGCGTTGCCAAATACAGTATGGCGCTCGCGATGCGCCAGCGAGTCTTGGTGTTCAGACAAGAGATGATTACTTATGTTCAGGTTTGAGTGTGGTTCGTGATGTTGATAGGAACGGCTTGTGTGGGGCACTGACAGATGGCTTCCGTTGTTACAGTAGCATGATTTATTGATGACATAACTATTGCTAGAACAACGCGAAATTTCTATGCTCCGCCGTCGCGTCCGCTCAGCATGGCGCCCCTCTTGCGCATACGCTCTTGCACCATCCTCTTACTGTAACCAGTAGCGTTCACATTAGAATTAGCGCTGAACAAGCTCTCAGCCTTGCCATACACTGCTTCGGTGTACTCAATGCTCGGCGCAGAGAAGTCCATAGTGAAGACACTAACACTAATGCCGCCTCCAGCGACTACGAACGTCTCGCCAGGCAGACTTGTGTCTCCGTTGTACGCGGCGTTGATGCCAGCAGCTAGAGGGTCGACGTTGTCCCACGTGAACAGGCCACTCGTCTCGTTGAAAACTGCCACATCTGTGTTGGCCTCACCTGTGAGCCTGGTCTTGATCACCGGGGGCATGGTGCTATTGAAAAGCTCGGGTATATTTACATTTACGCCATAACCCAAAGGAAGAACCTTTTGCCCCTCTGGTGTGTTCTTGATGAACTCATTGACGACTTCGAAGGAGACTTTGGCTGCCAAAGCAGCGGGATCTGAGGCGCTTGTCACGTTGAAGTAGGGCACCGCCTTGTTGCTCGCGCTTGTGGCAATTCCAGGGATTGAGCGCGATACAGCGGCAAACGTTGCGCCTACAGTTCCACTCAGGCCCATCACAAAGGGACCAAGGTTCGTGCCGTAGTTTGGCCCAGCAACGAAGAGATCAGCTGTCTGATGCCAGTCGGGGTAGTAACGTGGAAGCACGTAGTCGAGCGCCACGAAGGTGCACGCAGCAGGTGTACCATCGTAGTACCAGATGTTGTCATCGTTTGGATCACGGCCGACTGCTGGTGCGCCTGCAGGAATGATGTTGTATTGGGATGGGGTAGTGAGGTTTGCTGACTCGGCCCAGATGACGGTGCTGCCTTTACCGGACTGCTGTTGCGCCGGAGCGACGACAAGAACTGGCGCGGATTTAGCATCGGGCATCACAGGGCTGGAATTGATGAAAGGAATTACCTTCGTGGCCTGCATCGACCAACAACTTGTACAGCTCTCTCAGATTTCCGCTTCCAAATCCATCATCGTTACCCATGAGGATCTTGAGTGCATCTGAAGACGAGGCAAGACCCAGCGCTACTGCGAGCGCAGCATTGAGAGAGAGGCGCATGCTGACCGATTGACAAGGACGTGGGCGTCTAAGCTTTGAGATTTGCAGAAGCGGCGTGCAACCTTCCTGGCGTACCATAAACACCCGAGAAGCCACACTTTATATAGGCACTCAGCGGCCTATTCCGGTCGAACCGGTGCCAGCTTTTGGTTGCGCCACATGCATGGCGACTGTACTGAATTAGGCATATAGCTGAGCAAGTTAGAAGATAATCGCTGCAGGAACAGGAACGGACACCAAGAACTTGGAATTCCCGATATCGCGTCGAGCTCTCACCTGTGCTTAAGTCGCGTGCTGATTCGATGTCGATAAAGATATGCGGAACGCCTCGCGGTCGGCTAAGACGAATTGGGAAGGAGATCACGCGCGTCCGGATAAGACGCGAAATGCATCGGAGTCTGGCGACCGTGAGGTTTTCTGAGCATGGTTTTGGGAAGGATACACCAAGCATCACTATTTCCGGCATGATACCTTCATCAGTACACTGTTCGTGCTGATAGAGAAGGATCCGCAAGGTCCCTTACCCATTGAATGAGTCGGGGCTGCTTTGCTAGCGTCCTTTTTCGTCTGGTGACTACCATTTTACTCGGAGTATACCTTGGTGCGATAGCACGACCGAGAAAGTGTTCGGTCGAAACACTTCCACAATGTGCAATCCGGTCACGAGTGATTGTAGTGGCGACAGTTTGCTGTGTTCTATTGAAGCAAATCTCTACATGAAAAGGTTGATGACTCCAGACCGATCGGCTGAGATGACCATGCCGTATGGCTGCTCAATCAACGCCACATCTAGTATACGGTCCACATGACTCTTAAGCAGGTACTGCTGCTGCAACGCGATAGCACCTGATCTTGACGATTTGCCGGATACCTTCTTGACTGAAGTGTTCGCCCTGCTGTCCCTTGCACTACTCACTTGGTTGGCAGGCTGCTGTAACCTCTCAGTAATGACGACAGTATCTGGGCTCGGTTGCGAAGCGGTGTAAGTTGGCTTGCTTTCATCAAGCTCTAGGCCACTCACAACCATCGATGATTCTGCTCGACTGGTATCCCAATACCGGACTTTCCAGTCCGGACCTGCAGTAAGGAGGAATGTGTGCTTTGGCTCGCCTTTCTCATCTGTAGCCTGTGTGTGTATTGCTAGTCCGCGAATACCGCGGTCGGCTGTTGAGCTGGCTGTTGGTTCGACGCTGGTTGCAAAGCGGCCAAGCATACCGCCAGGTTTCTCCTCATCAAGATCGATGAATGTGGTGCTCTTGTTACCGATGTCTTTGCACGTTCCCGTGCGGTACACCTCCTTACAGATGTGCTTTTCAAAATCCCATACTGTGACCTCTCCCTGATCGCTACCACCGGCAATGTACAATCGAGTCTTTTTCAACTTTGGGAAGAAAACTTGGCAAAGACGATGTATAGGCGATGCTCCGTGACATACCCAGGCTTTGAGACGAAGCTTGAAGCGGAGATCCCAGAGATCAAGTACGCCGTGCGAAGTCCCTAATAGCAGCCAATGTGCTCTCTTATCCACACAGAAGCAGGTGGGTGTTCCGTGATCCAAAGGGTTATTGAGAGTGTATAGCAGTTCCATGGTTCTCAAGTCTAGTGCGATGACCTTGGAGGTATTGGTGGCTAATAGAAGCACTGACCTGCTGTCTCCGTTGTAGTGTTCCGACCATACAGCACAATCGCCCTTGGGAAGCTGATATTCGCGAAGAAGTCGAGGTCTTCCGAATTTGGCATTGCCGTCCTGGCTCTGGAGGTAGTCTACACGTACCACATGTACACTCCCATCACTCCCTGTTGCAACAAACGAATAAGTCTGTTCTACAAACACCAGACTTGTGACCTTGACATCCTCACCCAATCTGTAAGTCTGTCGCGATCTCCGGGTGATATTACGCTCCAGACGCGACGTGTCCCAAATCTTTACAGTACCGTCATCTGATCCGCTGATGAAGAAGCCTTGGTCCGGGGATACCAGAATTCGCGTGACAGCAGCAGTGTGCTCCCCGAAACTAGCCACTAAGGTGCCTTCCGGCCTCCATGGTATACCGGGTGCCGATTGATGAGCATCCTTATATCTAATTGGCTGTCGCCGAACCGGTGGCTGTATGCGAGGACCGAACTCGATCTCATCTGTAGGGAAGCGCTCTAGCAGCATGGAATCTAAAAGCTTGAGGATTGCCGGATCGTTGCCCGTATAATTATGTGCGTTCCTAAATCGGATCCGCATTGGACTTCGCTCATGCCGATCGAAAGCGAGCGGGGAGTTCGGAGGTCGGGATCGTGAAGAATCTCGGACGTGGGTTCCATCCACCTTTCCGAAAGCGTTTGCAGAAGTAGTACCAATCTCTGCCAATGCTTTGTTCTCTCCTTTGCCGAGCAGTCCCAGCGCACTGCTGCGGTGTCGAAGGCTACCAGGATAGTCACTCGAGCCGATAGAGTTTGATGGCGACAGAGACGGCTTCGCGATTTGTAATGATCTCCGTCGCGTATCGGTTTCGGAAGGTGGCGAGCCCAGACTAGAGTGTGCGTCGTTCGAAGAAGACATCTTCGATCGTACGGGAATGGTTATTCCCCTCTCTTCGCGTATGAGGCGTCCCGCTTGACTCTCAAAATGCGGCATACGGTCAGCCAGCCCATTAGCCTCCGTAGTTGATGCATCCAACAGGGCATCCTTGATTGTTCGAGGCTGCATATGTTCCTCAGGAGCGTGTGGCTTCCTGGTTTGTTCCATGACTTGACGGACGTCTTCATCGAAAAGTACAGTCTGGGCTTTGATACCAAGATCGTGCAATAAGACAACGCTATTGAATTTCGTAGTTGGAGTGGAAAGACTGTCAGACCGCCGGCGATGGCTTACCCTCCAGATGAACTCTCGCAGAGCAACAAGTTTGAAATCATCTTCTATCGTCATACCTGCATTACGAAGCTTTCGTAGCCATAGCTCGTCTTCCTCGTTTTTTGGTAACCGTTGCAGTACCTTCTGGTCTAGTTCACGCCCAGAAATTGTTGGAAGGCTATCGTCTGATGAACCAAAGGTGAACGTCTGCTGATGCCTAGCTGCGATCCAGAACTGTCCTTTTTGAGATTGAAGTGCCCAGTTTGAAGCCATCTCTAGGAGTAAACGTGACATAGGTAGCTTCAAAGACTCCAGAATTCGTAGCTCAGAGAATTCTGAGGGTATGACTTTTAAATACGGTCGAATGAGGTTGACTAGAATGCTGTGCGTATCGGCTACCGACAGGTACCTAGAGGCGGCCGAGATGAATTGTGCAGCTGCCTCTCGTATCCACAGATTGGGGTGCATGGTAAGTCGGGCAAGGATGTCCACCAGCTCCCAGGTCTTGGAGCGCTGGAATAGGCCAAGCTCTGCCATGGACGAAAGTGCTCGAATAACCTTTTCAACCACAAACTCTTCTGGATCTGTCAATGCCTGAACCATAAGTGGTAGAATGTAACCTTCCAGGCTAGCACCGCCAACGAATACGGCCACGCCCACAATGCCCTCAAAGAACGCACACTTGAGCATCCAATCTGGATCATTCAAATAGGTGTTGAGATGACTGAGGACGACATCATTGGCCCTAGGACTGCCAAAGAAAACGCAGAGGTCAGAGACGGACTTGAGCATGGCTCGACGAACCGCAGCGTCGCTGTCAGTAAGAAGAGCTTTAGTATGCTTCTCGAAGGCTTCTACGAGAATGCGACGGTCCGAGTCAAACTGGTTCCGGTGAGCAGACGAAGACATGTCATCTTCCGTTTCGGGATCTGCAGTGGGTAATGATCCCTCTGCACGCAGAGCTTGGATCATATCCAGATACCTAGCCGCAGTAGTTGCCAATGTGCCAATACAAAAGGCATACTGCATACGAACAAGGGACCCAACGTTGGTAGGATAATCGGGTAGATATGTCTCTAGTCGTGGCAAAACATACTCCGGAAAGATGTAGGCGTTTAAGGGAGAGACGACCTGCACCATAGCAAGGATTTGCGTCAGCGTGCGTAGTGCAGCAATCTTGACTTGGTCGGACTTGTCGACTAGCAATTGGGCCACGTAAGGGATCACTCGGTCCAGCTTTGCTTCGTCTGTCAAGCGCTCTGAGAATGCCAGGAGTAACTCGAGGCCGCGAACACGGGCAGAAGCTCTCGCTGTTCCACGTAGACAAGACACGACAATAGTCAAGAAGACCAAGTTGCCGTCGTCGATAGCTAGACTCCGGGCAGGAGAAGCTTGGTGCTGATAGTTTGGTATGTTGACGAATAGCGGGAAGAGCTTGGCGTTTGGCTTTGGAGGAGAAAATTCTGGTCTAATGAGCTCCTTTCCTTCCTCGTTGGAAAGCAGGTGGGAGATCTTGTCGTAGTCGCTATATATCTGCTCTATACGCTCATCAGGTTCACCAAGATGTTCTGCTCCGGTGGTTACAGGCTTGCGCCCCGACGACGGATCAGTGATTGAGTACATGTACTGTTGCAAAAAGCCATAGAAGTATGTTGGGAATACCTTGCCTTTCCAGTGCGTCAAATAGTCTTCAGCAGTCATGCGTGAATTAGGGTCTACTTGTATCATGTGCAAGATCAGTTCCCGTACGCTAGCATCCTGGATTTTGTTGAGATGGGAATGTTCGGGGTTGTATTCGCCTTGTCGATACTTGAAGAGCTGACTGAGGGAGAAGATGGGTGCTTCCAAGAATAGTTCGGCAATAACGCAGCCGACGCTGAAGATGTCCATGGCCCAATTTACATCGCCCTCGCCTTCAGGTTGCTGTCCAGCAGCCAGGAACCTCTCTGGTGCAAGGTAACAAGTGCGGCGACCGGAGAGGTCGAAGTAGAAGGAGAAGTCGGCAGGGTTATCTTCCGGTAGATGTGCTGGCTTGTACGAGGACGAAAAGTCGGCGAGATACAGCCAATTCCAGGATGTGACAAGGACATTCTCGGTCTTGATGTCGCCATGATAGATGTTCCTGGCGTGGCAGTCTCGTACAGCGCAAAGGAGCTGGAACGAGAGCCATTTCTTCTCTATCTCTTCCAGGAATGGACGTGTACTACATGGTGTTGAATAAGAGACATGGCTGGTAAAGGAACAAGGACGTACCTCAACCGATCGTATAGAGAGCTGTGGATGTATTGGCGTACAAGATAACCGCAAGCAGCTGTCTCAATAACGCGGTGATATGGGATGGCATTGGGCACATCTGCCAGCACTTTGCGTTCATCTTGTAAATGTTAATCAATCAGCTGCGAGATGACGGAGCTTGTACGAAACTCACGGAGTAGCCGTTTGACATGTTCCTGGAAATCAAATTGAGCATATGGTTTCATTACCACTCGGGCTACGACAAGACCGTCCTTGTGGCGCGCCCGTACGGCTTTCATAAAACGCGCAGCCCCCAGCGACTTCTCATACTGGAGATCCGCTAGCTCAGGCACGTCAATGTTGGCTGAACCAGCAGAAAGGGTGGTGAGGGAGAAGCCTTGACCCATGGCAGCGGTTGATGCGCGGGTCTAGTTGTGGTGGTAGTCGTGTTAGGATGTTGGGCAGTGTTGATGCGCCACGACGAACATGTTGAAGGGTGTGATGCGGATCTTTCAGTGTGTATACTCGAGGCAAATTCTCGTTGGATGGAGTCTTGTCAGACGGGATCGCATGCGTAGTGTCTAATTGTACGTTCGCACGCGTCAGGTGCAGCCTTCCAGGTCATCGTTCATCCGTCGCGCCCGCCTTGACACCAACCCCAAAGCGGAAAGGTCACCCGCAGCCCACTTGATCTCGTGCATCGCAACACGTAATGACCGTGTCCCTCCCTCTCTCTCTCTTTGAACACACAATGGCGGAAAAGAAGGAACACGTCGTCTTCTTCCACCCCGACCTGGGCATTGGCGGGGCGGAGCGCCTGGTCATCGATGCCGCAGTCGGCCTCCAGAATCGCGGGCACAAGGTCACCATCTTCACATCGCACTGCGACCCGCAACACTGCTTCGATGAGGCGCGCGATGGTAAGCCTCTACTACAACACCTCGGACCACCCGCCGCCTATGCCTGGCCACGCAGCTGAGACCTGACGCGCGCACAAAGGAACCCTCGACGTACGAGTGCGCGGAAACACCATCGTCCCCTCCACCATCTTCGGCCGCTTCGCTATACTTTGTGCCATCCTGCGCCAGGTACATTTGATACTCCAGATTTCCCTGTTCACCGAAGAACTCCCGAAACTCGCGCCTTCCTCGTTCTTTGTCGACCAGCTCAGCGCTGGCATTCCACTCTTGCGCCTGCTACAGCCCCGCCCACGTGTCATCTTTTACTGCCACTTTCCCGACAAACTACTAGCCAAGAAGGGCGGACTGTTGAAAACACTATACCGTGGGCCTTTTGACTGGCTCGAGAGCTGGAGCACGGGATGCAGTGACACCATTGTCGTCAACAGCAACTTCACCAAGAGCATTTTCGGCGAGGCCTTTCCTGCCCTGAAGCACCGCGAGCCTGGCGTTGTATATCCCTGCGTAGACATCACCGCAGCCGAGTCGGTCGACGAGGTCACGCCGTTGTGGAAGAACAAAAAGGTGCTCCTCAGCATCAATCGCTTCGAGAAGAAAAAGGACGTGGCACTTGCAATTAGGGCATTTGCGGGCCTGTCGCCTAGAGAGCGCGAGGATGCACGGCTGGTCATCGCAGGTGGCTATGATCCTAGAGTGCCCGAAAATGTTTCTACATATACCGAGTTGTGCCACCTGGCAGATTCACTCAAGCTGAAGCACGCGACTGCTAAGACCGTCATCACTGCCCAAGCCATTCCTGACGACATTCCGATTCTTTTCCTCCACTCTGTTCCGAATGCTTTCAAAGCCGCGCTACTACATACCTCGCGCCTCCTTGTGTACACTCCTTTGCATGAGCACTTTGGCATCGTACCGCTAGAAGCCATGTTGGTAGGCACACCGGTCTTAGCTGCTAATGAAGGTGGACCCACTGAAACAGTCATAAGCGGCCAGACAGGTTGGCTGCGAGACGTCACCAAGGTACAGGATTGGACCGAGGTCATGCGCATTGCGCTCGAAGATGGCGAAGGTGAGGAACGGCTGAAAGAGATGGGCAAGTGGGGCAGGGATAGAGTTGTAGCCGAATTCTCCAAAGAGAAGTTGGCTGAGAGGCTGGACACGGAGATCAGTGGCATGATGCAGAAAAGTGTTCGCCCGCCACTGATACCATTTGCCGCAGTCGTTCTAGCTGTAGGCTTGATGGGCGCCCTGGCTGCAGTGAGCATGGTACTAGCTTTGAAACAATAGGCCTGTGTTCTCGAGTAGTCACGAACTATCATCACTTGTCGAATATGTTTCCTTGTTTCCTTGACAATGGCTCCTATGGCTCTAATTCATCCTTCCATTGGCACAGTGAAGCAGAAATACTCTCGAACTTGGCCTCGTTAGGTAGACAATTCGAAAAACAGCGAATGCGGTAGGAGACGTCAAATCACGTGCGTTGAATTTCTATCGTTAACTATTTATTCATTACGGCCTTCACGCTAGGCACTTCATCCTCTTTCTCCAGAATATCTGGCACAGGGCCAATGGGCGTAATCTGGAATTTGTTGATCTGACCATGACTCTTGGTATAGTGCTTCTTGATGTGTTCAAAGTCCGTGGTCTCTTTGAAAGCGGGGTAGTCCTATTTCAGTCATGTTAGTACAACAGTTATGATCCACAACATGCAGATGTATCTGGAGCAGGAGATGCAAAAGATGGGAACATACCCAGTACAAATGACGCATCCACTGATGTAGGAGAGGGTATCCTGATCTAATATCGCGAATGTTGCACTTAAAGTGCTGGACATAGACGGGATCGAAGCGAATGATAGTTGTGAAGAGACGGATATCAGCCTCAGTCACATGTGGGCTTGAAAGAAGGTATGGTGTTGAAGACTTGGACAATGACTCTTCCAGGCGATCGAGAGACTTGAAAAGCTGTGTCACAGCTTTTGTGTAGGCCTCTTCTGTGCTGTACTATTATTAATACGTTGCAGTCAATGTTGAAGGGACGGTATAGGGTAGCATACGTAGCGAACCCTGACTTGTAAACACCATTGTTTACATCGTTGTATACCCAGTCGTTCATAGCCTCGATATCCTTCTGGAGATCTTTGGGAAACAAATCCACCTTCTTGTACTTCTCCTCGATGATGTCGTCAAACTCGGTGTACAGCATCCTGATAATCTCGGCGCTCTCGTTGCTGACAATCTTCTTGGCTTTCTTATCGTAGAGCGTTGGTACAGTGAACCGACCCTCATAGTCTGGGTTCTGCTCAAAGTAGATGTCACGTAGATGCGTGTATTCATTGTGGAGTGGGTCTGGTGTTGTGTTGCCTGAAACCTGCTCATCGGGGGTTGCGAATCGCCAGCCTTTCTCCGCCATGTGCCAGTGTACACTGTTATAGGAGATGATATCCTCGAGGCCCTTTAGATGACGGACGATGAGTGTGCGGTGGGCCCATGGACAAGCGTAGGAAACGTAGAGATGGTATCGGCCTTTCTCGGGCGGAAACTCAGCACCGGGTTTGTTCTGAATCCAATTCCTGAAGACGGACGTTTGGCGTTTAAACTCGCCACTCTTGTCACCAGGTTTGACCTGTTGTCGCAATCAGTATGCCGATGCTGGGTCTGCCGCCCGTTCGATACCTAAGGAATAGAGACTAGACTGCGTGCTTGCGACAATCCTCTCTTCATGGGCACTTACCCAATCAAGGATCGACCCCTTCCCATCCTTGCTATCTTGCTGAGGCGCTTTGTCCATGGCTGCGCGGCTTGATGTTACGATAAAAGGTCGTGTATGTCGTATCGCAAAGGAAGAACGTTTCGAGATTACCCTGAGCCGCAGTGTACGAGAGAACATGGAACGGCGACTTGAAACTATATGAGCAAACGTTGTGGCTATATAGCTGTCATTGAAAGCTCGCAGCTATACTGAGACGGAGACGTCATAGCTTTTCTTGGTTCCGATTTGGTGGGGCGCGCTTTCCGAGGGTGGAGTTTACTCAGCATTTGGAAAGCTTGACTAACGTCCGCCGTGACAAAGCATTTCGTGATAATGTTCCGCTTTGACTGCAAACGCTAGGCATCAAGTCAGTGCGTATCGAGCGGGCTAGAAAGGCCATTGGAATAGAGAATTACTATCACGAAGGTGGAAGGACGCTCTGAATTTGATGGGTATCTATTGCTTTTGCCTGTTCGTCCAACGTCTATATGTATAAGACCTTGTGCAAAAACTTGTTACGCCTTAACCATATTATACACAGTAGCCTGCCCACAAACTTCATTCTATCCTACACAAGTAAATCATCTCTGTGTCTGTATGCCTCAGAGCAGGGCGGCGCCTACGTTTCCTAACGTCTGTTTCGTCACATCGTCCCGTACCTTGCCCACTTTCTTGGCTGAGTCAAGGATAGCCCCCTCAATGGCCTTGAGAGCTTCGACGAGCTCACGGCGCTGATCACGGGGCGCGCTTCGGCTGCCAGTCAGTTGTTCAGCCTTCTCCATCGTGCCAGCCTCCATCGTTCGTAAGTGTGCTTCAATCTCGCGGATCTGGCGCTGGTACACATCCAGAGTACTGCCGAGCTCATCAGTACGGCGGTTGAAGTAGCCCATCAGGTCAACAGGCTTTGTCGGGTCGTCATCATCCAGAGCGCTTGTTGCGGGGGCCTTTGTGCTTGAAGCTGTAAGGTTGGCATTATTGCGGTAATGAAATTGTGCTGGCAGCCGTTGATTTTCGATGGCACGGAAGCTGAGAGTCGCGTCGTCGGCGTCTTTCTTGACAAGATTTTTAAGGTGTGCAATGTTGGCAGAATCGTTGTCCAGGCCAACTTCGACGGTGGAGAGGATGGTCTCGATGTATGCTACGTCAGGCGCGATAGTGGAAATGTCGCCCTCACTGCCGGGAAGAGCCTCGCGGATCTGGTTGCAGTAGTTGACCTTGCGCTGAATGCCGTCGTCGAATTGCTGAATGAGGTTTTGTATTTCGGGGTGCAAGTCGTTGAACCGCGTAGTTCCTCGTATCGAGTCTAGGGTCATCTGCACCGGCTGTGCGCTTGAGCTCATCTGGGTTCCTCCAAGCGTACAGCCACCAAGTGTATTCGACCTGTTTTGTGTGTTGGTGCCACCGAAAAGACTGTTCTGTTGCTGTGGCTGAGCCTGCTGTTGGGTCGAACCGAAAAGCGACGGGGTCGATGTTTGGTTTTGCTGAGTGGATGTGTTGTTTCCGAATAAAGAGGGTGTTGTTGTCTGTTGTGTTGAAGAGGCGCTAGAAGATGCAATTAGCCCTTGTGTCACAACGCATAGTCCTCGTCACTTACAACAGCGACGGCTTCGACTGGGTGCCTCCGAATAGCCCACCGGATTGGGGCGCGTTCTGCGTCTGATTTTGAGTATTTCCGCCCAACGCGCCGCCGAACAAGCCTCCGCTCTGGGGCTGTGTTGGTTGCGCTGTAGATGAGCCAAAGAGTCCTCCGCTCGCCGGCGCTGTCGTCGCAGGCTTGTTCAAATTGCCAAAGAGGCTGCCGCTTGAGGGCTGGGAAGTCTGGGTTTGGCCGCCGAAGAGCGATCCTGACTGTGCTTGTTGTGGTTGTTGGGTAGACCCAAAGAGCCCTCCGCTGCTCTGAGGCTGGCTTGCCTGCTGCCCTTGGTTCGCATTGTTTCCGCTGCGAGAGTCAGTCTAATGCATTGATATGGCGCCATTGCCAGCAAAACTGCGACGCGCGCATGAAGCACGGCAGTAGCACTCGTATCGCTTGAGTATGAGCGTTTGACGGAGGATGGAGAAGCACTTACAACAATCCACCCCCACCAGTATTGATACTCAACGAGTTTGAGCGCCCAAATCCTGCCATCTCGTGCGAGTGTCCCTAGCTATGTTTGGTAGCTTCGTTGTGTAAATGCAGTCGCTTGCGAAAGATTTACAAGGACAAGGTTGCAGCCGCGAACAAAGTCTACCCGTTGAGAAGCCCGTAGAGATTATAACGAGACGGCGAGAGAAGGCCTGGGAGAATGCGCGTGGTTAGAGGTGCAAAGGTTGCGCCCGGAGGTGACAAGCAACGTCTGCGTCTGTTTGGCTGCGCGCCAGCAACAAGCACAGGCCCGAACGCGTCCACTCTACTCGGCTAATCATTCCCTCATCCAGCAACTCAAAGGAAGCTCAGGTTCGTTAGCAGTGGCATTACTACGAGGGTCGTTCAAGACACGACTTCTAAACCTTGTTTCACTCTCGACAACAAAAACAAGCAAAGCAGAGGACTGAACGCTGGCCTAGCTTCTTCTCTCAAACAAGCACTCCAGAGTGCTGGATACATAGTAATTCCCTGGAGGATCTCAACTGCCGGGGACGCGCTCTGCGACTTGTGGACCAAAGAGAACGACAAAATGGCAGACGAATCTGACGACGATCTCTACGGAGACGAGACTACTACGCAACAGCAAAAGGATGCGAAGAAAGAGGAGGACGACTCTAGTGGTGACGAGCCCATGGATGAAGAGTCGGGCGACGAGGAAGAAAGCGACTCGGTACGCTGCACCGGAAGCCTGCCAAAAGCTAGCTGTCATTCTAACGAAGGTGTAGGATATTGATATCATTATCGAGAAAGCGCCAGCGCCTCCCAAACCCGCAGGGTAAGCTTCAAACAAGCTTCAAACAGCAGTTCATGCACTGACAAGCCCGTCCAGCACGCAGGCCCCCCCAGAAAGCAAAGCCAAAAAGATCGAAGCCCCCCCCGCCTCATCCACTACTCCCTCGCAACAGGGAGCCCCCAAAACTGTTCCCACCACCGGCGGCACTGTGCCCCAACTGTCCGCCGCAGCCCTTTCAGGCGCCGCCTTCCCCGCACAACGCACCTCTACTATCGATGTGAACGGAAATCCTGTCTACCCTCCTCAAGGCAAAGAGATCCTCAGTGTGGACATTGATGCAGATCTAGCTGAAGAGCAAAAGATCTGGCGCCGACCAGGTGAAGACCAGTCAGATTACTTCAACTACGGTTTCGATGAGTTTACTTGGGAATTGTACAGGCAGAGACAAGTCAGCATGGCCAACACGCTGCAAGGTCAGAAAAACGACATGGCACAGATGCAGGCTATGATGGGCGGTGGACCGATGCCGGGTATGCCTGGTATGGGCGCTGGCCCACAGGGCAACGGTGGACCAGGCGGTGCGCCGCCAACAGGGCCTGGAGGTGGTGGTAATGCTATGGGACCTGGAGGTATGAATGAACAGCAGATGCAGATGATGATGCAGGATATGATGGCGCAGGGAATGGACCCCAGCCAGATGGACTTTGCATCCTTCATGCAGATGGCTGGCCAGGGCATGGGTGGCTTCGGTGGTGGACCTGGCGGCCAGCAAGGCGGAGGCTTCCAACAAGGTCATCAAGGCGGCGGAAGAGGTGGACGCGGAGGTAGAGGAAGGGGATGGTAGCACGGTGAAGACGACTCCATATCTGATCGGGATAACAGCGCGGGAAAGGGTCGATTTATGATGGTACATGGCATCACGGCGTTCTGAGTGTATTACTACGATACCACGGGTGGGGACAGCCTCATAGCGCAAAGCAGTCTGTTTTAATTTATACAGATCAATCTACTTCCAGCTCGAGCGCTTCACTACATAGGCCTCCATGTTTGTGGTAGAGTCACCAGGTCATCCCGTGGATATTCCACTGCATATTCGCTCCTTGAGAGCCACACGCGGTGCAAACCAAACCTTTATGCGCCTCACAATGGTCGTGCGCCTCCTTGTTCCCCTGTAGGCGTGGGGTTTCGCGCAGTCGCGAGCTGTACTGTCTACCTGCTTTACATGTTTATGTCACTATCCAGACTCTTAGCGATATAGTCGCTATGTCTCCATAGGTTCTCCGCCTTGAAGGATATGTGCTGGTATCCGTCCTTCAGCGAAATCCTTCTCCAGCCGTGCCATTTCCGCCAGACTGCTCGCGTTGAGGATGGCAGCGCGCATGCGCTTCTTCTCTTCGTCGGTGTAGATACGCTCTTTACCCGAGTCGGCACCGTTTGTGAATGTGGGGACAACAAAACCTTTCGACTTGTTGCTGGAGATCTGGCGGAATCAGTATCTGATCAGAGGCAGAAGCAGTGTACATGACATACCTGGTTTGCAAGCTCGGTGGGCTCCTCTGCAGTTCCAAATAGCTCCTTGGCCGTCTTTCGTTCAGCATCGCGTACTTTGACAAAGTCTAGGAATCGCACAGTAGGGCAGCGCCAGATGACCCAATACCGGTAGTTCTACGCCACGTTAGCATCCTGCACATTATAGTCTACTGTCATGCGATTTCGAGCCGGCCAAATCGCACCAAGGGGCTCACCCTGCATCATCTCCGCTCCTCGGGCTCAAGTGTGCTTGCACAATTAGGCTCGAAGTATCATGGTTCAAGGGATTTGGTACGTACCTCTTTACGTGTGACGGGATTCCCCATCAATGAAAGATAGACCAAATGCTTGAATCCCGCCAGCGGATCCAAGTCCGCCAGCTCTGCAATCTTGTTCTTGGTGAGAACTAGTGTTCGCAGATTGGGTATGCTCGAGGAGAGGTTCGGTTGGATGTTGGAGATGCGGTTCTGCGCGAGGAAGAGGGTTCGGAGACGAGGCTGGAGGGGGAAATTGCCGAGCTGTGCGATGTCGTTGTCTGTGAGATCTATGGCGTCGTTGTCCTGCAACCCTGTTAACATACTGATGCAGGTTAGGTGGCTTGGTCGACTAACTCTGGCTGCTCCCATGTTCTCGATAGCCGAAATCTTGTGACCTATATTATACGATATTGATATCAACTCAGCTCTCAAGTGTAGTATCTGTTCTTTCCAACGCACCTCGCAGATCGAGTTCACGCTCCGTGAGACAGTTGATGAAAGAGAGGGAGTTGTTGATCAGGTCTGTCGTTAACCTCATTTTGGCGATTGGTGATGGTTGATTGGTTTCTGGTCAAATGGACAATATTAGAGGTTTCAACGTGCTTCGGTATCGTCTGTCCTTTTGCGCGGGTTTCGAAAGTTGGTCGCGAAGTTGGAGCTTGTACTGAAATTCGTAGAGCGCCAAGGAAGTTCCCACTAGCGCGACTTCCAGCTCCTGGTCACTTCCAGACATCGTCCTTCGACCCCGCTCCGCCATGCGAGCAATTATCCTTGTTACATACGCGCTGGTTTTATCATAGCAGACCAAGAGACTGCAGGCCGACTCGGGATATGCGCTGACGAGTAGCGTTTTGCAAATTGAACTCCATATCTTTAGAACACGTCTGCCGCTGTCAGCACAAGTGTACCCAGGCAACGCATCGTTTCTTCTACATACTAGCCTTCTTCATAATCGATAAACAATCTTCCCAGCATGGCTCGGATCATATTGTAACTCCCTGATTGGACACGCTCCTCTGAGTATATATATGCCAGTCACACATGGCCGTTTTCCACAAGGCTGGACTCAAAGAATCAGCAGCCACACTGTCTGATCTCCACTGCCCGGCAGACCGGTGAATGCACCGTTAGAGCCTCGTCTCTACTCTCTCATAGTAGTTTTGTCTTGTTATTTGTTCCATTGGCTCTTCAAACCCGTGTAGTCCACGATTGGATCGCTGCCATCCGGTGAACAATGCAAGCCATCAGGACCAGTAACTGTGCAGCCTGACACGTTTCGTTGCGGCTCGACATGATGTATAACATGATAGTTCGGCGCTCCCAAACTACTTTTCGATTCATCCTAGCCTCATCACATCTTGAATCGACTTAACATGGCAGCATGCACGATATGCAGCACTTGGATCAGAGGTCCCGGAAATCGATGCACGCAACACCGCTACGTCAGAAATAGATACGATGACTATAACTACAGTAGTGACTCGACGAATGCTCGCAGCGCCCGTCACAGTAGGGGCACAGGCACTCGTCCATATCGTTTCTCAAACAACCAGGACATATATGGACAATACGATACCAGCAATGCTCTCGTACGTCACAGAATACACAGCAATGCACACCGGTCCAGCTCTCATCCCAATGAGCTAGCAAAACCTCTTGTCCATGTTTTCGATAGATTCAGCAACACGCATGCCGTCGCATCCGTGCAATACTCCGCGAACCCATCCTCTGGAAGTTACTCCATCTCAGCCCAGGCAAATCTCGATCGCGAACAATGCACCAACTGTCGTGAATGGTTCCCAGATGGTCTCAAGCTACAGTACCATCAACAAGAGTTCCCAATCGAATGCGAGCAGTGCAACATATGTCTGAGGTACGATAATATAGCATACCATGCAACGAACGTCAAACATGAGAGGTGTTTCGTGAGAGGATGTGAGAGTGATTATAGGACAGTGGGCAACTGGAGGCATCGCTACGTCGAGAGACATGTGTTGGGCAGGCACACACAACAGAGTTATCATTGAGAGAGCACGAATGTATACCGGGTCGTGTTGACGGACTCGGTTTAATTTCCGCAGATCAGACTGCGGACTTATGATGCTATGACTAGAACGAGGGTTACATCTGATGTGGATAACTCCCTCTTGAGTGTTCTCATTTATTTTACCTGTGTTTCGAGATAGTTAACTCGTGCTGGTTTGACAGTATACAAACTGGATATAGCAGCAGTGTTGAATAGAGGCGAACATGGCGAAGACGGTAGTAAACATAGCCATGACTTAATACGCAGTGATGTGACCGATGTCGATCTCATGATGGTTCAATCTTACCTGGTGTTTTTGGCCGAGGTAAAGTGGATATCGTGATGGATGTTTGAAGAACGCTTTGAGTTTGGTTTCGAGACGGCCATTCATCCGCAGAAGAAATGTCAAAGACTTTAGGCAGAACCTGTCTACGACCTAGAATACATCGCTCAATCTCGGTCATGCTTGTGGGTTGACGTAGGATCCAAAAAATAATGGACTAGGCATGCAAAAGAAGGAAATCTTGTTTCGGTGATGCTGACACTTCCTATCGACGAAAAATCTCTACCTGCCACATGTCCCTAGGTTACGAGCCATGCAGCTGAGTGCCACGCATTGAATATGCTCAGGTGGATCTTGACGGATGCAAGTTGCGTCTGAAGATTACGAAACAATCGGGGTAGAACGGCCATGTAATGATATATACTGCACCATGCGCCATGTGTCCAGAGAGGAAGAGATCGACACGTACTGGTGTTTATGGGGTAAAGCTGAGGCGAGACTCCGAGTGTCCTTGTATTGCTGGAACTCGTCGCCGGTATCGGGTGACGATCGTGCAGTCCGCCTTTGGTACGGGGTGATGCATAGTGAGGCGATCTAGGATAGACAGATGCGTCTTGTTCCAACGAAGTCATACCGAGCGTTTAACGCGCAAACAGAGGCGCCCAGCGGAGTGTCGAGCGAGTCTTGGATGCCACCACACCGCTTATTGTGCTGAGTTGGTATTATCATGAGTTGTATAGACAGGCTATAGAAAGTACAATCAAGATGCGGTTTACTGGCTGAGCCTTTCTCGACTCACTGGGACGTGAGCTGACATGGTTACACGATGTCGATAAGTATCCGTTGAGTGATGCAGCCCATGGCAGTACCGATAGTGATCTATTGTTTGCTGGGCAATGTGCTTGTTCCAATGGAAGAGCGAGGTAAGTGGCTTCCGTCTGGGCTGATAGGCACCCGCGGAAGTGGTCCGACACAGAGCAAGTTGTTGATATCGAAAGTGCGGGTTGGCGCGCGTCAGCCTGTCAACGAGAGGCGGAGGATTGCACCAGGACGGTTTGGAACGACATGCATATCATGGTCTGGGGTACCCCGGGAGATGTGCAGCCGTAGTCGTTGATGACTGACGGCGGGACGTATGGCACGACGATGGACAAAGGACAATGGCGCGCTGTCGACGCGAAAGCCTATGGCCATGTCGTGAAAGCGAATCTTGGTCCCACTTGTCGGACGTGTGACGATGAGAATTCTTGGGTGGAGACGTGGTGGAGGGGTGATGTGCGCCGTGGGTCGATCTTGTTCACGATAGTCGGGAGTCGTCTCACCGCCCTTCTATAACTAAGCAGCAACCGGCGTCGACTAAACCCAAACACTAGCAGCGAATCCACTACGTTACAGCGCGCTCCCCTCACTAACCCACGCGACACGCTTCCTCTCTCTGCTGTCCAAGCACCCCGCTGCTGAGGCCTGTCTGGCGACTGCTGCCTCCTGTACCGTGCACAAAGTCACCTTGTGACGCCATCACCTTCACCCCCATCCGTCCACGTCGCCCGCCCTCACCCGCCCGCAAGAAAGAGACGGTCCCTCTGCTGCCCCACGCAAAGCCCGCCAGCCGCAGCAACAACAACAAAAACAACAGGCGCCCTCCGACTGCCATGGGTCAACCAGCACCTCGCACTGCTCGAGCCCGCCCAACCCACGACGCCTCTCTCGCCCACTGCTAAGACGACGGGCGCGCTTCCATGGAGGCATGCGCCCACTGCCAGACATGATCGGACACCTGTTTAGCAGCCGCAAGGGCAGCAGCGCGTCTCACGCGCCGCCGCCGCCGACGGTGCTCGACTCGGCGACAGAAGAGAGCCACACGCGCCATCTGCTGTATCCCGAGTACAACACGCTCTACCACCCCGAGGGCCAGCCGTATCCCTTGCACGCCGCGCCCTTGACCCCAGGGAGCGGCCATGATGGGCCCCTGCCGGAGATAGACCTCGACTACCCGCGCGACTGCCGCATCATCATCGCCCAGGACGAGACACCCGCCATGCCCAAGACCATCCTGTTCGACTCCAAGCCTGCCCCACCACGCGTCGACGCTCCCACATCGCCCAACCTCCGCACCCGCGCATTTGGCGCCGCCAATGCCAGCAATGCCAGTACGCCAGCGCCGACGTTTGGGGGATTGCATGCCCGCACATCGTCGCTCGTCACAGAGCCCGCCGCGCCACCACGCTCGCCCACGGTCGGAGGCTTCACGCGCATACGCACCCGCGGCAGCTCCATATCCTCCATGCCCAACATCGACGAGCACGCCCAGGTCCAGGCCAAAGCACAGGCAAGGGCCAAGGAGTCAACCGACCTGGCCAACATCTGCCTCGACTGCATGTTCGGCAACCTGGCCATGAACTACCGCGGCAACTCCAACAAGATACACATTGTGCCGCTCGACACAAAGCCAGCCGACTCGTCGTTGCTGAGCACCAGCGTCCAGGACGCTACCAACTCTCTTGGTCGCGCCGAGGGCCTTCGCAGAAGGAGCCATCTCGCCAAATCCTTCACACCCGCCAACCTTCCAACCGACCTACCCCGCGCCGACTCCAGTGAGGGCGTACCGAAGGAGCCCAGGCGGCGTACCATCTTCATCACGCGCATGTTTTCAGTCACTGTGCCGGAAGAGGAGCACGATGATCGCACCCCCACCCCGCAGAGCTCACTGCCAAAAGGCAATGGCTTCCCCTTCCCCGCACCAAACACGAAACCAGGTGCCCCCAAGGCACCGTACCCTTCGCACGTGCGAAAGAGCCCCATGTATGCCATCACCATCATCCTCCACCTTCCCATATCAAACACATCTCCCAGCGTGAGACCCTCTTCTCGGAGCGCCAATGCCAGAACGCCGGTGCACCTATCTACCTCTGCTCCTGGGCAGGACTCGCTTGGTTCTTCTTTGGACTCGGAACGACGCGCAGGATGGGCCTTCATCGACTCCAATCTCGGCGTTGATTCACTTCTATCCTCGTCGCTATGTAGTGATGTCGATGACCGTGTCGATGTCGTAGGGCAACACTGGGACGTCATTATGCGTGCTCTCAGTAGCCTACAACACGTGGTACAGGAGAGAATATTGGCCCAGTTCAAGGCGCCTCGGTCGCCAGAAGGCATGCCTACGCCTACAGCTCACCATCAGCGAAACCAGCCTTCGCGGGCTAGTCTTCGCGACACTTCTCTCCACGCCAGCCGGCGGGCCCTGCGATTGCAGCCCAATGCCCTCATGATGGACAAAGAAATTCAAACCGCAGCAGAGCTTACTGGCAATCGCGTGGTGAGCGGCATGAGGATCCCTCGTGTCATGACAGGTCAGGGCAAGTGGGGTGTGTGGCGCGAAGAAGCCAGATGGCTTGGTCGCTGGGCAGGTCGACGTGAACAGAACTTTTTCTTCTTCAACCTCCTTACCGCTTTCCTCGGGAATCACACCGAGTGGCTCAACGTCTTGGGACCCAAGTGGTACCGTAAGCGTCATCGCGAGCAGCAAAAGGCAACTGCCGGTGAGATTCTAACAATCCCTAACCGCACCGTCATCGTCTCTCCAGACAAGATGGCTGCACGGAGACTCATCTTTCTACTCACCGCCTTCTTACCACCCAACGCATCTGCCATGGGTGAAAGTACCTACCCGCGTCCCGGCACTTCAGCATCCCACCGTGCCTATTCGCAGTCACCCCCGACCAATATGCCCCCCTCAAGGCAGCCCTCCCTACGGCGACAGATCAAACGAGGACCGCGGGCCAAGCAAAGTATGTCCAATATCCTTTTGCAGCCACCCAAGCTCCAGAGCGTTCATCAGCCACCTGCACAGATTTCAGATGAGCGGTCTGAATCGGTCTTGATCGAGACTCAAGAGCCTATGCGTCCGCTTGGACACTCTCGGCGTTCTTCTGCACATTCAGTTCGCACCACTCTAGTGGTTCCATCAATGTCAGAAGGCCCGGTCGCGACGGGTAGCACCGCTACTACCTCAACAGCCAACCCACAAGATGCGATGCCTGTCGCTCACTTCACATTTCCCAGGACAAAGTCATCTGGTACCATACCCGACATGAGACCTGAAAGTAGTGATAGCCTGGCCTCAACGAACCTGATTAGCACCCTGCACAGGAGCGGTACCGGTCAAACCAGTCTTGCTAGTAATGATTCCAGCAATACAAGTCGCTGGAGTGGCTTTATGAACTTTTGGAGCGGACGTCGTTCGTCTTCAACCGACCAAAGTGAATACTTTCAGACCACAGATGACGGTGTGGGATACCGTGGGCAAGAGCGCCCTCGGTCGCAGCTCGAGCACATGGTTCAAGAGCTCTCCATGGACCGTGTCTTCGAGGGCGATGCTGCTGATTCTCCGCTTCCACAAGATTCAGGCGAAAAAACTTCTCCGGACATATACTCCAATGCTGGCTGTCCGGGCGTTCCTGCGTCTGCTGCAAGGCCAATCCCAGAGCGCCAGAAGACTTACGAGAGTCACTTAAAACTGTATGTCAACGAAAAGGATGGCGTTATCGACGTTGACCTTCCACTGCCTGACTTTGACTCTCCTCTTCAGTCTCCACTGCTAGGGGGGTTTGGGTCAGCTTCAAGCCAGCCAGGCTCCAGCTTTGGCGAGTCCTCAGTGTTATCGACGCCTCACTGTGAGCCAGAACAGCCCGTCAACGTGGCGGGTTGGCTGAGCCAGTTCCACCCTGATTTCGCCGTCCAAGCTATAAAGCCATATCGCGAGCTTGAACGCGACATCAAGCGAGCGATGAGCGCTGAGCCCACACCTCTAAATACCGTGGCTACGCCGAGCCTAGAGTCGGGCCCGCTTGAGCGTTGGATGGATATCTGTTCTGCTCTTATTGCCGACACAAGCAATTTTTCGATCAAACGCATCAGCTTGCGGCGTCTCGTGAAGCTCATTCCCACGCCTACGTACCAATCCTCGGCTATGACACCGGGTGCCACTGGAGTGGCTCCTGCCCACTCGCGATATGGTAATCCGTACACCTCCGGTGCCGCTGCTCCAATGATGACTGAAGTACATCTTGCTGAAAAGTTCGTCACCGAAACCATCATGGATTTTGACTCCACGCTCATCGACGGCGTGGATCGCGTACTCGCGCAGTCTGGTGAGGTGACTCGTGTAAATTCTGCCCAGTCCTCCCGATCAAGCAGCCGAAGGGGTCGTCGCGATACTAGGACGGAATCGGATACAATACCACATGTCGAAGTGCCGCACGTGGATTGTAAGAGTGTGCTGTTCGAAGCACTAGAGATCGTTGTGAAAGAAGTGGCCGCTGAGCGAGGGGGTAGACAATCTTCTAAAGAAAGTGATTTGAGGAAGACGACGAGGGATGCACACCCGAAGACTGAGAATGATTCTTCTTTGAAAGAGGGTATTCGTAGATGGCTAACAGAGGTCGAGTGAACTCAGTAAGGGACGTTTCACACTGTTCTTTTCTTCATGACTTGAACTTTCATTATCTATGTATTGTATGTTCCAAGGGTGTATTATGTGGGCTTTGCTGCGTTTGAGCGGGCGTTGAAGCATTTTGAAAGCGAAGTACGACCTTCGTGTCGACGATCCTGGTGGCATCTCGCTGTGGTATAAGCTAGCGAGACAGCATTATCGGAACAGTAGTAACAAGTTGGAGCGAGGATTAGGAATATCTGGAAAGGATGATACCAATAATAGAACGATCTTGAATCTTGGAATTCCTCCAGCTTTTTGGTGTGATGTCTTCCTCAAGAAAAAAGAAGGTAGTGTCGATAACAGTTGGTATATTGAATTGCTTGACATATGATCCTTTTGTAGTAGCATGGCTAAAAACATGAACAGGACAAAGCTTCACACAAGATGAAATGTGGTGGACAAGTATGTCGTTCTATTGGAACAGCAATGCAAATGATTGTCTTAACCTTGCATGTCACCCCACGCATACGTCAAACACACAATGCACAACACCCGGGGCGTACATTTTCACCCTCTCCACATGAACCACACAGACCCGTCTCTCAAGTCCGCCGTCGATGGTATATAGTAAATCCTGGAATGTCTTTTCTACTTCATTTTTCATGCTGTCAACGTCTTTGACATTAACGTTTTCGTGCACATGAATCCATCCTTGTCGTTTTGTATCGAGCATAGCGACCGCAACACGCCACGAAAGCTTGGAAGAAGGCAGCAAGCCGAGATTGACATGCCGAACCGGTAATCTTGGCGACCGAAGTGACGGGTAGTCCAGGTCAGCGGCCTCGTTGCTTGTCTCGAGGACCACAAAGTCTGCATCGTCGAGATCTGAATGGTCAAGTTGGACCCTTTGTCGTAGCCGCAGAATGTCTTCTTGTTTAAGCACTCGACATGTCCATCTATTCATCTCTGCACCTCTTCGTAGCCCCTCTACGCTCCAGGGATTGATCTCCCAGCACAAGACTTGCTTGATGCCTTTCTCCAATGCCTGACTACTCTTCCTGTATGAGAAAGCAAAGTAGCCGATTCCAGCATAGAGGTCGACAGCCGCCGATGCAGTGTCAAGACCAGTAGTGAGAGTAGGCAGGTTCAAAATTCGCGCCTTCTCACGAACGTTGCCACGGCTGAACATTGTATAGAGCGGAGCCCAGGTTTGCCATATCCCGTTCTGGCGTGCAGTCACCCATAAAGCGTTGGCAAAGTCGATTGCGGTAGGGTTAGAGATTGTTTGTGGCGTTGGCGTACTTCCAAAGTCTCCGTATAGGGGTGTTAAATTGACTGGGCTACGAAGTATGTTTTCTGAATTGGTCATTTCGGCTGACGATGCTACCGTGGTCCTGGTTGAAAGTGGTATGGGAGAGTTTATGGCGACATGTGTTGCGCCTACCGCTTCTGCCATACTCTGCCATAATGATTTCATCGCGTCTGAGTTCACTGGATGCGTGGCAATGAGGCTTTTCCATGGTGCGGAGGAAAAGGCATTGTGTGGAAGGAGAAGCATTGGACTGTAGACAGAATACCCTTCTGGAAAATTGGAGACGAGCGCCTCAACTGTAAGTGCTTGCGACGAAGGTAAAAATTCAAGCAAGGAAGTAAGGGACTCCTCCAGAGCTTTGTGAACTGGATTCCGATGTGTTCGTCTTAGGGCCAAGGTCGTGATTAGGGCATCGTGTGAGATTGAAACGTCCTGAGATAATGCGCTAAGGGCAAGATCTTGCAACACTCTGAGCTTCAGGTCGCTGGTCTCTTCCGCATTCAAGATTCTTTCTAATCCATCCGAGTGTTGAGGATAAAGGATAGTTGTAGGAATACACATGCGTTGCTGTTTCTTGCTTCCAGATACTCGGTCACTCGAATCACAAAGGGTTGTGGTCGTGTGGCTCGAACTCTGATAGGTTCTTGTCTGGTCTTCGAGTTGAAAATCGTCTTGGAAAGATTCCGGGTAGATGTAACGGCCACCGATCGCATCGGAACATAGCTCTGGGAATTGTGTCTGCTGTGAGGAGCTTGATGGTCCCTGTATGGCTACGGGTGTATCTGCAGGAGTGGCTGCTAAGGACCAGTCAGGCTCAGCGCGATCATCATCGTTTCTAGATACAACAACATTCCTGGGGGATGCGTGTTCTTTCTTGTTCGGTGACTCGGGAGTGATTTTGCTACTTCGGTCAAGCTGACCAGCCCGTTCGAGCGCCTGTTTCACAGTCTTGACATGTTGTTTTGGTACAATAAGAGTAATTTTCGAGCTTGACAACTGTTCCATGTTGTTTGCTGCTTTAACGTGAACTGGCAAAGATTAACACAAGCAGCTGGAGGGTGGTAAAGCGTGAACGGAGCATTGTACAAAATTTATTGGAACATTGCTAGCTTCAGGCAACCGCACACAAGGGTGGCACCCATCTCGATAGCTCAGATGGAGTTCTAAGAATGGGTCTATTGAATCCGCCCGATCATCTTACTCAATATACAATTTATGAAAAGCGAGGGACGTTGCCAGGAACAAGGAAGGAGCCTCGAGATAGTCGTTGCCGATTCAGCACGTCGCCCCCACCTGTTCGGAGGCAAGTAAGCAGATGACGCAGCTCGCGGAACACCTACCCTCCGTCACACGAGAACCCAACATACATCACATACTCCACCCACGATGTCTCTCACAAACCTCGACCTCGTGAACCAATGCGATGGTTTCCCGTATCCCGATGTGAACTCGGAGACATATCTGGCATCGATAAACACTTACTACCAACTGCGCGTCTCAGGCTACAATTATGCATTGGGTTACATGCTCCCCTCTGTCGTCGAGGTGTTCCGTGGGGTACCCAGCTGGGAAATTGACGATGACGCTCGCATCCTCTACCTCGTCGGCGGTTCTACTGCGGATGAGCGATCGCAAGCGGTAGAAACGACGCTGCTGGCTATGCGACAGACGGGTCACTTCAAGGTACTGGACAAGTGGCGAGGAGAACTGTACGCCGTGTATGGTATTGGCAAAGAACTACTATTCAACGTGGAGAGGAGTGCCAGTTGCCTGTTTGGTGTAGTCACGTATGGGGTGCATCTCACAGCGTTCACAAGAAAGGAGGGGGAATTGAAAATTTGGACACCGAGACGGGCGCGTACCAAGCAGACATACGGTGGTATGCTAGACAATGCGGTAGCGGGCGGCATTGCATCGGGTGAGTCGCCATTTGAAAGTCTTGTGAGGGAGTGTGGAGAAGAAGCCTCGCTTGGGGAAGAGTTGGTTCGGTCAAAGGCAAAAGCGAGTGGCACAGTCACATACTGGTACATTCGAGATGAGAGAGCAGGAGGGGAGACGAACTTGATGCAGCCAGAGGTTCAATACGTTTATGATCTCGAACTTCCCGAAGACACGATACCAAAGCCCGGCGACGACGAAGTTGAGGAGTTCTACCTGTGGGGTGTGGAGGAAGTGCAAGAAGCTATGAGGAGGGGCGAGTTCAAGCCCAACTGCGCGCTGGTCGTGCTAGACTTCCTAGTTCGACACGGCATTCTCACTACGGAGAACGAAAGAGACTACATTGAGATTGTGAGTCGGCTGCACAGAAAGCTCGAGTTCCCTACGCTGTAAGGACGTAGACAAGGTGGTATTGTCTCGCAAGAGGTGCGAGTGGGGCCAACGAGTCGATTGGGGGTATCCAGACGCCATACCAAAATTTTAAGCCAGACGATACCAAAACCACTACACATGCTGCCATGACGCCTGTTGTATGCTTACTTTTGTTATGCTCTGGAGAGGACGAGGGTGCTATGTATTACGAGTGCTTGATGAGCATGTAGATGTCGTCGATCTTGAGGCCGCTGAGCTTCCTGTGCGGGCCCTCCATGTATAGCAGCAGGCCGCCGAAACTGGCAAAGTACTTGCTGTGTAGACTATTAGCCTCGACTCGGCCGACTCGCCCAGTGCGAAGGACACTCACATGACATCACCGTCACCACCCTCCATGCGGTAGTTCTTGCCGTAGCAGACGTAGTCATACATGTCAGCGAGGGTTGTCACACCCTGCTTGCCAACACTCCTCCACATGGAATCGTTGTCGCCCTTTGCGCTGCCGTCGAGGGCCAAGGTCGTTGCCAGGACGAGGCTTATTGTCTGGCCGACCTCGACGGGGAATAGCTCGTGGTTGATGTCGAGTGACATGGTGATCTGGCTGTCGGTCGAAGTGCCATGGAGACGGGACACGCGATCGTATTTCTCGTTGTTGACCGAAGTGATGGTGAAGGTCTCTTCGAAGACCTGAGCGTCGGCCATGGTGAGAGGGCGCACAGGGCTGCGGACCGAGCAAGAGGCTTTTGCGGAGAGGTTTGGGGCGGGCGAAAGGTATTGCGACAGAGCACGAAAGAAAGCCTGCAGGTAGCAACGGTCAGAGCGCGCGCGGGCCTGTCTTGGCGGCATCGTTACCTCCGGGCCCGCTCCGCATCGCATCGCATCGCCGCTAGGAGTCCAGCCACGCGGTCGCACCTTCTCCGCGATTATCCTCTAGTGCTCCGAACACTACTGTGCACGCTTCCTCTCCAGATACATGCGCCCCATCGCTACTTCCATCCTCGCCCACAGTTGCCTAGGCGCCCGTCCTGGTATACTTGCTGCGCTCCAGCCTGCCGCTCCGCCGCCCACTCGTCCAACACCTCCGCCTTGTCGTCCCCCATGAGCTACGATCGCTACTTGATGAATCTATTCAGCCTGCACGACTTGGACTACCTCTCGCCCGACATGCCCGACTTTGCCTCCAGTCGCGAATGCAGCCCCATCGCTTTCGACGCTCCCATCCCCCCCAAGCCCACAGTCGCCGTGGCCCAGAACAGCATGCTTCTTAAACTGCCCGACGACATCTTCAAGTGTGTCATGGACTATCTCGACCGCGATGCTGCGTGGAGTCTGAAGCGGCTTTGTAAAGGCATGGCAAGCAGCGTGACGGTGAACCAGCTGCTGTACAAGTACCCCATACAACTCAACGATGTGCGCGACATCAGGCTGGGCGACTGGAAATACCGGAGCTTGGGTAGCATACGGTGGACAAGCTTCAAGGAGAGCATCAATGATGGGAACCGCCGACACGTGCACAAGCTGGCCATGTCTCACTGGGCGAGCATAGAGGACTTCAAGTGGATAGAGGAGAATCTACCTTGCTTGACTAGCTTGGACATCTCCGCCATCAAGGACTTTGTATGGACACCGGAGGAGACTTGGACTTGGAAAATGATGGCTGATGCTTGCCATGAACTATTTGGACGTCTGGAAGAGCTCGAGGTGGCTAACTGGGCTGACTATACTGCGCACTCTCGAATCGAGTACAGCTATTCATATCAGGACTATCGCTTCAAGCAGAGCTTTAGGATATCAAGACGACGCGATGGAGGCTCTGTTGCAAACGCCATTTTCCCAATATGTAAGAAACTGAAGACGTTGGCAATACGAGAGCGGTACTCGGGGTTCCAGTAAGATAAATCTGGTGGTCATATCGCCGAACTAAGTACTAACTCAAGTCCAGCACCTGGAACGAGTGGGAGGTTCATCAGCGCGTCTGCTGTCTTGTCGATGGCGTGCAAAAGTACTGCCCGGACACCATGACGAAGCTGAGGGTACATGACTACGCCCCTTACCGCTCACTCTTCTCCACCGATGCAACAGCTTGGTCGCGTATCAAAGATGTGGAAATAGGTCTATACTCTTGGATGGAAGACCGTCGTGACCGTGACGTGATCGGCCCAATTCCCTACAGGATAACCCAAGGACATCATCATCGCGATGAAGAGGAGGCTTTTGACGACAAGACGTTCGATGCATGCGGGCGCGACCATATGATGCTCGGAAACCATGTCGTCCAGGGTGTTGGAGCATCGTTCGAGGACTTGCTCCAAAGCCTCCAGACCATTTCCAAGAAGTATCCAAACATCAACATAAAACCCATTCGGAACCTTCAGAACATCATACTCCACCCGTTCCACCTTGTCAATGTCATGCAACGGCGACATCACTTTGGACAGACCACACAGCAAAACAATGACCAGGCACTTAGTGACCCTAGTTCTAAGCCTGAGGTGCAGGAAGCGCTGCGATGGCTGGCCGAGAAGTGCGCCTGGAAGCCGATATTGGCTTGGGAAAGCATGATGTGCGACGTCTTCCCTGCAAATCTAGAGCCCAACCGAACATTTCTACCCAAACAAGATGTGCTTTCACGCATAAAGACAATGGTATCAACCTTGCGAAGCCTCAACATCCCTATCCGTGTTTCCATTGGCGACCGCACAAACATGTGTCCTTCGTCTGGCCTCGATGGTAGCCTATACTTTGGTGACTACAAGACCTTCGTTGGTGAGAATGAGAACAAGCGCGAAGTGTTACTCCCGACCCAAGCCGTCTTCAGTCTTACGCCCATTGCCTCCATGGTTGACGAACTCACTATACAGTACCCTGCTGACGTGCCTGGCGTCTCCGGCTGGCTTCGTGCAGCGAAACGCCCTACCCCTGCCGAGGTGGCTCTCATGCAACGCGAAATGATTGGCTGGAGACGCTTCTGGACCCGCTATGCTTCCCAGTTCAAGAACCTCAAGAAGTTGACAGCAAATGTCCCCAATGACATCTACGAAGACTGGGGCAGGAGCGAATTGACCAATCTTTTGGATAACGAACGATGGCAAATGCTCGAAGTCGAGGATAAACAGGACCACAATCTTCTAGGAGGCTACTTCCCATTCGTTAGTAGCAGTTCGTCGTCAGTCCTACGTCAGAACCTGTCACGTCGACGCACACGCACCAAGTTCGTCCAACGGGTATTCTTCAGGCTCGACACTGAACCCTTGGACATTGAGTGTTTGCCTCTGGGATTGACTGAAAAGCAGAGGGAGGAAAGGGAGATAACTGAGGCTGAGATAGCGGACAAACATGTCCTGCAACATCGCTTTTGGCCAAAGCGAGATGGGGTCAGTGAAGAAAGACGCGAGAAACGTAAACGAGAAGATGGTAAAGGGGCTGATAGCCAAGAAGGTGTTGATAAGAGAACGAGGATTGGCTGTAGTACATACGAACGTCACGAGAGCAACGTGTAGCCTACAGTGGTATCGGCAGACAACTCTTTCCTGCGATGTCAAATCAGTGTATTGTGTAATAGTAATATGAAATAAAACATAATAATCGCTATCTAAAGTATAGAGAAGTAGCTTTTCTAAACTAGTTAGCCTTAAAGCTATTAAGTAGTTTTAATTATACTAAGTAATTATATGTCTATAGATTCTAGAATATAAAGCTAACGTAGTTCACAAGCGAGTGACGCACCCAAGCGAGTGACGCACTTTTGCCAAGACCTCACCAAACTTCAATCAAGTCGTAATGCCTCAACGCAACAGCGTAAAAACAATCTCAAACGAAGCGGATATACAGCTTGCGATACAGGCTATCCAAAGAGACGCGTCACTAACAACGCGACGCGCTAGAGCTATCTATAGCGTCTCTAAAGCAACACTACGAAGGCGACTCGCTGGGACGCCTTAACGACGCGATTGCGCGCCCAACTTAATAGCTCTTCGAGGATCTGAAGAGATAGCGATTGTTAAACATGTTCTTAAGCTAGTAGAGCAAGGATATCCGCCTAGGCTCGCTGATGTTAAAGAGATAGCTAGTTCTTTACTTGAGATCCGCAATTAGAAGCTGGTTAGCAAGAACTAGGCTGCAAACTTCGTAAATCGTCGTTCTGAGCTTAAAACTAAGTTTAATCGAAAGTACGACTATAGTAGAGCCCTCTGCGAAGATCCTGAGGTTATTCAAGGCTGGTTCCGCCTAGTACAGAATACGAAGGCGAAGTACGGCATCTAGGACGAAGACACGTACAACTTTGATGAGACTGGCTTCATGATAGGCGTAATATCGACTGGCTTGGTAGTTACAGCAGCAGACCGTCGAGGACGGCCCAAAACCGTTCAGCAGGGCAACCGGGAGTGGGTCACAGCTATCTAGGGCATAGACGCGACGGGGTGGGCGATTCCACCCTTCATCATTTTCTAAGGCAAGCACCACCTCTCCGCCTAGTACAAAGAGGAAAACCTGCCTTGAGACTGGGTAATTGCAGTCTCTGAGAACGGCTGGACGACAAACAAGCTTGGTATTGAGTGGTTAGAGCACTTTAACAGGCATACAAAGGGGAGGGTTATTGGCAGTCACCGCCTGCTAGTTCTTGACGGTCACGAGAGCTACAGCTCGATCGATTTCCACCAGCTCTGCGAGGAGAAGAAGATAATCACCCTCTGTATGCCTCCACACTCCTCGCACTTGCTGCAGCCGCTTGACGTTGGCTGTTTTGCGCCGCTAAAGAAGGCGTATAGGTGCCAAGCCGAGAAGCTGATGCGCAATAAGATCACCCACATCACTAAAACAGAGTTCTTGCCGTGCTTTATTGCCGCTCAAAACGTCTCAATTACAAAGAGCAATATCCTAGGAGGCTTCCGAGGCGCTGGCTTAGTTCCATTCAATCTAGACGCTGTTATATCGATGCTCGACGTCCGCCTGCGTACTCCACCGTTACCCACCGTCGAGGACGGTCCCTGGCAGTCGCAAACCCTAAGCAATACCCTAGAGTTAGGGTCTTAAACAAAGCTAGTTCTCGAGAGGTTTTAGAGGCATGTAGACAGCTTACCTACTTTAATAGTTAAGGCGGTGAAAAGCCTCTCTAAAGGCGCAGAGATAATAGCGCATGCTTTAGTGTTGTCGCAAAAGCGTATTGCTGAGCTTAAAGCAGCTAACGAGGCCGCTACGCGACGTAAATCGTATAAAAGAAAGCGAGTACAGAAGGAGGGAACCCTTACAGTAGAGGAAGGTCTTCAACTTACAACTCTAAAGGAGTTTAGGGCGCGCAGCGATGGGAAGAAGGCGAAGAAGAGGGTGCGCGTTGAGGTGGGCGAACCGTCGCAAAGACGCTGTAGACGCTGCGGCGAGGCTAGTTACAACTCGCGCACATGCAAGCAAGATATAGTAGTAGATTCTAAGTAGAATAGTCTATTACGATTTCTGATTACAGTTCTATACGGTGCTGCACTGTCGTGCGCAGTCGTGGTTTTGGTGAGGTCTTG